>NC_069505.1:375305929-375670212 GCF_027579735.1 Bombina bombina
TTATTTCAAGAACAAAAACTGTACACCAATCAAAACTTGCAAGTCAGAGATATACAACATTTCAAGAATAGTAGGAAAGGGAATGCCTACAGTAAAGTGATATCAACACCAGTGAAACTATTTTCTTAATAAGTATATAATTGGGGTAACTACAGTATAGGCCCCTCATGGACCAGATAAACAGGGTATAAAACAGAGGTTAGTAGTTACGTGGAAGTCACTAATGGACCATATGAAAACGGGTAAGGGTAGGTCAGCAGGCGATAGCTGCTAGAAGATTGGGAGGGGGGGCGTGTCAGGAGAACTTGATGAGAAAATAGATGTCATCACAGAGCTTATCCAGTAATGAGTCATATGTCATCCAATTTAGTATGTAAAATATATGTGAGCATGAGCCAGAATTTAACCTTTCAGCTATAAGATTATGATGGTGGCTTTTATATGAATAGGGGGATGGGTATACTAATTTAGACAGTAGTGAGTAAAAGTGTTGTAACCTTAGAACATGACATATGCAGATGCAATTTAGGGAAATAGCAGTGGCAATAACTATAAAACTGGGGTTGCTTAGAGTTGATATAACTACAATTCACATGGAACAAATATATGAGCCAGGCTGTCCCAGATAATCTGGTAAGAAATACCAAATCAGGAAAATAGTAGATGCTGTAGCTAATGAGGAGACGAACAATTATGCCGTTACACCAGTGTAAAAGGTTATTTACTAAGCCGTTATGTGGGAATAGTCTCCATGAAGCTATACTTTGGGTAATATTGAGCAATAGTAGTTGGGAGCTTATCGTAAGGGTACCTTCTTGTTGATACCTGGTGAGGTTAAAATAATTCAAGTATAAGGAGCAGGAGGGACATTTGAGATGTTCATATAAAAGCCAAAAGGTATGGCTTATATCAGTATTCTGTGTGTAGAAGAAAGCTCCTGTTGTGTACTAGTTTCTGAAAAATAAGAGAGCTGAAATATATAGGGAATCTGAAAACTACCATTGATATAAATATAAGGCAATATGTACATAAGAGTAAGCTTATATGAGGTCTCATGCTGAGAATATGAATATTTCGTAGCCAAGTGTTGCGTGAGGTAATGATGGCAAATGTAGTTAATGGCATAAAATATACCTTATCATGCTACATCATAGTATGTAAAAGAATGACTGTGATGTACATGCTGGGGGCTTAGTCTACTTGGTCACTCTACTGAGATCTAGACAGTTATGATGTTGGGGATATATACGTCTCATTGTAGCTGGCAGGATAAGAGGATACATAGGCTGGGGCTTGATATCTGAGGAACATGCATTGGCTCATATAAAACTTTTGTGTGGGGAGGACCTGAAATGAAGATTTACTGTACATACATCTAGTATAAGCATTAGGATTAAGATTATAGAATAATGACCAACAGGTATAAACCAAATAACAATTAACTACAACATGCATTCCCCATAAGTACTGAAAAAGAAGGGAAGTAATTAAACCATGTGATTAGGCATAGTGAACAATAGTCATAGATGATAAGGTGTCTTGTAAAGGCATCAGACAGAAAGTCTTCATGTATTAGAACAGTAATGTGGGTGCATCCAGTAACTTTAGAAATGGTAGGCTTAGTTCATATCACCTCCCAGTAGGTGACGACCGAGTATATATTATCAGAGGGTGTACAATATGGGGTGGGTATACATGACTTCAGACTGGTGACCCCAATCAGGATAAGGGCTCAGGACTTCCTACATATAAATTGTCAATAAGTATATAGTGCACCAGAATAGTATTAGCTGAATAAGAACTTGTAGCTATGATCCACTAATATACCAAGAGAACCAGTTTTTCTTACTACCTGATATGTGCTAGTGGAGGTGAGCATTTCTAGAGTATATAATATAATAGAGAAAAAAAAAACAGAGCACAAGTAAACATATGACCAGGATACATAATTAGTTCTCAGCATCATGTGACCTAGTAAGAGTAAACAGGAGACTTAACATTAGTCACAAGGGATAACAGTGAAAATCAGCTGACTAATATGGATTTTATACTCTGCTACACACATAGAAGATTGCAATTCCCATATAAGAATCTACATATTCGTTTTCTCTATGAACTATCTGGGAGCCAAAACTCCAGGCAGTGAATACCTGGTGGCTCTCTTAGCCCGAGATGAGCAATGTGCAATCCCTCTCTTGTATCTCAAAAAGGGGGAAGAGTTATATGAGAGCTGCTGAGATTCTTAGACCTAAGTTCATTAGCCCCCATCTACAATGTAGCATAATCTACCTGACAGGTCTGTTGTAAGGTAATTTGAATAGAGTGCAAACCTCCCCATATAGAAGCTAGACTAAACACATATGTACCGCCCAAATATAATGCACCTGAAGACACCCTCATTATTCTGCATTGCGAACTCTATCATAGAGATGCAATCTGATATGCATGAAATATGAATAGCTATAAACACGGAAAAAGCAAAAAAAAAAAAAAAAACAGGTCACTCAGTGTTGAAGTATATGGGGGAACCCTTACAGTTGATCATTTAAGCTGATGTCGAGTCAGTCTGATAAAGACCCCAGTTTTGTCCCAGTCTAAAAATACCTCAGCCTATGCCAGTTCTGATGAGGGTATTAAGCGGGCATATGGTATCGAGTAAGTCCCAGCAGCGAACGTTAAATACCCTTTTTAGTTTGGAGCATGGGATCCATAATAGTAGTGTCCCAATCTTGCCCCCGTTAGTGATGGGTCGAGTCTCGGCTGGTAGCGATATCCCATAACGCTTCGTAATGGTATACTGATGTTTCCCCACATCTTTCATCCCTTGCATGTGCAGAGTTATGTCAGGCGAGTGAAGGGCTGAGGAGCAAGGCTGTGAGTTGGACTCCATGCTATTCCTGTTCTCGTGGGCAGTCAAATGTCCAGTAGTCTTCCGATCTTGGTTCCCACGTGGGGAGACCTGCTGCGAATTACGCAGGGCTGAAGAAGGCACATCCTCCAGGAAAGCAGGTGTCTCGGCTCTCTGTCTCTGCGGGAGGGCATAGTTCCCCAGCACATGTTGCTCCGCCAGTGTCAATACACATCTTAGACTCTCTTGCAGATCGGCAAAGTGCTGATCAATGAGTATCTGGGTCCTCTGTTCCCACTGTTCCACTGCCTCCATTTCAGCTGACAGACAATGTTCTGTACAGATGAGTGATGAGTGTCTAAAACTTGATATTCCTGAATTGCCCGGGGTTTAGCGATTGTAATAGGCCGCCGCCTCAGCTACTAAACAGTCTTGATCAAAGCCCCAAATAATGTGAATGGCATGATAGAGGAATCTATCAACTGGTAACGCTTCATAAGGCTGTATCAGTACAATACTTAGATAGATTAGCAATATAATTTCCGATAATTGTAGGTTTGTCCATGAGATATCAGGAGCTTCTGTTTTTATGACCAAGCATGGCCATCGCCCGGACACGCCCAGGCATTCTCATTTTTATTTATTTTTGTTTGTATTGGTATGACACAAAAAAAGTGGTGGGGAAAAAAAGCCAAATCTGACTCATTCCACGCAAAACTCCAAAAATGGACTGGACAAAATTATTGGCACCTTCTCAAAATTGTAAGAAAAAATTGTAAGAAATAATTGCATTCCAAGTTGTGATGCTCCTGTATTTTGTAATTAAACTCACCTGTATCAATTAACAAGGGCTGACAATATAGAAATCACACCGGCAACCAGTTGGTGAAAAATTGACTCAACCTTTCTGTTGTGTGTCTCTGTGTGCCACACTGAGCATGGAGAAGAGAAAGAGCAGCAAAGAATTGTCTCAGGATTTGAGAACAAAAATTATGGAAAAGCATGGAGAATCTCAAGGTTACAAGTCCATCTCCAGAGATTTTAATGTTCCTGTGTCCACTGTGCGCAACATTGTCAGACGAAAGAGAAAAATTGGACGTTGGCGAAAGAGAAAAATTGATCAAAGATTGCAATGAAGGATTGTTCGAATGGTGGATAAAAAACCTCAATCAACTTCCACAGTAATGCAAGCTGACCTTCAGGCACAGGGTTTTCTGAATGAAAAGGGACACTATAGTAGGAGACCCAGGAGGCCCCACTGCTGACACAGAAACATAAAAAGCCTGAGGAAGCCAAAATAATTTTGGGAGAATGTGCTGTGGACAGACAAAACAAAATTACATCTTTTTGGTAAAGCCCATCATTCTACTGTTTTCAGAAAAGAAATGGGGCTTTTAAAGAAAAGAATACAGTCTCTACAGTCAAACATGGTGGAGTTTCACTGATGTTTTGTGGTTGCTTTGCTGCTTCAGGCACTGGATGTCTTGACTGTGTGCAAGGCTGTCAGGATGCCAGGAATCAGACTAGAAGTGCAAAAATAATCACACCTTTATTAATAGCAAAAAATAATAAAAAGTCCACAAGTCAAATAACAAGTCAGAAATCAAAACCAGAGCTGGTAGTCAGACGAGCCGAGTCAGGAGCCAAAGCGAATAGTCAGACGAGCCGGAATCAGGAACAAGGAAAACAGCAGAGTCAGGAACAAGCCAGGGATCAGGAACCAGGAAAGACGTCAGGCAGCCAGGTAATACACAGGAACTCTCACAAACAGGTCTGAGACAACGCAAAGTCAAAGCATACTGAACAGAGGCCCTTTAAATAATAAATGATGACATCACAATTCTGAGACTGCATCCTGTCTCACATGGATGATGCACACCAGTCAGGCCATAAAAGGAAGTGCAGGAATTGAGCACCATCCCCCACAATGCACCATAGTCAGGAAGAGAGGTTAGTAAAATGGCTGCCAGCAGCACATGGCAAACACAACAGGGAAAAAACCCTGACAAAGGCATTATGAAATCTGAAGGCTACCAAAGAATTCTGTGGTGTAATGTAGGGCTCAGTGTCAGAAAGTTGGGTCTCCGTCAGAGGTCATGGGTCTTACAGCAGGACAATGACCCAAAGTACACGTCAAAAAGCACCCAGAAATGGTTTAAAACAAAGCACTGGAGAGTACTGAACTGGCCAGCAATGAGTCTAGATTTCAATCCTATAGAGCATCTGTCGAGAGATCTCAAAACAGCAGTTGGGAAAAGGAACCCTTCCAATCTTAGAGACTTGGAGCAGTTGGTGAAATAATTCCAGTAGAGAGGTGTAAGAAACTCATTGATAGTTACAGGAAGCGATTGATTTCAGTTATTTTTCCCAAGGGGTGTGCTACCAAATATTAAATTGAATGTGCCAATAATTTTGTCCAGTCCATTTTTGTAGTTTGCGTGGAATGTAGCAGATTTGACTTTTTTTCCTCCACTTTGTGTCATACCAATACAAACAAAAGAAATAAACATGAGAATGCCTAAACATTTGTAATTACAACAATTTTCAAGAGAGAGATATCTATCTACTGGACAGCTGTTTCGTTCTCATCAGCTGTAGATAGATTTTTGATTGATGCTAGGTAAAGCTCATTCCAGGTCAAAATTAAAATTCATTAAAATTATTGTGGCGATAAAAGCATGAGATAAAAATCCTCCATATCGCAAAAATATTGCATAGACAATTATCACATCTAGGCAAGTATCTCCACTTGCCTTTACCTAGTAAAACTCCATACATATTGTTACCAATGCACGAGACCTAGCAACAATTAAAAATCTAGCTACTGCTGATGAGTTCTTTTTTTTCATATCTTTTTATTGGAGTTTATAATACAAAACAAGAAAAGAAGACACAAAAATATGTCCCAAATCTTACAGATTGGACTAAGCAATGCTGTATTTTTTTCCCACACAAACAATATATTAGTAAGCATATTCCAGCAATTACACATCTTGTATATTTTAACAATACTGGGACAATAAAAAAGAAGAAAAAGAAAAGGAAGATAAATCAACTACAAAAAACAGGTCAGAGATCTTGAACAGGTTTAGATTTAGTTGCAGGTATCCATGGCTGCAGACAACTTGATCCCAATTATAATATAACAGCTCTTTAAATACATTATCAACAGAATCTGCATTAATTTGTATAATTAAGTCAGAGGGGAGGGAGAAAAAATAATAATAATAATATTATAATCAAGACAATTCAATTCTCCTCTCACCCCTTAGCCATACAGGCTAGGTAAATCTCCTCTTAGCATAGCCTCCTCTAGGTATATCGAACCTCGGAGGAGGAACATTATTTGGTTTTGACTTTCTTTAGGCAGAGAACTAATTGATGCCATCTATCTACTGCTGATGAGTTCTAATAAGAACAAAACACCTGTCCAGTAGTGGTTTATGTATTTGCTGCACTTACCCTGTTATGGGGACTGCTGTGTGTTAACACAGTATCTGAAAAATCCTCAGATGTTGCATATCTAATTTGCATATCTTACCCAGAATCCTCTTGTGCATTGGTAACAACGTATATGGAGTTTTACTGGGTAAAGGCAAGCGGATACTTGCCTAGATGTGCTAATTGTCTATGCAATAATTTCTATTGATTTACTTTTGTGATATGGACGATTTTAATCTCATGCTTTTATCTCCACCATAATTGTAATGGATTTTAATTTTACCCTGGAATGAGCTTTACCTAGCAGCAATCAAAAATGTATCTACTGCTGATGAGTTCTAATAAGAATGAAACAGCTGTCCAGTAGTGATTTTTGTATTTGCTGCACTGACCCTGTTAAGGGGACCGCTGTGTGTTAACACAGTATCTGAAGCAAAAATACTGAGTTGTTGCATATCTAATTTGCATATCTTACCCAGAATCCTCTTGTGCATTGGTAATAATGTATATGGAGTTTTACTGGGTAAAGGCAAGCGGGGATACTTGCCTAGATGTGCTAATTGTCTATGCAAACATTTCTATTGATTTTATTTTGCGATATGGAGGATTTTAATCTCATGCTTTTACAGGGAGTGCAGAATTATTAGGCAAATGAGTATTTTGACCACATCATCCTCTTTATGCATGTTGTCTTACTCCAAGCTGTATAGGCTCGAAAGCCTACTACCAATTAAGCATATTAGGTGATTTGCATCTCTGTAATGAGAAGGGGTGTGGTCTAATGACATCAACACCCTATATCAGGTGTGCATAATTATTAGGCAACTTCCTTTCCTTTGGCAAAATGGGTCAAAAGAAGGACTTGACAGGCTCAGAAAAGTCAAAAATAGTGAGATATCTTGCAGAGGGATGCAGCACTCTTAAAATTGCAAAGCTTCTGAAGCGTGATCATCGAACAATCAAGCGTTTCATTCAAAATAGTCAACAGGGTCGCAAGAAGCGTGTGGAAAAACCAAGGCGCAAAATAACTGCACATGAACTGAGAAAAGTCAAGCGTGCAGCTGCCAAGATGCCACTTGCCACCAGTTTGGCCATATTTCAGAGCTGCAACATCACTGGAGTGCCCAAAAGCACAAGGTGTGCAATACTCAGAGACATGGCCAAGGTAAGAAAGGCTGAAAGACAACCACCACTGAACAAGACACACAAGCTGAAACGTCAAGACTGGGCCAAGAAATATTTCAAGACTGATTTTTCTAAGGTTTTATGGACTGATGAAATGAGAGTGAGTCTTGATGGGCCAGATGGATGGGCCCGTGGCTGGATTGGTAAAGGGCAGAGAGCTCCAGTCCGACTCAGGCGCCAGCAAGGTGGAGGTGGAGTACTGGTTTGGGCTGGTATCATCAAAGATGAGCTTGTGGGGCCTTTTCGGGTTGAGGATGGAGTCAAGCTCAACTCCCAGTCCTACTGCCAGTTTCTGGAAGACACCTTCTTCAAGCAGTGGTACAGGAAGAAATGTGCATCCTTCAAGAAAAACATGATTTTCATGCAGGACAATGCTCCATTACACGCGTCCAAGTACTCCACAGCGTGGCTGGCAAGAAAGGGTATAAAAGAGGAAAATCTAATGACATGGCCTCCTTGTTCACCTGATCTGAACCCCATTGAGAACCTGTGGTCCATCATCAAATGTGAGATTTACAAGGAGGGAAAACAGTACACCTCTCTGAACAGTGTCTGGGAGGCTGTGGTTGCTGCTGCACGCTATGTTGATGGTGAACAGATAAAAACACTGACAGAATCCATGGATGGCAGGCTTTTGAGTGTCCTTGCAAAGAAAGGTGGCTATATTGGTCACTGATTTGTTTTTGTTTTGTTTTTGAATGTCAGAAATGTATATTTGTGAATGTTGAGATGTTATATTGGTTTCACTGGTAAAAATAAATAATTGAAATGGGTATATATTTGTTTTTTGTTAAGTTGCCTAATAATTATGCACAGTAATAGTCACCTGCACACACAGATATACCCCTAAAATAGCTAAAACTAAAAACAAACTAAAAACTACTTCCAAAAATATTCAGCTTTGATATTAATGAGTTTTTTGGGTTCATTGAGAACATGGTTGTTGTTCAATAATAAAATTAATCCTCAAAAATACAACTTGCCTAATAATTCTGCACTCCCTGTATCTCCACCATAATGTTAATGAATTATATATATAGGTATAGATATATACAGATGTATACAGGAATATCTATTTAGAAGTACCTAGAACATATTCTGTTATGTGCAGAACATTGGGATTTGAAAATGTTACACTAAATACATAGTTAAAAACTTTTATTAAAAATGATTATTGCATAAATATGCTTTCCTTCCATAAGGCAAGGAGAGTCCACAACTTCCTTGCTTACTGTTGGGAAATACAACACCTGGCCACCAGGAGGAGGCAAAGACACCCCAGCCAAAGGCTTAAATATCCCTCCCACTTCCCCTATCCCCCAGTCATTCTTTGCCTTTCGTCATTATAGGAGGTGGCAGAGAAGTGTCAGAAGATTTGGATAGTCCTGTAATGGGTATGTTCCGTTCAAGAAAGGACTGGAGTTTTAAGTAATCATGTCAACCTCTCAGTGAGAGTATTGATGAAAGTTAGAGTCTGGAGATGCAGGGAAAGTTTTTCTGCGAACCCATCCAGACTGTCGCATAACAGCTCCTGAGAAATCATTGTTGACGAGTTTCAATGCTTGCTTGTACACACTCAAGTCCATGTCAGAGTGTTGCTGCAAGACTGTGACACTTGAGAGGCTGTGCCTGTTCCACAGCACGGATCCTGGAGGGTAAGACCCTTTTCATATATACACTTTTGTTATACAGGGTCACAGTGTGGCGCTTTTATAACTCAATAGGATCAAGGGTTACTATCTCCTTCAGGGAGATTATTTAAACAGTAAGGGGTTATTTATAACTGCTTTAATGTGAGAGTTTTTGGACTCATAGACTGTGTGCTTTTGGTTTGGCTTACCGCCTTTTTCATAGCAAGGGAAGTCCTGTCCTACGCACCACGTGACAGGGTGTGGTCTTTTCATTTTCCTACGATCCTGCTGCGGACATCACTCCTAAAGAGAGCATTTTTACCATTAGCTGTTTGGGTCTAGGAGGTGGTGAGTGCCCCAGCCATTGGGATTATAAAGGTGCCGTTTTTTTAAAATAAAAGCGTAAAAAAGTTTTTTTGTCTATCCTTCTGTGGATATATCTTAGCTATGGAGGACTCTGATACTACATTAGAAGGTTCCGCTCCTTCTGTACTGATTAATAATTCCTGTGAGGAGGCCGTGGTTTGCCCGCCTGCTCAATTTTGTTCCATTTGCCTAAGCACTGTTCTAAAGTCTAAGAAGGGAGAAACACCTGCTAATACTCATAGCGCTATTAGCCCCTCTGAGTCGTCTACCTCTCAGGAATCTCTGTCCCGAGAGATTACTACACTACCCACTCCACATGCAGTTCCCCGCGGCCCAACTAATCCTCCATCTGGAGGGGGCTTTTTTCCTGCGGAATTTACCACACAGTTACAATCGGCGGTGTCTGCAGCCCTGAGTGCCTTACCTGCCTCTAGCAAACGTAAGAGAAAGGTTAAACATAGTTCTCCTGACCTAGAGTCATCTAAATATTTGTCGGATTAAGCTACTATGACCCAGCTATCCGAGGATGAGTTTACCTCTGTAGCATCAGAGGGTGAACCTTTTGAGTCGGAGACTTCAGCTTCTAAACCTCCTTCAGCGGAAGAACCCTCCTTTAGATTTAAAATTGAGCATCTGGGGGTGCCAAGAAGGCACAAGGGCTGTGGACTCGGTTGCCTACATCAACCATCAGGGGGGGGGGACAAGAAGTCCCTTGGCGATGAGAGAAGTATCTCAGATATTAGAGTGGGCGGAGACTCACGGATGTACGCTGTCAGTTATCCACATTCTGTGTGTGGACAACTGGGAAGCGGACTTCCTCAGCAGGCAATCCTTTCACCCAGGGGAATGGTCTCTCCACCTGAGGTGTTTGCAGAGATATGCAGCGAGTGGAGGACGCTGGAGATAGATCTCATGGCATCCCGCCTCAATACCAAGCTACCCAGGTACGGGTCGAGGTCGATGGATCCTCAGGAGGATCTGATAGATGGTATTTTAGTACCATGGAGGTTCAGACTCATATATCTTTTCCCCCCATTACCACTTCTCCCTCGTGTGGTGGTTCGCATCAAGCAGGAGTGAACATCAGTGATTCTGATTGCTCTATCGTGGCCGCGAAGGGACGTGGTTTGCAGATCTGGTGGGGATGTCCTCATCTCCTCAGTGGAGGTTACCTTGTCACAGATATCTGCTGATACAGGGTCCCTTCTTTCATCAAAATCTAGATTCTCTGAGGCTGACTGCGTGGAGAATGAATGCTAAGTCTTAGCCAAGAGAGGTTTTTCTGAGAGTTTTATCAACTCTCTGGTTCAAGCTTGTAAGCCAGTTACTCGTCGTATCTACCATAAAGTGTGAAGGACTTACTTGTACTGGTGCGAAGAGCATCGCTTTTCCTGGCATAAGGTTAAGGTTGCCAGAATTTTATATTTTCTCCAGGATGGACTGGAGAAAAGTCTATCTGCTAGTTCCCTGAAGGGACAGATATCGGCCCTGTCGGTGTTACTGCACAAGAGATTGGCTGAGGTTCCGGATGTGCAGTCCTTTGTTAAGGCTCTGACTAGGATCAGACTTGTGTTTAGATTTGGGGCTCCGCCTTGGAGCCTCAATCTTGTTCTTAGTGTTTTGCAGCAGGCTCCGTTTTAGCCTATGCATTCTGTTGACATTAAATTGTTATCTTGGAAGGTTCTTGTTTTGTTGGCTATTGCTTCTGCGTGCAGAGTTTCTGAGATTTCTGCTTTTCAATGTGACTCCCCTTATCTTGTTTTTCATGCTGATAAGGTGGTTTTACGTACTACATTAGAGTTCCTCCCTAAGGTGGTGTCGGATCGTAACATTAATCAAGAAATTGTTCTTCCTTTCTTATGTCCTAATCCTCCTTCAGTGAAGGAACGTTTGCTTCACAATCTAGATGTGGTTTGTGCCTTGAAGTTCTATCTTCAGGCTACTAAGGAATTTAGACAATCTTCCTCTTTGTTTGTCATCTATACGGGGAAGCGTAAGAGGCAGAAGGCTACTATGACTTCTCTATCTTTCTGGTTGAGGAGTGTCATCCACTTAGCTTATGAGACAGCAGGGAAGACAGCCTCCCGAGAGGATAACGGCTCATTCCACTAGAGCAGTGGCTTTCTCCTGCTCCTGGGCTTTTAAGAATGAATCCTCTATGGATAAGATTTGTAAGGTGGCTACCTGGTCCTCCTTACACACTTTTTCTAAATTTTACAAATTTGATGTGTTTGCTTCGGCTGAAGCAGCTTTCGGGAGAAATGTTTTGCAGGCTATGGTGCCCTCAGAATAGCGTCAGTTTTCTTTTTTGTTCCCTCCTGTTATTCCTTCAGTGTCCTCTGGAGCTTGGGTATAGTTTTCCCAACAGTAAGGAATAAAGTCGTGGACTCTCCCTGCCTTATGGAAGGAAAACATAATTTATGCTTACCAGAAAAATTCCTTTCCTTCCTGGCAGGGAGAGTCCATGACCCCGCCCGTAAATTTATTTCTTTTTGGGCGGCTCCCTTTTTATATTATTTCTTCTGGCACTTTTATACCCTGATGTTTCTCCTACTTTTCCTTGTTCCCTTGGCAGAATGACTAGGGGATAGGGGAAGTGGGAGGGATATTCAAGCCTTTGGCTGGGGTGTCTTTGCCTCCTCCTGGTGGCCAGGTGTTGTATTTCCCAACAGTAAGGAATGAAATTGTGGACTCTCCCTGCCAGGAAGGAAAGGAATTTATCTGGTAAGCATAAATTATGTTTTTACATGTTTTCATCTACTTAACTGCAAAGGGCTTTGATGTACTTATATAGATGTCTGTATATGTATACATGTGGATTAATGTGTTTATATGTGTATATATGTCTGTAAATACATATATACACACATATATACACACACATATATAGCCGGCTCCTGCCCTGCTCCGCTCACATATTCCGTCCCCTCTCTCAAAGAAGTGCGGTGCTGATTTAAAGCAGGTAGAGGGGCATAAAGATTAATTAAAAATAAATAAATTCAACTAATAAAAATAGTAAATACACAGTTTAGAGGGAGCAGTGACTAAAATTTTGGGCCCGGTAGCAGTTGCAACCCCTGTGGTCCCTGTTAACATTTGATAAAGATGAAGCCACAGTCCTTTAACGTTTAGTTATTCCTGAAATATCTTCTGGACTTTGGGCAGGTAGCCCTTTACTTTATTAGTCATACAATGAATTGCATATTTTCAGTTATACCTCAACATTACTCCTAGTCATTAAACACAATGTATATTCAGACAACTGTATATCTGTTGGTATTTCATGTCTAAGATATTTCATATGATTGAAAGTGCATTCCAAGTAAGACTTTTTTTTAAAATTATTATTACTGAGCAGCATTGCTAATACATTTGTTAATAAATATGAGAATACAAAATTAAGTAAGGTGGCTAGGTCAGAGGAAAGTATAATTGCTCTGCAGGGGAATTTGCTGAGATTTAACCTTAGTAAATATCATTTGTTTACATTTTAGACGCAAGAAAAGGCATGCTACCTTTTAAATCCATGAGACAAGACTTGGTGATCCATAGATTTAGAAGGATTTAGAGTTTCTTGAGGACAACTAACTACAAAGTAGTGCTCAATGCCTGTCATCAGTTTCTAAAGCAAGTATGATGCAATGGGCATGGATGCTAGGGAATACAGCATAATTCTTCATCTATATAAATCCCTGGCAAGACCTCACTAGAGTATAGAGTACAGTTTTGGGGACCAATTATTAAAGGAATATGAAACCTAAAACATTTGTATTGTGATTCAGACAGAACAAACCATTTAAAAAAGTTTCCAAGTTACTTCTGTTATCAAATTTGCTTCATTTCCAGGATATTCTGTGTTGAAGAGATACCTAGGTAGCATCTGGAGCACTTCATGGCAGGAAATAGTGCCGTTATCTAGTTGATAACATGTAAAACTGCTGCCATATAATGCTCTAGAAATGGCCCAGCTCCTAAGCATACGTCCCTGCTTTTAAACAAAACATACCAAGAGAACAAAGACACATTCATGGCTCAGTACCCATTTCTGCTTGTTAGGCAAAGTAATGGTTTTGAATTCACCAGTTCTCTAGAAGCTCCGCTCTCTACTTTATCTTCTAAACAAAATGTATGTTTTGCCATGTGTTTTATCATGGACTTGTCACAATTATTTTCCTAAGGTAATGCATAGGTTTGATGTTTATAGTTGTGTTTTTATTTACAGAATTTCCCTCACACCCTTGTAGAACTAAATCAGTGCTCGTTAGATATTTGACCTCTGAACACCTCCTTGTGAGTGGGCAGTGGGCACTGTGTGTCCTCTGCCCATAGCTTGCGTTGCACAAGTATTTCCTTGTGCAGCACCCCCTGCTCTCACACAACCTGTCAATCATACCAAACAAGTGAGTTCATGTGGTCTCCGCCACCTCAACAGTAGGAGAGAGGTTAAAAAGGCAGTTGTATGACCCCTACTTTGTATTTTGCAGTAAGAATGCTTGTATGAGGCACTGCTTAGTACATGGAGCTAAATCTCTTAATTGATCCTCAGTTTCTGTTGATTCCACAAGCTGTTGGGTTATGTTTTCATGGAAGTCTAAGTGAAAGTCTTATAAGAAGCTTCAACTAAGGATGGAGGCCTTATGCTTAAGCAGTATCTCTCCCAGGGTCACTCTTTAGTCAGTATTTATGGTATTCATTTCAGCTTCCAAGTTTTTGACTAATAAGCCATTACGTCTCATTTTATATTAGCTGGGACTCATATATAACCTAGACGTAAATCTTTACTGCCTAATGGGAATTACCACTTGTTTTGGAAACCATGATGCCCACTCTTCTGAGCTATTATGGGAAACATCAAGTAATAAAGACTTCTGCTCTTCTGGGCCAAAAGATTAATTCTACAAAGTAAATTTTCTACTCCTTAGCAGTGGAAGTAGACATCTCTTCTGAGGACATATGTAAGTTAGATGGGATTTTTTTCTTCCGCGGCCAATATGGCGGAAAATATATCCATGTAATGTTGATTTATGAATAAAATAGCTACTTTTGTGACATGTTTCTTATTTTGCCCTAACACTCAAATATTTTATACAGATCCCAATTTAAATCTCTATCTTCTTATCTGGAAGGACTTCTTATCAAAGTATCATAAACAGAGCTGTTGGCTTGTTTACATATCCAAGAGTTTCAGGTGCTGCTAAATTTTGGATAGCTGATCAGTCTATTTAAAAGCATTTAGTGCCATCAAAATCTGTTCATCTGTCCGAGCCAAAGATTTCCAAAAAAAAAGGAACCCAGGTGATAGTTCCTCTCATTTGGTTGTCGATAAAGCCATGGTAGTCTGATGAAAGGAATTATTTACAGCAAATCTAGATGCCAGTGTTTTTAGTATGGTTTAGTATGGGCCTACAACACTGGTAGCATGGTCTACTCAGGAAACCTCCATTCCCGTTAATGTTTAGGAATGGTTCCTTCATTCTGTCTAAATATAAGGAACAAGCAACCTCATCTGCACATGAATGTTGTTGTCAGAGCCCTTGTACACAGGGCCTGAAGATCTCTTGGCTTGCGAGATTCTCTAAGAACTCTCGATACAACGATGAAAACTGGTGGAATTCTCTAAAGGCAGCTTCTACCTTGAGAACATTGGGTCACACAAAATGATGCTCTGTGAATTTAAGTATCTGAAAGAGATGCATACAGTGTCATTTGAATTATTATTTTAAAAATGTATAAAACGAATAAATGAAGTATTGAGAGAAAAAGCAGAAATAAATTGTATTCAATCGTGTTATAAATTGTAACTAAAATGTTCTGCAAAAATCGTATTTTATGGAAAAACTAGAACTTATTGTAAAATGAGTTTCCTTGCCTATGGTGGTGGGCTTAAAGGGACACCAACCCCAAATGTTTTGTTTTCAGATTCAGATATAACATGCAATTTGAAACAACTTTACAGTTTATTTTTCTTTTCTAATTTGCTTTTGTTCTGTTGGTATCCTTTGTTGAAAAGCCTAACTAGGTAAGCTCAGGAGCAGCAATGCTAGTTGCTGTTTGGTGGCTGCACACTAATGCCTCTTGTCATTGGCTCATCTGATATGTACAGCTATCTCCCAGTAGTGCATTGCTGCTTCTTCAACAAAAGATACCAATTAAATGAATCAATTTTTATAGCAGAAGTAAATTGAAAATTGTTTAAAATTGTATATTCTATCTGAATCATGAAAGAAAAATTAGTAAGGAATCTTAGCTTCACCTGCTATGATAAAATGCAAGAAAAAATTCTTCACATCCAAATACATCCAACGTTTCGGTCCAAAAACGTTAGATGTATTTTAGCGTGAAGTGTACCACAATATGTGAATAAAGTGGTAACATCCCTATTGAAGTAACCGGGTGCAAGTTATTTCTTTGGCGTATATATATATTACAGTTTCATATGGCGTGATTGTGCACCTTACAAGTTACATGTACTATTTATTTTGCAATTGCAGAGGTTACGCCATCGCTAGCAGTAGTGAGGATCGAATGAATGAGCCTCCTACATCTCTCGGACTTGTGCCACATCAGGTAATTGAAAAGAAAGATTATCTAAACTATTATATCAACACTTTACATATTGTTTGTTTCTAACCTTCCATATATGTGTTAAAGGGACAGTATACTCACATAAAGGAAGCGTGACTGCATGAGTAATGATTAAATTAAAGGAAAGTGCCAAAAAAAGTATAGGGAATAAGTGTAATATTTTTTTCCTTGAAAAGTTTAACTGACGTGTGTACAACACGATAGAGCGGTCAGAAGGCAGAACAAACATATACAACAAGCCTAATGTATTTGACATGCAAATTATGCTTTGCCGTCCGCATTTTTAAAAACACGTTTGTGATAGTATGTGTGAGAGAGCCCGCTTGTTCTCAACACATGCCTAGAACAAATAAACGCGCGTTACGTTACTGAGCATACATATTTGTGTGCTGTTTAAGTTTGTGAGCTATTGTTTAAAGGAAAGTGTGATTTACAGAACATTTTACTTGATAAAGCTGTCTAATTCCCAAAATCTTAATTGTTGCAGATCAAGAATAGTAAGGTGATATACATAGGTATATTGTTTTCATCATATAATGTTATAACACAGTCTGTTAGGGTTGGTTCAACAGTATAATCTTATCAGACACTTACACATTTGTAACCCCTTAGTGCGGAAAGCGAAGCTTGCTGCTAATCCAAAACAGGTTATAAAAGTGTAAAGGGGGTGTTATTTTACTCATACGCCTCTTCAGGGATATCATTCCCACAGTGTAGCCTTAGCTTACTGGTCATTAATAAATATAGATAAGTGCACATGTACTATGGTAGCACTCTTGTCCCCATAATCATTTATAGCCTGTGTAATCCGTAGATTGCAAGTTTCTATCAACATATGTTATGTCTCTTAGGGCCCAGAAACATACCTCCTTGTACCTTCAACGAGGGTCCCGGAATAGAGGGTACCTGTGTCCGAGGTAGTGCGGCTGTTCACTCTTGAACTCAAGTGCATTAATTATGCTCACTGTCGTCCGCCTCCTCGGTCAGTCTAACAGGTCCAGTATCTCCGATGTCCTCTCAGCGTGTGTTGATGACGTCTTCTCAGGGGTGTGTGTCTTTGAACCAATCCTATTGCAGCAGTGACTAAAAACAGACTATAGAGCGAGGTTAAGCCGGTTCAATGAATATCAATATGGAAAGAAAGTATTTAACCACCGCTCTGTCAGTAAAAAGTGAACTTTATTCAAAAAAACATTAAAAACATGTAGGACAGCATTCACCATTACAATGCATAGCATAGAGGAGCGTAGCAAAAAGGGCTTACGCGTTTTCGGCAAGATGCCGTAGTCATAGCCTGATTAGATGCAATACCCCTGTGTTTAAAAAGGCTTAAGGTAAAATGATTGGATGATCATAGAACTCCTCCCCTTACTATCATAGATGCCATTATTGCTCTAAATGTCAATATCTAATGCCTCCTCAATATTTAAATGTACATATACGTGTCCATAAATATTTACATATTGTGAAAGCAATAACCATGGACAATATCTGTAATATTAGGTATCCATAGGTAATTATGTAGTAATACATTGATATAAATGTCTATGGGTGACATGTTCAAACTGCTATACCATTAGACAAAGTTTACAGTAAAACACGACTGGGTATAATAAAGACAGATACTACCCTCTATCTTAAAAGTATATATCAGGGACAAAGTGACAGCTAATGCTGTTTGAATACCAAAACCTATAGTTAGTGAAAACTCCATAACCAGATAAATGACAGGCTAGTAGCAAACCAATAACTAGATGGAAAATTTGTGTAACAAATGCAATGTTGCACTAATCTACAAAAGACCAGTATAAACAGCAATACAATTAAAAATAAGCCTGAAAAAAAAGCTATTTACAATGGAATACTATTGAATATGAATAGTTTAAGAAATACTATCCTATATTGTAATATGTATAAATGTATATGTAAGATAGAGGGTAGTATCTGTCTTTATTATACCCAGTTGGTGTTTTACTGTAAACTTTGTCTAATGGTATAGCAGTTTGAACATGTCACCCATAGACATTTATAACAATGTATTACTACGTAATTACCTATGGATACCTAATATTATAGATATTGTCTATGGTTATTGCTTTCACAATATGTAAATACAATGCCTTGCAAAAGTTTTGTTGCCTCACAACCTGGAATTAACATGGATTGTTTGAGGATTTGCATCATTTAATTTACAGAACATGCCCACAACTTTGGAGATGTTTTTTTATTATTATTATTATGAAGCAAACAACAAATAGGACAAAATAACAGAAAAAGGTTATGTGCATAACTATTCACCCCCCTAAAGTCAATACTTTGTAGAGCCACCTTTTGCGGCAATCACACCTCCAAGTCGCTTTGGATAAGTCTCTATGAGCTTGCCACATCTTACCACTGGGATTTTTGCCCATTCCTCCTTGCAAAAATGCTCCAGCTCCTTCAAGTTGGATGGTTTGCGCTTGTGAACAGCAATCTTTAAGTCTGACCACAGATTTTCTATTGGATTGAGGTCTGGGCTTTTTCCCCTTAAACCACTCAAGTGTTGCTTTAGCAGTGTGTTTAGGGTCATTGTCCTGCTGGAAGGTGAACCTCCGTCCTAGCCTCAAATCACGCACAGAGTGGTACAGGTTTTGCTCAAGAATATCCCTGTATTTAGCACCATCCATCTTTCCCTCAACTCTGACCAGTTTCCCAGTCCCGGCTGCTGAAAAACATCCCCACAGCATGATGCTGCCACCACCATGTTTCACTGTGGGGATGGTGTTCTTTGGGGGATTTGATGTGATGGGTTTGCGCCAGACATAGTGTTTTCTTTGATGGCCGAAAAGTTCAATTTTAGTCTCATCAGACCAGAGCACCTTCCTCCATACATTTTGGGAGTCTCCCACATGCCTTTTCGCAAACTCAAAACGTGCCATTTTGTTTTTTGCTGAAAGTAATGGCTTTCTTCTGGCCACTCTGCCATAAAGCCCAACTCTATGGAGCGTACGGCTTATTTTCATCCTTTGTACAGATACTCCAGTCTCTGCTGTGGAACTCTGCAGCTCCTCCAGAGTTGCCCAAGGTCTCTGTGCTGCCTCTCTGATTAATGCCCTCCTTGCCCGGTCCATAAGTTTTGGTGGGTGGCCGTCTCTTGGCATGTTTGCTGTTGTGCCATGTTCTTTCCATTTGGTTATGATAGATTTGATGGTGCTCCTGGGGATCATCAAAGATTTGGATATTTTTTATAACCTAACTCTGACTTGTACTTCTCAACAACATTGTCCCTTACTTGTTTGGAGAGTTCCTTGGTCTTCATGGCAGTGTTTTTGCAGAATTATATAACATTATTTTTAAGGTTTACTGTCCCTTTAAGCAACATAATACCCATGTGCTAAATCACTTAAAAGTTATACACCAAACCTGAAAAAAAGCTGCAAAGGAAATGTCACCTAAACATCTCTGTGTAAAATAGGAAGATGTTTTACCTTAAAATTTCTTAAGCTCACAATAGTAAGTGTTCTGTTAATAGCTATCCTTCAGATACTGTCAGCATGTTGGGGGGAAAAAAGCAATCAGCTTCATCAGTGCTGATGTCACACTTTGCTTCACTGTGAGATTTCATGATAAAATTTCTTAAACTCCATAGGGAAATAACATGACTGTGCATGCCAAAAGTTTGTTCCCTAGCAAGTCCTGGGGCTAATATCCTGGTTGGCTGCTTAAACTCCCTTTTAAAATGGGATGTGGCTACTGAGGGAATTTTCAGGAAAAATATCTTTCTTTTTTACATAGAGATGTTCAGGTGATATTTTCTAGTCAGCTTTTTACAGCTATACTGCATTACTTTCAAGTGCTTCAACATTTATACAGTAGGGGGGAAGAGGAACAGGAAATCGCATGCAAACAAGACACAGCAAAAAATAACTGAAGATTTGGTAATTAATATTTCCTCTATTACACTTGATCCTCTTACCACCTCTGTCCTACAAAAAGGCTTATCTTTCATTCCAACAACAGGCCCTAACTTCTTTAAAATTGAAGCAGATTTACAACGCTTCTTTAGAAATCTTCGATTCAAAGCTTTTTTTTGCCACTCACCCTCAGGAAAGCAGACACGAAGCATTTGTGGACACCTTTAGTCAATTCCACACACAGGTTCAGGGCCTTAGAACTAAAAGTTCAGCACATGCACCAACCACAAATAGTACAGTGGAATCTTTCATTACATTAATTAAAAAAGACTTTGACAAATTAAAGACAAAGGGCATAAAAATGGGTATTCCTAATTTGACATTGGCTGAAAGGAAGGCTCTTGAGGATCTGAGGTCTAGAAAAGACGTGATCATCAAACCAGCCGATAAGGGCGGGGCCCTTGTTATCATGAACAGAGACCAATATTTGATAGAGGTTCAAAGTCAATTGGATGTGACTGATAATTACTCAAAGTTAACTTTTAAGCCTACAAGTAAATTTCAATCTTATATACAATCTACAGTAGACATGGCATTAGATCAGTGCATCATCACTAAGAAACAAGCAGATCTCTTGATTCAAAAAGATCCTGTTATACCAGTAATATACTGTTTCTCCAACATAGGTGTGTCCGGTCCACGGCGTCATCCTTACTTGTGGGATATTCTCCTCCCCAACAGGAAATGGCAAAGAGCCCAGCAAAGCTGGTCACATGATCCCTCCTAGGCTCCGCCTTCCCCAGTCATTCTCTTTGCCGTTGTACAGGCAACATCTCCACGGAGATGGCTTAGAGTTTTTTGGTGTTTAACTGTAGTTTTTATTATTCAATCAAGAGTTTGTTATTTTAAAATAGTGCTGGTATGTACTATTTACTCTGAAACAGAAAAGTGATGAAGATTTCTGTTTGTAAGAGGAAAATGATTTTAGCAACCGTTACTAAAATCGATGGCTGTTTCCACACAGGACTGTTGAGAGGAATTGACTTCAGTTGGGGGAAACAGTGAGCAGACTTTTGCTGCTTGAGGTATGACACATTTCTAACAAGACGATGTAATGCTGGAAGCTGTCATTTTCCCTATGGGATCCGGTAAGCCATTTTTATTACATAAGAAAAAAAGGGCTTCACAAGGGCTTTTAAGACTGTAGACATTTTCTGGGCTAAAACGATTGATATATAAACATATTTTAATACTTCATAGCTTTGAGGAATTATTTTATTCTTGGGATTTATGTAAAATAACCGGCAGGCACTGTATTGGACACCTTATCCTCTAGGGGCTTTCCCTAATCATAGGCAGAGCCTCATTTTCGCGCCTCTATTGCGCACTTGTTTTTGGGAAGCATGACATGCAGATGCATGTGTGAGGAGCTCTGATACACAGAAAAGACTTTCTGAAGGCGTCATTTGGTATCGTATTCCCCTTTGGGCTTGGTTGGGTCTCAGCAAAGCAGATACCAGGGACTGTAAAGGTGTTAAATATAAAAACGGCTCCGGTTCCGTTATTTTAAGAGTTAAAGCTTTCAAATTTGGTGTGCAATACTTTTAAGGCTTTAAGACACTGTGGTGAAATTTTGGTGAATTTTGAACAATTCCTTCATACTTTTTCACATTTGCAGTAATAAAGTGTGTTCAGTTTAAAATTTAAAGTGACAGTAACGGTTTTATTTTAAAACGTTTTTTGTACTTTGTTATCAAGTTTATGTCTGTTTAACATGTCTGAACTACCAGATAGACTGTGTTCTGTATGTGGGGAAGCCAAGGTTCCTTCTCATTTAAATAGATGTGATTTATGTGACACAAAATTTAGAGAAAATGATGCCCAAGATGATTCCTCAAGTGAGGGGAGTAAGCATGGTACTGCATCATCCCCTCCTTCGTCTACACCAGTCTTGCCCACACAGGAGGCCCCTAGTACATCTAGTGCGCCAATACTCCTTACTATGCAACAATTAACGGCTGTAATGGATAATTCTATCAAAAACATTTTAGCCAAAATGCCCACTTATCAGCGAAAGCGCGACTGCTCTGTTTTAGAAAATACTGAAGAGCATGAGGACGCTGATGATATTGGTTCTGAAGTGCCCCTACACCAGTCTGAGGGGGCCAGGGAGGTTTTGTCTGAGGGAGAAATTTCAGATTCAGGGAAAATTTCTCAACAAGCTGAACCTGATGTGATTACATTTAAATTTAAATTGGAACATCTCCGCGCCCTACTTAAGGAGGTGTTATCTACTCTGGATGATTGTGAGAATTTGGTCATTCCAGAGAAATTATGTAAAATGGACAAGTTCCTAGAGGTCCCGGGGCCCCCCGAAGCTTTTCCTATACCCAAGCGGGTGGCGGACATTGTAAATAAAGAATGGGAAAGGCCCGGCATACCTTTCGTCCCTCCCCCTATATTTAAGAAATTGTTTCCTATGGTCGACCCCAGAAAGGACTTATGGCAGACAGTCCCCAAGGTCGAGGGGGCGGTTTCTACTCTAAACAAACGCACCACTATACCCATAGAAGATAGTTGTGCTTTCAAAGATCCTATGGATAAAAAATTAGAGGGTTTGCTTAAAAAGATGTTTGTTCAGCAAGGTTAACTTCTACAACCAATTTCATGCATTGTTCCTGTCACTACAGCAGCGTGTTTCTGGTTCGATGAACTAGAAAAGGCGCTCAATAAAGATTCTTCTTATGAGGAGATTTTGGACAGAATCCATGCTCTCAAATTGGCTAACTCTTTCACCCTAGACGCCACTTTGCAATTGGCTAGATTAGCGGCGAAAAATTCTGGGTTTGCTATTGTGGCGCGCAGAGCGCTTTGGCTAAAATCTTGGTCAGCGGATGCGTCTTCCAAGAACAAATTGCTTAACATTCCTTTCAAGGGGAAAACGCTGTTTGGCCCTGACTTGAAAGAGATTATTTCTGATATCACTGGGGGCAAGGGCCACGCCCTTCCTCAGGATAGGTCTTTCAAGGCCAAAAATAAACCTAATTTTCGTCCCTTTCGCAGAAACGGACCAGCCACAAGTGCTACGTCCTCTAAGCAAGAGGGTAATACTTCTCAAGCCAAGCCAGCCTGGAGGCCAATGCAAGGCTGGAACAAAGGAAAGCAGGCCAAGAAACCTGCCACTGCTACCAAGACAGCATGAGATGTTGGCCCCCGATCCGGGACCGGATCTGGTGGGGGGCAGACTCTCTCTCTTCGCTCAGGCTTGGGCAAGAGATGTTCTGGATCCTTGGGCGCTAGAAATAGTCTCCCAAGGTTATCTTCTGGAATTCAAGGGACTTCCCCCAAGGGGGAGGTTCCACAGGTCTCAATTGTCTTCAGACCACATAAAAAAACAGGCATTCTTACATTGTGTAGAAGACCTGTTAAAAAAGGGAGTGATTCATCCTGTTCCATTAGGAGAACAAGGGATGGGGTTCTACTCCAATCTGTTCGTAGTTTCCAAAAAAGAGGGAACATTCAGACCAATCTTAGATCTCAAGATCCTAAACAAGTTTCTCAAGGTTCCATCGTTCAAAATGGAAACCATTCGAACAATTCTTCCTTCCATCCAGGAAGGTCAATTCATGACCACGGTGGATTTAAAGGATGCGTATCTACATATTCCTATCCACAAGGAACATCATCGGTTCCTAAGGTTCGCATTTCTGGACAAGCATTACCAGTTTGTGGCACTTCCGTTCGGATTAGCCACTGCTCCAAGAATTTTCACAAAGGTACTAGGGTCCCTTCTAGCGGTGCTAAGACCAAGGGGCATTGCAGTAGTACCTTACTTGGACGACATTCTGATTCAAGCGTCGTCCCTTCCACAAGCAAAGGCTCACACGGACATTGTCCTGGCCTTTCTCAGATCTCACGGGTGGAAAGTGAACGTAGAAAAAAGTTCTCTATCTCCGTCAACAAGGGTTCCCTTCTTGGGAACAATAATAGACTCCTTAGAAATGAGGATTTTTCTGACAGAGGCCAGAAAATCAAAACTTCTAAACTCTTGTCAAGTACTTCATTCTGTTCCTCTTCCTTCCATAGCGCAGTGCATGGAAGTAATAGGTTTGATGGTAGCGGCAATGGACATAGTTCCTTTTGCGCGAATTCATCTAAGACCATTACAACTGTGCATGCTCAGTCAGTGGAATGGGGATTATACAGACTTGTCTCCGACGATACAAGTAGATCAGAGGACCAGAGTTTCACTCCGTTGGTGGCTGTCCCTGGACAACCTGTCACAGGGGATGAGCTTCCGCAGACCAGAGTGGGTCATTGTCACGACCGACGCCAGTCTGGTGGGCTGGGGCGCGGTCTGGGGACCCCTGAAAGCTCAGGGTCTTTGGTCTCGGGAAGAATCTCTTCTCCCGATAAATATTCTGGAACTGAGAGCGATATTCAATGCTCTCAAGGCTTGGCCTCAGCTAGCAAAGGCCAAATTCATACGGTTTCAATCAGACAACATGACGACTGTTGCGTACATCAACCATCAGGGGGGAACAAGGAGTTCCCTGGCGATGGAAGAAGTGACCAAAATCATTCAATGGGCGGAGACTCACTCCTGCCACTTGTCTGCAATCCACATCCCAGGAGTGGAAAATTGGGAAGCGGATTTTCTGAGTCGTCAGACATTTCATCCGGGGGAGTGGGAACTCCATCCGGAAATCTTTGCCCAAATTACTCAGTTGTGGGGCATTCCAGACATGGATCTGATGGCCTCTCGTCAGAACTTCAAGGTTCCTTGCTACGGGTCCAGATCCAGGGATCCCAAGGCGACTCTAGTAGATGCACTAGTAGCACCTTGGACCTTCAAACTAGCTTATGTATTCCCGCCGTTTCCTCTCATTCCCAGGCTGGTAGCCAGGATCAATCAGGAGAGGGCATCGGTGATCTTGATAGCTCCTGCGTGGCCACGCAGGACTTGGTATGCAGACCTGGTGAATATGTCATCGGCACCACCATGGAAGCTACCTTTGAGACGGGACCTTCTTGTTCAAGGTCCGTTCGAACATCCGAATCTGGTCTCACTCCAACTGACTGCCTGGAGATTGAACGCTTGATCTTATCAAAGCGAGGGTTCTCAGATTCTGTCATTGATACTCTTGTTCAGGCCAGAAAGCCTGTAACTAGAAAAGTCTACCACAAAATATGGAAAAAATATATCTGTTGGTGTGAATCTAAAGGATTCCCTTGGGACAAGATAAAAATTCCTAAGATTCTATCCTTTCTTCAAGAAGGTTTGGAGAAAGGATTATCTGCAAGTTCTTTGAAGGGACAGATTTCTGCTTTATCTGTGTTACTTCACAAAAAGCTGGCAGCTGTGCCAGATGTTCAAGCCTTTGTTCAGGCTCTGGTTAGAATCAAGCCTGTTTACAAACCTTTGACTCCTCCTTGGAGTCTCAATTTAGTTCTTTCAGTTCTTCAGGGGGTTCCGTTTGAACCCTTACATTCCGTTGATATTAAGTTATTATCTTGGAAAGTTTTGTTTTTGGTTGCAATTTCTTCTGCTAGAAGAGTTTCAGAATTATCTGCTCTGCAGTGTTCTCCTCCTTATCTGGTGTTCCATGCAGATAAGGTGGTTTTGCGTACTAAACCTGGTTTTCTTCCGAAAGTTGTTTCTAACAAAAACATTAACCAGGAGATAGTCGTGCCTTCTTTGTGTCCGAATCCAGTTTCAAAGAAGGAACGTTTGTTGCACAATTTGGATGTAGTTCGTGCTTTAAAATTCTATTTAGATGCTACAAAGGATTTTAGACAAACATCTTCCTTGTTTGTTGTTTATTCTGGTAAAAGGAGAGGTCAAAAAGCAACTTCTACCTCTCTCTCCTTTTGGCTTAAAAGCATCATCAGATTGGCTTACGAGACTGCCGGACGGCAGCCTCCTGAAAGAATCACAGCTCATTCCACTAGGGCCGTGGCTTCCACATGGGCCTTCAAGAACGAGGCTTCTGTTGATCAGATATGTAAGGCAGCGACTTGGTCTTCACTGCACACTTTTACTAAATTTTACAAATTTGATACTTTTGCTTCTTCTGAGGCTATTTTTGGGAGAAAGGTTTTGCAAGCCGTGGTGCCTTCCATCTAGGTGACCTGATTTGCTCCCTCCCTTCATCCGTGTCCTAAAGCTTTGGTATTGGTTCCCACAAGTAAGGATGACGCCGTGGACCGGACACACCTATGTTGGAGAAAACAGAATTTATGTTTACCTGATAAATTACTTTCTCCAACGGTGTGTCCGGTCCACGGCCCGCCCTGGTTTTTTAATCAGGTCTGATAATTTATTTTCTTTAACTACAGTCACCACGGTATCATATGATTTCTCCTATGCAAATATTCCTCCTTTACGTCGGTCGAATGACTGGGGAAGGCGGAGCCTAGGAGGGATCATGTGACCAGCTTTGCTGGGCTCTTTGCCATTTCCTGTTGGGGAGGAGAATATCCCACAAGTAAGGATGATGCCGTGGACCGGACACACCGTTGGAGAAAGTAATTTATCAGGTAAATATAAATTCTGTTTTGCCAAAAATACATATGTTTAAATAATCCTCCAGGGAGGCCCTTCGTGGCTAGCACAAATTCCATTTTTCAACCAATCTCAATATTTCTAGATAAGCTTCTGCGACCTTTGCTTGAGGATGTCCCTTCACATCTGGAAGACTCCTCCAATTTTTTGATACAGATTGAAAATTTGGAATTTAATAGGAATTCAATCCTTGTGACTTTGGATATTAAATCATTATATACATCTATACCACATTGTGAAGGTATGAAATGCATTGGTGAACAATTAAACAGAATGGCTCTCTATTCACCCAGGGAACGGATGTTCATTATGGATTTGCTTGAAATAGTATTAACAAGGAACTATTTTCTCTTTGGAGATTCCTTTTACTTGCAAACAAAGGGTACAGCGATGGGGGCCAATATGGCCCCCACATATGCATCCCTGTATGTACACGAATTTGAACATAAATTTCTTTACAACAATCAGAGTTTTAAGACATACTGCAGTTTTTGGAAAAGATATATTGATGATGTCTTTATGGTTTGGACAGGTGATAAAAATTCACTAATGTCCTTTTTTCAGGAATTGTATACTTTTGATCCAAACCTTCAATTTACCATCAATTATGACTCTAAGATGCAAAATTTTCTTGATATAACTATTTCATTGAGAAATGGTTCCTTGTTAACAGATGTGTTTAGAAAGGACACAGACAGAAATAATTTGCTGTTTTTTTCCAGCTTTCATCCTCCACAGACCATTAGGAGCCTTCCTTTCAGCCAACTTTTAAGGGCTAAATGTATAGTTAATGACACATCTCGTCTGAATGAACAATTTGATAACTTTTTTGATCGCTTTGAGAGCAGGGGATATCCCATTGACTTGTTACACATGCATAAATCGAAGGTAGATCTTATCCCCCGTACTGACCTTATCCAGAAAAAATCTAGTAGGAAAATTCCTAATGATAGGATTCCATTTGTGGTACCTTATGGTTACCACATTGCTCCTTTAAAAAGGATTTTTAGGAAACACTGGGGTCTATTATCAGAGGATAGAGTGCTTGCTGGCACATTTAAGGACTTTCCCTTATTCTCATACAAGAGAAACCGGAATCTAAGAGACGCCCTGGTCAAAGCTGATACAAACATTGGGTCAATGAGAATAGCTAACAATTCTGTTCCACAAGGTACATTTCCTTGTAACAATTGCGCACAATGTAACTCTATACAATTGGGGGACACAATCACACACCCTAGATCGGGCAAACGTCTGCCAATTAGAGGGCACTTTACCTGTGACTCTAACTATGTAGTCTATGTTATCAAATGTCCATGTGGGCTAGCCTACGTGGATGAAACCAAAAAATCCATCCGTGAAAGGATTAAACAGCACAAAGTAGCTATTGGTAAACTTGACCCCTCTGCCCCGGTTGCCCATCATTTTACACTTTTAGGGCATAATAAAAGTCAACTCAAATTCCAGGTGGTGGATGGGGTTGGCCCTTTAAGGAGAGGTGGGAATAGGCAAAAGTTACTGTTTGAAAAAGAAGCACTTTGGATCCAAAAAATGGCTTCTCTGACTCCCTATGGTCTCAATAGGGAAATTACATGGGGCACTTTTGTATAGGGACTGTGGCCTCATCTGTTCTCTTTGGTAAGAGATGTGTAAGTCTTGATACAGACATTTTTATTTTTTTATTTTTATTTTTTTTTTAATTTTATATATTTTTTTATTCACGTTTTTTGTATTTTTTCTTATTTTTCTCATGTTTTCATCTCGTTTTGGGTGTTGATTAATTTGAAGCATTTGGATCCCTCTGAAAAATTGTAACTCAGCATCTAAGCTTCATAAAAATTGTCACAGCCTAATCGCAAATATATATCATGTATAAGTTTCGTTTAAAGCTTGTATTATTCACTTAATAAATTGGCTCATGCCTGTGGTGTGACTGTTTTTTTATGAATGAGCTGTGGAGTAACGACGCCGAGTGGGCGGATTCCGTAGTAACAAGTTTCAAGCTTGAAAAGGAGGTGGCCATCCGGATGACGACAGGCCAAGTTGAAGGGACGAGCCCGAAAAGCACGTTGCCTGACTGGTGGATGTGACGTCAGACGCCAAGGGAGTTGGATACTAACATGCTGCATTGGGTCGCTGACACCTCTATTGATGCGGAGCATAGCTAGAATCACTACTGTTACTTGTGACACAGACGCTCTCTACTATATACCAGACACTGTTTGGGTGAGATCGCTCTGTGAGTGTTGCATTTGCACAGTCCTTTATCCTCACGGCGGACTTTTGTCCTTGAGTGCCGGAGTGGCATTATAATATACCTTCAAAGTTAATACACATATGGAAACAAGGTTTATACACAAATGGAAACACTTTGTTACATCTTGGTGATACTTGAGATTACGTGTTATCCTGATAACATTTACCATCTATTGGATGTATGAACTCTTTAAAGTGCATGAACTGCTTCATCTGTGATTCTTTACTACATCTTTTACCTCTGCAATTGCCAACTACCTAATCATTGCTTTTTTGCCATTTGCATGAACTGCTTATAGTGCATGAACTGCTTATAGTGCATGAACTGCTTCAACTTCATAGTGCTTGTATCCTGTACAGATTTACCCATGGTTTTGCACATATAACCTGGGGTTACTTTTTTGCTCTCCATCTGACCTCCTCCACTCCTTATTTGCTTGATTACTGGGGACGCCCAGTTTGTATGTTTGGTTGTATGGATGTTTGTGGCATTTTGATTTTGTGTATGCAGTATCATGACGTTATTACTTACTCTTCTGTGTACATTAAAGATATTTTCTTATTTTGCACATTTTTGCATTCATTATTTATTCATATTAAGTGCGGAGTCTAATATTTGTATTTATATATATATATATATATATATATATATATACACACATATACAGTATATATATATATATATATATATACAGTATGTATACACATATATAAACATATATATACTGTATATATTCGAATGCTTAGATAACATCCTAATGCAGAAGAAGGCGGCATTCGGTTCACATGGCTGATTCTTTTTCAAGGAGGGAATTCTAGTCATGTGACAAGCCCAGCTGGCCAGTTTTTAACTGTCACTTAGAGCTAGATTTAATATCCTTGCTCAGCCTATTTGAGTGGGCTATAGTATTAATTAGCACAAGTAGCTATTCCATATACAAAATAAACATAAAGGTACAACTACCCATACATTTTAAACTCTGTAGCTGGTATAACACTTCTTTGGAAATACAGTAAGATGGAACTAAGTTTACAGTACACTGTCCATTTAAATACTAATAAGTACTAGAAAATAGCTAAAGAGGACAGTAGGCATAGTTATGTGTTATAGTAAAGGGTAAAGAAAACATCTAATCTGTGGTGGAATAATAGCAACACATCAAATAACTTTTAGGTAAACATTTTACTGTACAAACTAGATGACCCTTGTGGTGCTAACCAAGCATGAAAAAATCTGTTCTACAATAATATATTTCTGGAAATATAAAGACAATATCCCTCATCTGCAATTTTCAAATATACTAGTGATAAAAGTCACTGCTGCTTTGCATTTGCTGACCTTTTCTAGAGGCACTAGTTAGTTACAGTTAGAGACTGTATTGCTCAAAAACACAGGATCACTGATCTGGGTAGCTGCTTATAGGTGTCCATAGTGAGACTACTGGGATTTTAAGGTCCCTAAAAGGCAGTGTGGTACTGAATCCACGGGGCAAACACAACAAGATGGTTAAAATCCCAAAACATTTACATCATTTGTATTATATGTTGGTGTGGGATGATTTTTTATTATGTATATTAATTTCCATGTGGGCATAAAACACACAAAAAAATGTATAGAGATACTAAAAACCAAAAAAAAAAGTACCCAGCAGGCATTCAGCTAATGGGCAGTCTTCAGTTTTTTGAGATTCTTAGAATCAGTAAGCATGAGGATAGGAGTATTAGTTCCAGGAAGAGTCTGTATTCACTAAGAGCCATACTACACTGGGAAATCCAGGAAGCAAATTGAAATATTCCTGATCCAAGGCACAGACAAATGTGACCAAAGATAGATGTATCCTAGAAGGGGTTAATATAAACTAACTGGAGGTGCCAAGCATCACATGAATGAACAACATTATTAAAGGGATACAAAACCCATACATTTATTTTATGATTCAGACAGAGCATGCAATTTTTAAGAAGTTTCCAATTTACTTCAAATTTGCTTTGTTCCCATGGCATTCTTTGTTAAAGAGATACTTAATTACAATAGCTGACATTTTTTAAGCTTTATCTTTTCTGTATAATAAATTAATTGAATTTCTGCAGGTTTTAATATTGGTGGTAATGTATGACTACATTATTTTCTGATTTGATCAGTTTTTCTCTTTGTAAACATGGTTTTATATTCATTTCCATGTTTGTCATTGTGTTTACATGTGTTTTTCCTTTTTATTTCAGATTCGGGGATTTTTATCAAGGTTTGATAATGTATTACCAGTAAGCCTTGCATTTGACAAGTGCACTGCTTGCTCTTCAAAGGTAAGTTTATTTTTTTTTACTATTTTTCCACTTTTTTATGTTGCCTACTTTAACCATTAGTAGAGTTATGCATTTAAATAGTTTAGTTCCTCACACATTGATAGGTTATTCTATGATACAATATGGAATACACTTAAAAGGAAATTTGATATTGCAAGCAAATGTGTATTCTCCAATACTTCTGATGTATTCCAATTTATATAGGGATTTATAACAATCTTCCCTTGTGTTGGGCAGAGGATTTCTGGATGTTGGCTGGATTTATCAAGTCCTTTTTTTTTTTAATTATTATTATATAAGTAAAAAAATGGCCCCGCAAATGTGTCATTAAGTAGCTAGAATTTGGTTGGTGGTCAGGAAAACAGGACTGGCATATGTTAAGCATAGGACCATTTCTTTCATGTAATTAGCAAGAGTCCATGAGCTAGTGACGTATGGGATATACATTCCTACCAGGAGGGGCAAAGTTTCCCAAACCTCAAAATGCCTATAAATACACCCCTCACCACACCCACAATTCAGTTTTACAAACTTTGCCTCCGATGGAGGTGGTGAAGTAAGTTTGTGCTAGATTCTACGTTGATATGCGCTCCGCAGCAAGTTGGAGCCCGGTTTTCCTCTCAGCGTGCAGTGAATGTCAGAGGGATGTGAGGAGAGTATTGCCTATTTGAATGCAGTGATCTCCTTCTAAGGGGTCTATTTCATAGGTTCTCTGTTATCGGTCGTAGAGATTCATCTCTTACCTCCCTTTTCAGATCGATGATATACTCTTATATATACCATTACCTCTGCTGATTCTCGTTTCAGTACTGGTTTGGCTATCTGCTATATGTAGATGAGTGTCCTGGGGTAAGTAAGTCTTATTTTCTGTGACACTCCTAGCTATGGTTGGGCACTTTGTTTATAAAGTTCTAAATATATGTATTCAAACATTTATTTGCCTTGACTCAGAATGTTCAACTTTCCTTATTTTCAAGACAGTCAGTTTCATATTTGGGATAATGCATTTTAATTTAACATTTTTCTTACCTTAAAATTTGACTTTTTCCCTGTGGGCTGTTAGGCTCACGGGGGCTGAAAATGCTTCATTTTATTGCGTCATTCTTGGCGCGGACTTTTTTGGCGCAAAAATTCTATTTCCGTTTCCGGCGTCATACGTGTCGCCGGAAGTTGCGTCATTTTTTGACGTTATTTTGCGCCAAAAATGTCGGCGTTCCGGATGTGGCGTCATTTTTGGCGCCAAAAAGCATTTAGGCGCCAAATAATGTGGGCGTCTTATTTGGCGCGAAAAAATATGGGCGTCACTTTTGTCTCCACATTATTTAAGTCTCATTTTTTATTGCTTCTGGTTGCTAGAAGCTTGTTCTTTGGCATTTTTTTCCCATTCCTGAAACTGTCATTTAAGGAATTTGATCAATTTTGCTTTATATATATGTTGTTTTTTCTCTTACATATTGCAAGATGTCTCACGTTGCATCTGAGTCAGAAGATACTACAGGAAAATCGCTGTCAAGTGCTGAATCTACCAAAGCTAAGTGTATCTGCTGTAAACTTTTGGTAGCTATTCCTCCAGCTGTTGTTTGTATTGATTGTCATGACAAACTTGTTAAAGCAGATAATATTTCCTTTAGTAAAGTACCATTGCCTGTTGCAGTTCCTTCAACATCTAAGGTGCAGAATGTTCCTGATAATATAAGAGATTTTGTTTCTGAATCCATAAAGAAGGCTATGTCTGTTATTTCTCCTTCTAGTAAACGTAAAAAATCTTTTAAAACTTCTCTCCCTACAGATGAATTTTTAAATGAACATCATCATTCTGATTCTGATGATTCCTCTGGTTCAGAGGATTCTGTCTCAGAGGTTGATGCTGATAAATCTTCATATTTATTTAAAATGGAATTTATTCGTTCTTTACTTAAAGAAGTACTAATTGCTTTAGAAATAGAGGATTCTGGTCCTCTTGATACTAATTCTAAACGTTTAGATAAGGTATTTAAAGCTCCTGTGGTTATTCCAGAAGTTTTTTCCTGTTCCTAATGCTATTTCTGCAGTAATTTCCAAAGAATGGGATAATTTGGGTAATTCATTTACTCCTTCTAAACGTTTTAAGCAATTATATCCTGTGCCGTCTGACAGATTAGAATTTTGGGACAAGATCCCTAAAGTTGATGGGGCTATTTCTACCCTTGCTAAACGTACTACTATTCCTTCGTCAGATGGTACTTCGTTTAAGGATCCTCTAGATAGGAAAATTGAGTCCTTTCTAAGAAAAGCTTATCTGTGTTCAGGTAATCTTCTTAGACCTGCTATATCTTTGGCTGATGTTGCTGCAGCTTCAACTTTTTGGTTGGAAACTTTAGCGCAACAAGTAACACATCGTGATTCTCATGATATTATTATTCTTCTTCAGCATGCTAATAATTTTATCTGTGATGCCATTTTTGATATTATCAGAGTTGATGTCAGGTTTATGTCTCTAGCTATTTTAGCTAGAAGAGCTTTATGGCTTAAAACTTGGAATGCTGATATGGCTTCTAAATCAACTTTACTTTCCATTTCTTTCCAGGGTAACAAATTATTTGGTTCTCAGTTGGATTCCATTATTTCAACTGTTACTGGTGGGAAAGGAACTTTTTTACCACAGGATAAAAAATCTAAAGGTAAAAACAGGGCTAATAATCGTTTTCGTTCCTTTCGTTTCAACAAAGAACAAAAGCCTGATCCTTCATCCTCAGGAGCAGTTTCAGTTTGGAGACCATCTCCAGTCTGGAATAAATCCAAGCCAGCTAGAAAGGCAAAGCCTGCTTCTAAGTCCACATGAAGGTGCGGCCCTCATTCCAGCTCAGCTGGTAGGGGGCAGGTTACGTTTTTTCAAGGAAATTTGGATCAATTCTGTTCACAATCTTTGGATTCAGAGCATTGTTTCAGAAGGGTACAGAATTGGTATCAAGTTGAGACCTCCTGCAAAGAGATTTTTTCTTTCCCGTGTCCCAGTAAATCCAGTAAAAGCTCAAGCATTTCTGAAATGTGTTTCAGATCTAGAGTTGACTGGAGTAATTATGCCAGTTCCAGTTCCGGAACAGGGGATGGGGTTTTATTCAAATCTCTTCATTATACCAAAGAAGGAGAATTCTTTCAGACCAGTTCTGGATCTAAAAATATTGAATCGTTATGTAAGGATACCAACGTTCAAGATGGTAACTGTAAGGACTATCTTACCTTTTGTTCAGCAAGGGAATTATATGTCCACAATAGATTTACAGGATGCATATCTGCATATTCCGATTCATCCAGATCATTATCAGTTCCTGAGATTCTCGTTTCTGGACAAGCATTACCAGTTTGTGGCTCTGCCGTTTGGCCTAGCTACAGCTCCAAGAATTTTTACAAAGGTTCTCGGTGCCCTGCTGTCTGTAATCAGAGAACAGGGTATTGTGGTATTTCCTTATTTGGACGATATCTTGGTACTTGCTCAGTCTTTACATTTAGCAGAATCTCATACGAATCGACTTGTGTTGTTTCTTCAAGATCATGGTTGGAGGATCAATTTACCAAAAAGTTCTTTGATTCCTCAGACAAGGGTAACCTTTCTGGGTTTCCAGATGGATTCAGTGTCCATGACTCTGTCTTTAACAGACAAGAGACGTCTAAAGTTGATTACAGCTTGTCGAAACCTTCAGTCACAATCATTCCCTTCGGTAGCCTTATGCATGGAAATTCTAGGTCTTATGACTGCTGCATCGGACGCGATCCCCTTTGCTCGTTTTCACATGCGACCTCTTCAGCTCTGTATGCTGAAGCAATGGTGCAAGGATTACACGAAGATATCTCAATTAATATCTTTAAAACCGATTGTTCGACACTCTCTAACATGGTGGACAGATCACCATCGTTTAATTCAGGGGGCTTCTTTTGTGCTTCCGACCTGGACTGTAATTTCAACAGATGCAAGTCTCACAGGTTGGGGAGCTGTGTGGGGATCTCTGACGGCACAAGGAGTTTGGGAATCTCAGGAGGTGAGATTACCGATCAATATTTTGGAACTCCGTGCAATTTTCAGAGCTCTTCAGTTTTGGCCTCTTCTGAAGAGAGAATCGTTCATTTGTTTTCAGACAGACAATGTCACAACTGTGGCATACATCAATCATCAAGGAGGGACTCACAGTCCTCTGGCTATGAAAGAAGTATCTCGAATTTTGGTTTGGGCGGAATCCAGCTCCTGTCTAATCTCTGCGGTTCATATCCCAGGTGTAGACAATTGGGAAGGGGATTATCTCAGTCGCCAAACGTTGCATCCGGGCGAATGGTCTCTTCACCCAGAGGTATTTCTTCAGATTGTTCAAATGTGGGAACTTCCAGAAATAGATCTGATGGCGTCCCATCTAAACAAGAAACTTCCCAGGTATCTGTCCAGATCCCGGGATCCTCAGGCGGAGGCAGTGGATGCATTATCACTTCCTTGGAAGTATCATCCTGCCTATATCTTTCCGCCTCTAGTTCTTCTTCCAAGAGTAATCTCCAAGATTCTGAAGGAATGCTCGTTTGTTCTGCTGGTAGCTCAGGCATGGCCTCACAGGTTTTGGTATGCGGATCTTGTCCGGATGGCCTCTTGCCAACCGTGGACTCTTCCGTTAAGACCAGACCTTCTGTCACAAGGTCCTTTTTTCCATCAGGATCTGAAATCCTTAAATTTAAAGGTATGGAGATTGAACGCTTGATTCTTGGTCAAAGAGGTTTCTCTGACTCTGTGATTAATACTATGTTACAGGCTCGTAAATCTGTATCTCGAGAGATATATTATAGAGTCTGGAAGACTTATATTTCTTGGTGTCTTTCTCATCATTTTTCCTGGCATTCTTTTAGAATACCGAGAATTTTACAGTTCCTTCAGGATGGTTTAGATAAGGGTTTGTCCGCAAGTTCTTTGAAAGGACAAATCTCTGCTCTTTCTGTTCTTTTTCACAGAAAGATTGCTATTCTTCCTGATATTCATTGTTTTGTACAAGCTTTGGTTCGTATAAAACCTGTCATTAAGTCAATTTCTCCTCCTTGGAGTTTGAATTTGGTTCTGGGAGCTCTTCAAGCTCCTCCGTTTGAACCTATGCATTCATTGGACATTAAATTACTTTCTTGGAAAGTTTTGTTCCTTTTGGCCATCTCTTCTGCCAGAAGAGTTTCTGAATTATCTGCTCTTTCTTGTGAGTCTCCTTTTCTGATTTTTCATCAGGATAAGGCGGTGTTGCGAACTTCTTTTGAATTTTTACCTAAAGTTGTGAATTCCAACAACATTAGTAGAGAAATTGTGGTTCCTTCATTATGTCCTAATCCTAAGAATTCTAAGGAGAAATCGTTGCATTCTTTGGATGTTGTTAGAGCTTTGAAATATTATGTTGAAGCTACGAAATCTTTTCGTAAGACTTCTAGTCTATTTGTTATCTTTTCCGGTTCTAGAAAAGGCCAGAAAGCTTCTGCCATTTCTTTGGCATCTTGGTTGAAATCTTTAATTCATCTTGCCTATGTTGAGTCGGGTAAAACTCCGCCTCAGAGAATTACAGCTCATTCTACTAGGTCAGTTTCTACTTCCTGGGCGTTTAGGAATGAAGCTTCGGTTGACCAGATCTGCAAAGCAGCAACTTGGTCCTCTTTGCATACTTTTACTAAATTCTACCATTTTGATGTATTTTCTTCTTCTGAAGCAGTTTTTGGTAGAAAAGTACTTCAGGCAGCGGTTTCAGTTTGAATCTTCTGCTTATGTTTTTCGTTAAACTTTATTTTGGGTGTGGATTATTTTCAGCAGGAATTGGCTGTCTTTATTTTATCCCTCCCTCTCTAGTGACTCTTGTGTGGAAAGATCCACATCTTGGGTAGTCATTATCCCATACGTCACTAGCTCATGGACTCTTGCTAATTACATGAAAGAAAACATAATTTATGTAAGAACTTACCTGATAAATTCATTTCTTTCATATTAGCAAGAGTCCATGAGGCCCGCCCTTTTTTTGTGGTGGTTATGATTTTGTATAAAGCACAATTATTCCAATTCCTTATTTTATATGCTTTCGCACTTTTTTATCACCCCACTTCTTGGCTATTCGTTAAACTGAATTGTGGGTGTGGTGAGGGGTGTATTTATAGGCATTTTGAGGTTTGGGAAACTTTGCCCCTCCTGGTAGGAATGTATATCCCATACGTCACTAGCTCATGGACTCTTGCTAATATGAAAGAAATGAATTTATCAGGTAAGTTCTTACATAAATTATGTTTTTTCACATAACCAATAATGAAATGGCTAATTGTGATTCCGTCAACATTGAAAAAGGCTGATCTGCTGCCGTTAACTCCTTCAGGACTTTTAGAGGAAAAACTTGCCCAAAGAACCGGAGGATTTTTAGCATTTTTGCTATCCATCCATTTAAACATAAATAGAGCCTTGTTTTATTTTATTTACCTATAAAAACTATATATATATTTTAGTACACAACCCAAGGTATTGATCTTGGCCCATTTTGGTATATTTCATGCCACTGTTTTGCCACCAATTTTGATCATATTATAAAAATATCTAACTTTTTTAAAAACTTTGGGTTTCTAACTGAAATTATTTAGATACCGCTTGTGCAGTTATAACACAAATGGTGGTAAAAGCTTCTCTGGGATCCCCTTTGTACAAAAATAGCAGCATGCATGGCTTTTCAATTGCTTTTTCAGTAATTTCAAGGCCACTAATTGCAGCTGCGCACCACACTTCTAATTTTCATGGCAGTTAATCAGGTAGCTTGTAAGGTTAATTTTAGCTGTAGTGTAGCTGACACCTCCCTCCACCTAATTATTACTTGATCTTCCCTCCCTCAGCCCCCCACAGATCACCACCATCTTACGTACTGGCACACAGTCTGCCAGTATGCAGTTTTGTGGCATTTATTTTTTATTGTAGGGATCCCTCCTCAATCTTCCCACCTCCCTGATCTCTCAGAAGCAGCTCTCTTACCCTCCCTCTCAAATGCTCTCCGCCATCTTAAGTACTGGCAGCTGTCTGCAGTGTAACAATACCCCCTCTAAGCAATTGTTAATAGGGCCTGTGGTTATTAATTTGTTTAATGGATTTTTAATTTATACTAAATATAATTCTTATTTAGTACTAAATCTAATTCTATGGTAAAACCACTAAACCAATACAAATAAGTTGTGAAATAAACACTATAAAAGGGTCTCTATTGTTTCCAAATAATTTATTAGGAATCAATATATGTTACTAATTAGAGAAATATATTTACAGATATATATACACATATATTCTACAGCAAAACAGTCCAAATAATTATTACAGGGCAACTACCACAACCCCGATTTGTGCAACACTGCTAAAATAATCACATCATTTTATCCCAGAAATACATAGCCAGGTTCTCTAATGTGTCCATCATCCATCTTTTCAACAAGATAAGATAGAGAGCAAGAAAGAAAGTGTTTCCCAATTTTATTCTCAATTCAAAGGGGTTTGGCCTATTACATGCCAGTCAAGGCTAATGGGAGTGTCTTTAATTAAACACCTAGCTCAGACAAGGTGTATCTGGGGGGAAGGGATTATAAAACCAGCTATCTGAATATGCCAGGGATAACATCTGTGAGCTATGTAACCACATTCCCTCACTTTTTCTTCTCCTATTTGCCCCGTTTTCTAGTTACACCCACTAGTACAGAAAAACACAGTGGGAGTGAAAACCTTACAGGGATAATTCTCCCACCATACCTTAGGAATATTATTCCTTTGGTGATACAAGCTCTTCTGTACTTTCCTAGGATTGTCAATTCCTAGTCTAACTTTATACAATTCATTAAAAAATGCGCTCAATATTATACATAGACAGAAAGTCCTATGCTAAACCCCATTAGCAACATTAATAAAATAGTCTTAAAATGAGTTCCTGTACGAGTGCGTGAGTTTGGGTACACTAGATGGGTATGCGTGTAGTAAAATCTTTATTAATAAAGTGTGAATTGTGCCTGTAAAACAAAGGTTATAATGGTTCACTGAAGTTCTTTGCTGTCATCTTTTGGCATCTGGTCCTTGCTTTTGGCATCTGGTCCTTGCTTTTGGCATCTGATCCTTGCTTTTGGCATCTGGTCCTTGCTTTTGCTTTACCAATCACCTCACTTTGAACCACTTAGTTTTTTTTTCCAGGACCCTCGAAGGAATGAAAAGAGATTAAAACCAGACATATATTTACTTCACACTACAACACTCCATCTGCAGTAGAAACCACATTCACAGCTATCAACTTCAAGTTGGGATGTGTCTCTATTATTGCATCATCCCACTCGCCCCCTTACTTGAACTTATGTTGCTTGCCCTATATGATTATTTACCCCTTTATGCCATATATTATTTTGGCCTAATGCCCCATTTTACATCTCCATTGTGATATATTTTATACATATTTTATTTGTCCAGCTCCATCATCATAGATTCTTAGTTGGATCAGTCCTGATGACACCTATAAAACAACAATCTATCATTTGTGTTATTGGGGAAAGCTGGAAGGAAAGGTGAGAAGCCGTCATTGGTTTTCTTCCTGCAAGATTAGACTTCAGACAGTTTACATGGAAATTTTCTTGCATGTGGCCTCCCAAAAATAATCACAATGGAGATATCTGTCATTTGTTTTTTAGAAAGAAAATGCATCAATTAACTATGCATTCTGAATATTCGCATATTTAAACCTTAATTATGAAAAACCTTAAAATTATTAATTAAACTTAAAACTAAAGTACACATTACATGATACAAATGCACTGCAGGCAAATATACTTTAAAACAAAAAAAATAATGATTTAATTGCTTATCTCATTTGGCCTCAGTCTCCAATTGTTATACTTATTTCTCTTGTAAAGTGTATCCAGTCCACGTATTCATCCTTTACTTTTGGGATATTCTCCTTCCCTTATGGAGAAAGGAACTGATTGGCACTGTGACTGTAATAATAGGGAAAAAGGAATATAATAATCCCTGGTGCTGACCCTTAAATAATTAGATAAAAAGTAAGGAAAAGGGAATTGGGACAAGAAGGGGTTTGGTAGCACTCATTCCCTATAAGTATGGTTATAGTGTTGAAAACCATTCAACTACTGTCTGTATAAATCAGTTAAAAAAACTTTACTTTATTAATCACTATTGAAACCTTAAATAAATACTACAATATCGCCCCTAACAAATCGCTTGTGTGAGATAGATTGCAACAACCAGAGATAGAATACAGCTCTAACCACCCCCCTGTATTCCTGGCCGGTAACAGGATGCGCCAGCTTCAGGGGACAGGGATGGCTGAGTGAACCTGTTAAATCTCATGCAGTTTATATATATGCGTAGGAGCGATATAATATTCTTTAATTAAAAAAAAAAAGCCAAACTGGTAGCTGTTAGGCTAAAATTAGCACACAAACGCGTTTCGGCCGAGTGGCGGCCTTTCTCAATGTGTATTGTTGAAAATGACAAGCCGAGTGTGGAGCTGAACACGCTTTAAATATCCCAGTTCTGTGTCTATGTGGCCAATAGGAACGTAATTATTACGCACGCCCTTCTTAAGGCCAATCACCAGTGCTGTTTTGCTCAGGCACATTTCCTTGATAGCTTACTCCGGATTGGCTGTGAATACGTTATCGATATCCAATCAGGATTCACCTATATTCCATATGTTGTTCTGCGTTGCACTGTACTACAGAATAAACTGGTAATATTGCGATTTGCTCACATCACTCATCTATATCCACTATACTCGCGTGCACTTTAAAGTAATTATCTACTTGTACCGGTATCAAGTACAAAACGGCTACAATTATTTAAGACAGACTATATTAACCTGTTCTGCTCTCTGTCCGTTCTACTCAACACCATGTTATCATCCCTGTTAGTAGATTGCACTTTGGAAACAGTATATTAAGAGATCGTTATTGTGAGTTGGACATAATACTATGAACTGTAATTAAAAGCACTATTCACATGGACTCGATGTATACTATGCCTTATACTATATACATAAATCACAAAGCTAGATTTTTGATACACTGCTTGTGTCGGACATGATTCAAATTATGGGTTTCCATCGTCCGATCTGAAAACGTGATGTACCTAATAGTATTTTGGTGTTTATCAAACAATGTTAGTATTAGCTGTGATTTGGAAACGCCACCTACGTACACATTTGTGAGAATAATGTAGTGACTTGCATAATGTATACAGTTGTTAAGATCATAGAAAGACGCTGTGTTTACTATGTTATATACACAGAGTATTTATTATGTTATAAACCTAGAACATCTTTCATGTACTTAGATCAATTCTTTTGAGACTTTAACATATTTCTCATATATTCATGTATTATGGTTAATTTAAAGTTTCAAACCAAAACATATCATAGTGCATGTTATACTAGTTCATATGTAATTCATATCTCACAACTTTCAACATATACTGATATGATCCAAAAGTTGCATTTACTTAGGAATTCTGGGTGCACGTCTAGATAGGGATGATTTTCTGAAACTCTTACATTAGTACACTACTATTTACACTATTATTTACAGTTTCTATCGAATTTCACAGGAACACCCAAAAATTATTATTCTCATTCATGCCCTGTGGCATCACACAATTCAGATTAAATATCCATCTTGCTTCCTTTTTAAGCAGAACTTTTTCTATATCTCCTCCATGAATGCCTGGGCGTAGGCTTTCTAATCCCCAGCATCTGAATGTACTAGTTTTACCCTTATGGTGGTATAGAAAATGTCTCGCAACACTTGTTATTTGTTTTCCATTTTCAATATCTTTGGCAGCATTTCGAATATTACTAAGATGTTCAGTCATCCTCTTTCCCATTGGTCTTGTGGTCATTCCTACATATAATAAATTGCAGCTGCAGGTTAAACAGTATTTCTCCAACATAGGTGTGTCCGGTCCACGGCGTCATCCTTACTTGTGGGATATTCTCTTCCCCAACAGGAAATGGCAAAGAGCCCAGCAAAGCTGGTCACATGATCCCTCCTAGGCTCCGCCTACCCCAGTCATTCTCTTTGCCGTTGTACAGGCAACATCTCCACGGAGATGGCTTAGAGTTTGATACTTTTGCTTCTTCTGAGGCTATTTTTGGGAGAAGGTTTTGCAAGCCGTGGTGCCTTCCATTTAGGTGACCTGATTTGCTCCCTCCCTTCATCCGTGTCCTAAAGCTTTGGTATTGGTTCCCACAAGTAAGGATGACGCCGTGGACCGGACACACCTATGTTGGAGAAAACAGAATTTATGTTTACCTGATAAATTACTTTCTCCAACGGTGTGTCCGGTCCACGGCCCGCCCTGGTTTTTTAATCAGGTCTGATATTTTATTTTCTTTAACTACAGTCACCACGGTATCATATGGTTTCTCCTATGCAAATATTCCTCCTTAACGTCGGTCGAATGACTGGGGTAGGCGGAGCCTAGGAGGGATCATGTGACCAGCTTTGCTGGGCTCTTTGCCATTTCCTGTTGGGGAAGAGAATATCCCACAAGTAAGGATGACGCCGTGGACCGGACACACCGTTGGAGAAAGTAATTTATCAGGTAAACATAAATTCTGTTATCACATTAGAGGTCTTACAAGTTATATGGCTCTGGATGGTCCACATATAACTTGTAAGACCTCTAATGTGATATACTGTTTAACCTGCAGCTGCAATTTATTATATGTAGGAATGACCACAAGACCAATGGGAAAGAGGATGACTGAACATCTTAGTAATATTCGAAATGCTGCCAAAGATATTGAAAATGGAAAACAAATAACAAGTGTTGCGAGACATTTTCTATACCACCATAAGGGTAAAACTAGTACATTCAGATGCTGGGGATTAGAAAGCCTACGCCCAGGCATTCGTGGAGGAGATATAGAAAACGTTCTGCTTAAAAAGGAAGCAAGATGGATATTTAATCTGAATTGTGTGATGCCACAGGGCATGAATGAGAATAATAATTTTTGGGTGTTCCTGTGAAATTCGATAGAAACTGTAAATAATAGTGTAAATAGAAGAAAACAGAGGCGCCACCATGGCCCAGTACCACCAAAACAAAGAGAAATATAGGCAGATGGCAATATATATACTCACAAACATGAAGCACCCAGATGGTGCTATTGGGGCAGGCTGGAACTTCACAGTAGTCCAGCTCACTGATAGTCCTATTGGTAAATAGTAGTGTACTAATGTAAGAGTTTCAGAAAATCATCCCTATCTAGACGTGCACCCAGAATTCCTAAGTAAATGCAACTTTTGGATCATATCAGTATATGTTGAAAGTTGTGAGATATGAATTACATATGAACTAGTATAACATACACTCTGATATGTTTTGGTTTGAAACTTTAAATTTACCATTATACATGAATATATGAGAAATATGTTAAAGTCTCAAAAGAATTGATCTAAGTACATGAAAGATGTTCTAGGTTTATAACATAATAAATACTCTGTGTATATACCATAGTAAACACAGCGTCTTTCTATGATCTTAACAACTGTATACATTATGCAAGTCACTACATTATTCTCACAAATGTGTACGTAGGTGGCGTTTCCAAATCACAGCTAATACTAACATTGTTTGATAAACACCAAAATACTATTAGGTACATCACGTTTTCAGATCGGACGATGGAAACCCATAATTTGAATCATGTCCGACACGAGCAGTGTATCAAAAATCTAGCTTTGTGATTTATGTATATAGTATAAGGCATAGTATACACCGAGTCCATGTGAATAGTGCTTTTAATTACAGTTCATAGTATTATGTCCAACTCACAATAACAATCTCTTAATATACTGTTTCCAAAGTGCAATCTACTAACAGGGATGATAACATGGTGTTGAGTAGAACGGACAGAGAGCAGAACGGGTTAATATAGTCCGTCTTAATAATTGTAGCCGTTTTGTACTCGATACCGGTACAAGTAGATAATTACTTTAAAGTGCACGCGAGTATAGTGGATATAGATGAGTGATGTGAGCAAATCGCAATATTACCAGTTTATTCTGTTGTACAGTGCAACGCAGAACAACATATGGAATATAGGTGAATCCTGATTGGATATCAATAACGTATTCACAGCCAATCCGGAGTAAGCTATCAAGAAAATGTGCCTGAGCAAAACAGCACTGGTGATTGGCCTTAAGATGGGCGTGCGTAATAATCGCGTTCCTATTGGCCACATAGACACAGAACTGGGATTTTTAAAGCGTGTTCAGCTCCATACTTGGCTTGTCATTTTCAACAATACACATTGAGAAAGGCCGCCACTCGGCCGAAACGCGTTTGTGTGCTAATTTTAGCCTAACAGCTACCAGTTTGGCTTTTTGTTTTTAAATATAGAATATTATATCGCTCCTACGCATATATATAAACTGATTGAGATTTAACAGGTTCACTCAGCCATCCCTGTCCCCTGAAGCTGGCGTATCCTGTTACCGGCCAGGAATACAGGGGGGTGGTTAGAGCTGTATTCTATCTCTGGTTGTTGCAGTCTATCTCACACAAGCGATTTGTTAGGGGAGATATTGTAGTATTTATTTAAGGTTTCAATAGTGATTAATAAAGTAAAGTTTTTTTAACTGATTTATACAGACAGTAGTTGAATGGTTTTCAACACTATAACCATACTTATAGGGAATGAGTGCTACCAAACCCCTTTTTGTCCCAATATTCTCCTTCCCAACAGGAAGTGGCAAAGAGAGCACACAGCAGAGCTGTCCATATAGCTCCCCCTCTAGCTCCACCCCCCAGTCGATCTCTTTGCCGGCTCTAAGCAATCGGAAGGGCAAAGTGAATGTGGTGTTAGAATTGTAGTTTTTATTTTCTACAAGCAAGAGTTTGTTATTTTAAGTGGTACCGATGTGTACTATTTACTCTCTAGCAGAAAGGGGATGAAGATTTCTGCAGGGAGGAAGATGATTTTAGCATGTTGTAACTAAAATCCACTGCTGTTCCCACACAGGACTGAGGAGTACAAGAGAACTTCAGTTGGGGGGAACGGTTTGCAGGTTAGGCTGCAATGAGGTATGTTCAGTCATTTATTTCTAGACAAGACTGTGATAATGCTAGAAAAGACTGTTAATATCCCCATGAGGGAGGGTAAGCTGTATTCAGAGACTAAGTATGGAATTTCAAGCTTACATAACAGGGCTAGTTTATGCTGGTTGACACTACTTCAGGGCAAACGTTTTTTATTGAAAATATCGTTTTTTGAGACACTTTGAAGGCTCCTTTGGGTTTCTTTCAGGGGTTATTACCCACATGGCTATTACTAAAACACTTGGGAGTGTTTCTTTAGGCCTCACAAGCACCGGAGTGAGGTGGGAGGGGCCTAATTTTGCGCCTCAGATGCGCAGTTATTTTGACTAGAAGTTCAGGCTGTTTCACATGGAGGGTCCTGCTGCAGTTTGAGGGCCTATAAGAAGCTTTTTCCCCACAAATCTGGTTCATAAGGGAAGGTAGGGCCACAGCAGAGCTGTGGAAAGGTGCTGAAATTTCTTTAACCGTTTTTTTTTACTACTGTCGATCCGGTTTGGGCATTAAGGGGTTAATCGTTTCAATTGCTAGTGGTGCAATCTTACTAATGCTTTAGGTACATACTGTAAACATTTCGAAAAGTTTGCTGCATTTTTTCACTGTTTTGCAAAAAGTGTGCTTTTACTTGATTAAAGTTATTTCCAAGCCTGTTTATATTACTACTAGTCTGTTAAACATGTCTGACACCAAGGAAAGTCCTTGTTCAATGTGTTTAGAAGCCATGGTGGAACCCCCTCTCAGAATGTGTCCCACTTGTACTGATATGTCTATACACTTTAAAGAACATATTGTTGCACTTAAAAATGTGGCCCAAGATGATTCTCAGACAGAAGGTAACGAGTTTAGCCCGTCAACCTCTCCCCAAGTGTCACAACAAGTTATGCCCGCTCAAGCGACGCCTAGCACCTCTAGTGCGTCTAACTCTTTTACCTTGCAAGACTTGGCGGCAGTTATGAATAATACCCTTTCAGTGTTCTTATCTAAACTGCCCGTGTTACCTGCAAAGCGTGATAGCTCTGTTTTAAGAACAGATAATGAGCATCCTGACCCTTTAGTAGCCGTATCCGATATACACATTCACAACGCTCTGAAATGGGGGCGAGGGATGTGCTGTCTGTGGGAGAAATTTCTGATTCGGGAAAGGTTGCTCCTCAGACAGACTCAGATACGTTGGCTTTTAAATTTAAACTAGAACACCTCCGCTTATTGCTAAATTAGAGGGTTTACTTAAGAAAATTTTTGTTCAACAAGGTTTTCTTCTCCAACCTATTGCGTGCATTGTTCCTGTAACCACTGCAGCTGCTTTCTGGTTTGAGGCGCTGGAAGATGCGCTCCAGACGGAGACCTCATATGAGGACATTATGGACAGAATTAAGGCTCTTAAGCTCGCTAATTCTTTTATCACAGATGCCGCTTTCCAACTAGCTAAGTTAGCGGCAAAAAATTCAGGTTTCGCTATTTTAGCGCGTAGGGCACTATGGCTAAAGTCCTGGTCGGCCGATGTGTCATCAAAATCCAAACTATTGACCATCCCTTTCAAAGGAAAGACCCTTTTTGGGCCTGAATTGAAAGAGATTATTTCAGAAATCACTGGGGGAAAAGGCCATGCTCTCCCCCAGGACTAGTCCTTCAAGACGAAGAACAAACAAAATAATTTTCGTTCCTTTCGGAATTTCAGGAGCGGTCTCGCTTCATCCTCCCCTGCTGCAAAGCAAGAGGGTAACACTTCACAACCCAGGGCAGCCTGGAAGCCTTACCAGGGCTGGAACAAGGGTAAACAGGCCAAGAAGCCTGCAGCTGCCTCCATGACAGCATGATGGGGTAGCCCCAGATTCGGGACCGGATCTAGTAGTGGGCAGACTCTCTCTCTTCGCTCAGGCCTGGGCAAGAGACATATACGATCCCTGGGCCTTAGAGATTGTATCCCAGGGATATATTCTAGAATTCAAGGACTCCCCTCCAAGGGGAAGGTTCCACATTTCTCGTCTGTCTACAGACATGACAAAGAAAGAGGCGTTCTTACGCTGTGTAGAAGACCTACATACAATGGGAGTGATCCACCCAGTTCCAATTGCGGAACAAGTGCAGGGGTTTTACTCAAACCTGTTTGTGGTTCCCAAGAAAGAATGAACTTTCAGACCAATCCTGGATCTCAAAATTCTAAACAAATTCCTCAGAGTCCCATCATTCAAGATGGAGACCATTCGGACAATCTTACCAATGATCCAGGAGGGTCAATATATGACTACCGTGGATCTAAAGGATGCGTATCTACACATTCCTATCCACAAAGATCATCACCAGTTTCTCAGGTTTGCCTTTCTGGACAAGCATTATCAGTTTGTGGCTCTTCCTTTCGGGTTGGCCACTGCTCCCAGAATTTTCACAAAGGTGCTAGGGTCCCTCCTGGCGGTTCTAAGACCGCGGGGCATAGCAGTTTCGACTTATCTAGACGACATCTTAATTCAGGCGTCGACTTTCCAAAGAGCCAAGTCTCACACGGAAATTGTATTGGCCTTTCTGAGGTCTCACGGGTGGAAGGTGAACATCAAAAAGAGTTTCCTTCCTAGGAACCCTAATAGACTCTGTGGAAATGAAAATATTTCTGACGGAGGTCAGAAAGTTAAAACTCTTCACTACTTGCTGAGCTCTTCATTCCATTCCTCGGCCATCTGTAGCTCAGTGCATGGAGACAATCGGACTAATGGTAGCGGCAATGGACATAGTCCCTTTTGCTCGGATACACCTCAGACCACTGCAACTATGCATGCTCAGACAGTGGAATGGGGATTATGCAGATTTGTCTCCTCAAATACAGTTGGACCAGGGGACCAGAGATTCTCTTCTCTGGTGGTTGTCTCAGGATCACCTGTCTCAGGGAATGTGTTTCCGCAGACCAGAGTGGATCATCGTAACGACCGACGCCGGTCTGTTGGGCTGGGGCGCAGTCTGGGACTCCCTGAAAGCTCAGGGCTTATGGTCTCGGGAAGAAGCTCTTCTCCCGATAAACATTCTGGAACTGAGGGCGATATTCAACGCGCTTCAGGCATGGCCTCAGCTAGCTGCGGCCAAATTCATCAGATTTCAGTCAGACAACATCACGACTGTAGCTTACGTCAATCATCAAGGCAGAACAAGGAGTTCCCTAGCAATGATGGAAGTAACCAAAATAATCAGATGGGCGGAGGATCACTCTTGCCATCTCTCAGCAATTCACATCCCAGGAGTAGACAACTGGGAGGCGGATTTTCTAAGTCGTCAGACTTTTCACCCAGGGGAGTGGGAACTCCACCCAGAGGGATATGCCCAGCTGACTCAGCTATGGGGCACTCCAGAATAGATCTGATGGCGTCCCGTCAGAACACCAAACTTCCTCTTTACGGGTCCAGGTCCCGGGATCCCCAGGCGGTGCTGATAGATGCTCTAGCAGCGCCTTGCTCCTTCAATCTGGCCTATGTTATTCCACCGTTTCCTCTCCTCCCTCGTCTGGTTGCCAGGATCAAGCAGGAGAGGGCTTCGGTGATTCTAATAGCGCCTGCGTGGCCACGCAGGACCTGGTATGCAGACCTAGTGGACATGTCATCTGTGCCACCATGGACACTACCAATAAGGCAGGACCTTCTAATACAAGGTCTTTTCAAACATCCAAATCTAATTTATCTGCGTCTGACTGCTTGGAGATTGAACGCCTAATTCTATCAATGCGTGGTTTCTCTGAGTCGGTTATTGATACCCTGATTCAGGCTAGAAAGCCTGTCACCAGGAAAATCTACCATAAGATTTGGCGAAAATATCTTTTTTGGTGCGAATCCAAGGGTTACTCATGGAGTAAGGTTAGGATTCCCAGGATTTTGTACTTTCTCCAAGACGGGGACAAATATCTACTTTGTCTATTCTTTTTCACAAACGTCTGGCAGAGGATACCAGACGTTCAAACGTTTAGTCATGCTTTAGTCAGAATCAAGCCTGTTTATAGACCTGTAGCTCCGCCATGGAGTCTGAATTTAGTTCTTTCAGTTCTGCAAGGGGTTCCGTTTGAACCTTTACATTCCATAGATATTAAGCTTTTATCTTGGAAAGTTTTGTTTTTGGTAGCTATCTCGTCTGCTCGAAGAGTTTCAGAGTTATCTGCTTTACAGTGTGATTCACCTTACCTGGTGTTTCATGCAGATAAGGTAGTTTTGCGTACCAAAGCCAGTTTTCTTCCTAAGGTTGTGTCTAATAAGAATATTAACCAGGAAATTGTTGTTCCTTCTCTGTGTCCTAATCCTTCGTCGAAGAAGGAACGTCTGTTACACAATCTTGATGTGGTTCGTGCTTTAAAGTTCTATTTACAAGCAACTAAGGATTTCAGACAAACAACTTCTTTGTTTGTTATCTATTCTGGTAAGAGGAGAGGTCAGAAGGCGACCGCTACCTCTCTTTCCTTTTGGCTGAAAAGGAACATCCGTTTGGCCTATGATACTGCTGGCCAGCAGCCTCCTGAAACAATGACTGCTCATTCTACCAGAGCAGTGGCTTCCACATGGGCTTTTAAAAATGAGGCTTCTGTTGAACAGATTTGTAAGGCAGCGACTTGGTCTTCGCTGCATACTTTTTAAAAATTTTACAAATTCGATACTTTTGCTTTTTCAGAGGCTATTTTTGGGAGAAAGGTTTTGCAAGCAGTGGTGCCTTCTGTTTAAGGTACCTGTCTTGTTCCCTCCCTTCATCCGTGTCCTAAAGCTTTGGTATTGGTATCCCACAAGTAAAGGATGAATCCGTGGACTGGATACACCTTACAAGAGAAAACAGAATTTATGCTTACCTGATAAATTACTTTCTCTTGTGGTGTATCCAGTCCACGGCCTGCCCTGTCATTTTAAGACAGGTGGTTTTTATTTTTAAACTACAGTCACCACTGCACCCTATGGTTTCTCCTTTTTCTTCCTAACCTTCGGTCGAATGACTGGGGGGTGGAGCTAGAGGGGGAGCTATATGGACAGCTCTGCTTTGTGCTCTCTTTGCCACTTCCTGTTGGGAAGGAGAATATCCCACAAGTAAAGGATGAATCCGTGGACTGGATACACCACAAGAGAAATAAATTTATCAGGTTAGCATAAATTCTGTTTTTCTCTTCTGTTTATATCGCCATTTAAATTCCTGTCTCTCCAGTTTCCTGTATTTGATCCTCTACTATTCTGATATCCCCAAACATGTGCTTGTTGCCCCTCTCTGATTCCTACCTGTGAATATTCAGATTTTTCTCCATTGACTGTTTCACTGCTGAAAGTGCCTTAATGGCGTATGGGTGATAATTCCACCACTTCTCAGCTCTAGTGAGCACCATTTCTAAGTTTGTGGAGTTTGGCTCATACAACTTTACAAACTCCTGATATTTTCTAGGGAGAGCTTCAAGTACCCTCTGTATGTGAGCTGGTGACCCCCAGACCATTTGGGTCTGTGGCTGGCACAGCACATACCAGAATAAAACTCTTTTTGCTACTTCAAATGGCCCATCTAGAGGCCTCATGGTAATTTCACTAATCTCGTTTTCTAGACTAGTAAAATTGAAAAAGGTTTTAACTATTCTCCCAGCCTGATCAGATATGCTTGCGTTGAATCCCAATAACCTGTTGGTATAGGGGCCCATGGCATCTTAAAGCAATTCTGTCCATTCCTGCATGTTCATTCCTACTTTTATGGCTTTTTCAGCCCCCTTGTGAAACCAATGTGAAAAGTTATTAAAGCTGTTTGTGGGGATTGTGCCCCACCATTTCTGAAAGATTTCTTTATCTACTTCAGTGATTGGCCTAGTCTGATTTGAAAAACCTGTAGGAACAGAACTTGGGTTTTTAGTGGGACCCACTAGCATATTATCTTGTTTTATCACTTGTTTTGGATCTCTCATTTGTTACAGTAAGTGATCACAATCTGCATTTTCACCAGAAATATCACTAATAATTTTTTCTTCTCGTTTAATTTTCATCTGTAACTCAGTAATTTTATCTGTCCATTCCTTTTTGCTGTGTTCCATTCATTTTAAATGACACTGATAGTTTAATACAATCTCTATCAGTCTGTTTTCTTCATAAATAGAAAGAGTCCACAGCTGCATTCATTACATTTGGGAAATATGAACCTGGCCACCAGGAGGGGGCAAAGACACCCCAGCCAAAGGCTTAAATACTCCTCCCACTTCCCTCATCCCCTAGTGATTCTTTGCCTTTCCTCCCAGGAGGTTGGCAGAGAAGTGTCAGAAGTTTGTTTTTGTCTCTTATGGAGGGTAGTACTCTTCGACATGGGACGGGAGTTTTAAGTAATCCTGTCAGTCTCTCAGTAATGACTTGGATGAAGTTAGAGTCCGGAGATGCAGGAAGAGTCTTTCTGTGAAAACCATCCCGACTCATTTTAACAACTCCACAAGCAATCGGCGTTGTCGAACTTCGCTTCGCTGCCTGCTTTCTTCTCTCAAGTCCATGGTGGCCGTGTTCCTGTTCCACGGCATAGATTCCGGTAAGATCGTTTCATTTTACTTCTTCATGATTGTACTGTAACTCATTTGTTCCTACGAACTCACATGAAAAATACAGGGTCTCAGTGGGACTCCTTTAGTATCTTGGAATCAAGGGTTAATATCGTCTGAGGGGTATTATTGAACAGGGGGGGTTTAATCATGTTTGTTATGTGATTCAGTCTGCTTATGTGTAGTGTTAATTGGGCTTGTGGCTTTTGGAACATAACGGCCATTCGAAGTGATGCAACCTTACTGTCGGGTGCTTTTTTTTTTACTGTACGGTTCACCTTGTGACCGGGCGTGTTTACGTTCTGGTCTCCCATTTCCGCATTCCTGACTGTGTGGTGACGGAGAATTCTAGTCCACTGGTGTCTGGTTCATAGGAGGTGGTGAGTGCCCCAGCCATTGTGGGTGTCAGGAGCCATTTAATTTTTTTTATATTTAGTACATTTTTTGGTATCCTTTATCCAGTTATGGAGGATACCGATGTTGAGATTGTTCAACTTTCTGATTGATTATTCGTCCTATGACGAATGCGAATTGGCCCATTAACTCAGGTCAGTCAGTTATGTCCTTTAGGCCGTTCTAGAGCGCCTTGTTCCTCTGGCTCGGGGATTCAAGGGACTGCTGCGCCATCCGCCTCGGGGGGCCCTGTCCTCCGGGAGGCGAGTTCCCTACCGCTCCATACTACTACGCATGCGGGTAACCCAAGTTATATTTTTTCCTCCTGGAAGGGTAGATTGTTCCCCCAGGACGTTGTGGCACGTTTTCACTTTTACATACTTTTGGCACTTGCGCTTCTATAAAGTCCAGATGTTTATTTGCGATTGTGTTTGGGCCCGATTGCCCCAGGTCTCTCGACGACAGAAGGGTATAGGTAGTTCCCTGCGGGTGTAACTGTTCCTGAGTGTTGTGCCTTTCGTTACAAGCTGGTTCGCCTTTGTGTTCTACTCAGACACGTTTTTTGAGCCCATTCTTCTCGGTTATGGGACTTATCAGTCTCCTCCTTCGAATGGCTCACCTCGTTAGACATGGGGGGATGAAGTAATCTCCTTTAAGTCTTGTTATCAAGATCCTTCCCAGTTTTGTTGGAAGAACAAGGTTTCCATTAGGCTGGTCCTGCGGATATTTCGTTTTTTTCTTGGGCGTTAACCCTCGGGTTGCCTGTTATTTTATTATATCCGGTTAGGATGAATTTTATTTTTATTTTTCATACTATGTTTCCTGCAGGAACTTTCTCTGGGATCGATCCTCGCTGTTTGTTTCTACGGAAGTTGTTTGGGACACGTTAGTCCCATGTTTGCTGTTTTTTCTTCCTCCTTCTCTGAGGGTGGATTTAGCCAGCTTGGCAGTTATGACCCTGGTTGCAGGCTGGTCCTGCTTGGGTTCAGATCTTCTGTCTCGCGACTTATTCAGACATGTGGCGCCTATTATACCTTGCTGGTCAGGTTGGGGTGCCGAATGCTATTAACATTATTTATGTTTCTTGTTATTTGTTTTACAAGTTTCAGCTAAGCATTCTCAAGAGGACGTGCGGGGGTCCGTGCAGCTCTCGGGATTGTTTCAGTCCTAAATAGCCGTGTCTCTGGTGTCTGGGTCAGTGAATTTTGTTGTGTCACTCTCTGTTGCTTCCAATACCCTTGGAACCTAGAGTATTCCTTCCCACGTGGAGGGAAATTTAGAGGATTTAACGCCTCTTTTCCGCCAGTCGGCTGTGTTGCTAAGGAAATAGTCCTTTTTGAACTTGTAGTGGTTCTCTTCTTCCTTGAGACCTCTTGGATTGTCAGTTTCTCCTTGTGGATGGGTCGCCTTTGGGGGACTTGGATTCCCTTCGGGAGTTGGTTGTTCCTTTTTTTGCGACATTAGAAAGTGAGGTCTTTTTGGGCTCTGGTTAGGGGTCCTTTCCCGGTGTTGGGAATGCTCTGCATCTCCTTCTTGGGATAGAAGAGGTCCTAGTGGTTTTCCACTCATATGGTTCAGGTATTGCCATTCCGGTGGCATCCAAACCCATGTTTTACTGTCCTCTGACTTTAAATCTGAGGTGATGTGGAGGGTTGATGTTGCTCTATTTGGGTGACTTGTCCTCTCTGTTCCCCTTTTGTCTGGAACTCGTGGCTAGCTGGACAGCTAGCTCAGCATTCTAATGCTCTGTTGCTACTCTGTACTGTAGCAAACCGAGGGTTGCTAGTTCGATCCCCGGCGAGGTCTACTCAGCCTTTCCTCCTTCGAGGTTGATAAAATGAGCAGCACCTTGTGTTCCTTAGGGGGATTAGCTGCACTTTTCAAGCACAATCATGTTAATGATGCTTGGACACTTGTTAGCTCTAGTGTCCTTTTATGACCCTGGTTCTTTGGAGTTGGGCTTCTGCAAGGGGTGGTCTCTTCCCTTTGGGTCGGGACTTACAAGGGCTTCTTTCTCTTGTTATCTGGTTAATTCTGGATTTTTCCCTAGGAAGTCTGTTTTTTATGTCAGACGGGGAATTTATGTGCCTGGAAGATTGTTTATTCCAAACATTTGTGGGGCCTGGGCTTCTTGTCCTGATCTTCCGGTTGTCGAGGGTTTTACGCTGCGTTTTCTCTTTGTGGATCCCGCCGTGGAATGATTCCGGACCTTATGATCCTAGGACTGGCCTGGGGGTTCCAGTTTGCGGGGCACTTAGGCTTTACCCTTGTTCTGGCTGTTCTGTTTTACAACTTGGCCAGATTTATTGACAGCAGGGGCTCCTTGGGCCTTGTCTTGTGCCAGACGATACGGTTCCCTTGGGGCAGCCAACTAACATGACCTGATGGTGGGCTTTCCTGCCTAGCCAACGGAAGGTTTGCAGTTGCTCAGCTGTCACTTTTGCGCCTGTTATGTGTGCTAGCACGATAGTGTTTTAAGGGGTTCTTTCATGTTCGTCAATGACGTGGCCTTGTTTCCTCTCGGTTATTCCTACGACTTCCTGTCTTATGCGAAGGTGTTTATCGATTCTCTCCTCTTCAGGGGGCTTGCTGTCCTCCTTATGGAGGTGTGGTTCCCTTTTTGGGGGCCTCTCCTGTGTTCGGGAGGTTGGAACATATGTTTATCTGGTTCGGGGATTGGTCTGCTCTTTGAGTTGTTCCTTTCCATCTGTGGAGCTGCTGGCTCCACATTGAGACTTAGTCGGGCGGCCTTGTTAGATCTACTTGGGTCTGATGCCTGCTCGTTTGTCTTTAGATTGAGGTGGCTGTGTCCATTCTTCCGCCCTTTTGGGGGCCGGTCTTGGGGTTCCTTTTGGTTCCCTTTCTTTCAGATCTGCCGTTGCTTGGGCTGGTCCGGCTAGGTGTAGGATCTGAGATCTGTTGTTCATCTTCAGGTTTTGGGGTGACCTTCTTTTTTTTAGAGGTTCTGTGCCTCTCCCTCTTTAAGATCTGTGAGTAGGCTTGGCGGCCTAGATTGCCTGGAGAGTGTCCTCTTCTTGGAGGTTGGGCAATCTCTGTCTTGGGCCGCTTCTTACTTACGGATATTGTTTTCTCCATGTCTTCCTACGGATGGCAGCGTGTTACTGGTCTCAGATGTTTCTTTCTGAGTTTGCTGCTTGTAATTTTCTGTTTGCTCAGTCTCTGCATTCTGACGTTTTGAGGACTTTGTCTTCAGCTGTCTTTTTCGGTGCTGTTGCGTGATGTTTGAGAGATGTTGCTTCTCCTTGCTGATGCCCGGTTGCTCTTTGTGGGTTGGGTGTCGTCTCCCCTTGTTTTTGGGATCCATTTGGGTCTCTGTGGACTTGTCCTTCCTTTGAGGGGGGGGGGTTTCCTTTATGGATTTTGCTGTACCTTTTGGGTTTTTCCTTGGCTTACCCTTGTCCTCTCCCTTTTGGGGATTTTGTTACTGTACTAGAAGGGGACCGACTGCTGGGTGACGGTTCCTTTGGAGGAGTGTTGGCTCAGTGAGTCTGCTTACGGTCTCTGGTTAGGCTTTTGGACTATTCCTTCTAGTTCTTTTGCCCGGCTCCGACAAAGTGGGGTTTGGTTGGGTTGTGGTTTTTTCAGGCCTGGTGCCCTTAGTATGGGCCGCCTATTGTTCCCTCCCGTCTTTGCATTCAATGTCCTCTATAGCTTGGGTATTGTTTTCCCAAAAGTAATAAATGCAGCTGTGGACTCTTTCCATTTATCAAGAAAAACAAAAATTATGCTTACCTGATAATTTTCTTTTCTTCAGATGGAAGGAGTCCACAGCTCCGCACCCATATTTTTTCTGTGGGGCGTCTCTTATATTTTATTCTTCTGGCACCTTTTCACCCTGGTATTTCTTCTACTGTTCCTTGTTCCTCTGCAAAATGACTGGGGGATGAGGGAAGTGGGAGGAGTATTTAAGCCTTTGGCTGGGGTGTCTTTGCCTCCTCCTGGTGGCCAGGTTCTTATTTCCCAAAAGTAATGAATGCAGCTGTGGACTCTTTCCATCTGAAGAAAAGAAAGTTATCAGGTAAACATAATTTAAGTTTTTTTCTAACTTTAATTTCAGATCTTTATTTTGCTCTGTCAAGTCTCCAATAATGTTTGTTAGTCCTCTTATTGTTTAAATAAATGCCCGTGCTATCATACATTTTCTTTTATTATTATTAATCTTTTTAAGAGTTACTACCTGTGTTAGTATCTCTAAGATGAGGAATGGACCATTAAATTTATGGATATATTAGTTAAAATAGTCACAGATTTCCTGTGAAATATAGTTTTTTCCAGACATTTTAGCAGATAGCCGTTAAACTAAAAGAAAACAATAAATATAACTAGACTTTAAATGTAAGTTAAAATATAGTTCTCTTTTTAAAGGTGTTTAAACCTTCAACAATACTAGCCTAAATAATTGAAGGAGAGAGATAAAAGGGAAAAAATGAATAAGTAAACAAAATAATGCAAGGAAGCTTTACTAAACTAAATGTAACCACATTAAAGGGACAGTAAACCTTAAAAATAATGTTATATAATTCTGCACATAGTGCAGAATTATATAACATTATATTAGCCAAACTTTGTAAATCATAATAATCCCTTTTTATTTTGTAAAAATACAGCTGTTTTACAGACCCGCTCTCTGTACTCTGCTGAGCGGGTCTGTTGTTTTTACTGAGCGCATTGGGCCAGCTGTATAGTCACAGCCCGGCCCGACCGCGCCATTAGACACAGTGCAGCTCGCTCCTGCTGTCAGACAGAGCGGGAGCGAGCTGCACTGTGTCTAATGGTGCGGTCGGGCCGGGCTGTGACTATACAGCTGGCCCGATGCGCTCAGTAAAAACAACAGACCCGCTCAGCAGAGTACAGAGAGCGGGTCTGTAAAACAGCGGTATTTTTACAAAATAAAAAGGGATTATTATGATTTACAAAGTTTGGCTAATATAATGTTATATAATTCTGCACTATGTGCAGAATTATATAACATTATTTTTAAGGTTTACTGACCCTTTAAATTCGAAGCTAATTAAATTATAAATTATTTCTAAATAATTTGATATTTTAACCAAAACAAATAGCTAAATCAATGGAAGCATACAGTATTAAAGGAAGGAAAAACTATACTAATATTTTAAATTTTAATTGTTTAGAAGAAGGGGGGTGTCAGATTAATCTAAATTTATATTTTAAGCAAGGCAAATGTATTAAAGCTTAAAACCCAATAAACCAGTTTGGTAAATTTAAAATGTCAGTAAATGTTGGTATTTTACGTATCACATATTGTCAGACTATAATGTTCTGAGCACTTAGCTATTATATTTTAAAAAAAACATATTTTAAAACGAAGTAAAAGCATATAGAAATTACCAAAAATGAACGTTATGGAAGTCCTAACTCTCCGCCCATCAAGGCGATCCTACTGTAGGAGTGTTATCTCTGCTAACAGTTCACCCCCAGTAACTCCCATTACTGCTCGTTCACAAGCTTTTTTCAGTTAAGCGTTTCTGGCCAGCTACTCAAACTGCGCATTAACAGCGTAATGGTAAACACTGGATACCTGTTATTTTAGTATAGTGATTCATTGTTTTAGTAATATCGTATGTGAAAATGCAAGAAAGGACCTATTGTTTACCTTGGATGCTTAAAATAAAAGGAAAAATATTACATTTTTCACTGTTCCTGGGTAACTTCAACATACATGCCTAGTATGTCTCCAGCAAATCCCTGTCAATCAATGATCGCGCGTCCCTGACACTCAAGGAGCTGCGCGATCGATACATAGGGGATTGGTTAGGAAGATGAAGAATAGGGAAAATATCACTAGACATAACCAGCATTGGGCGTCAGCATTAACTCCCTATAAGTAAGGTTAGTGGATGATTTTAATAATGTTAGAAATTGTTTTAAAATGTGAAATGCCGCTAGATCGTCATATTTGCATGAGCCATTTTGAAAAATGAAATGAAAAAAACTATGTTTACTGTCCCTTTAAGCAAATTGAACTTTTATTTGGTTTCAGGTAGGTACAGGACGTTTCTATAGAAGTTTTTGAAATGCTAATTTCAACTGTAGTTTTGGTCCCAGGATCTGCTCCAAACACAGGACATAGTTGCTCCTAGCAAAGGTTTTTTTTTTTAATTCAAATTTTTACTTTGTTACCCAAACAAAGGTTACACCTTGTTTTGTATTCCCTACAAACCTAATGAAAAATCTGAACCATCTACTTACAAATATTAAAAACAAACAAATGGAAGAAGAGAGAGGGAAAAAAAATATACTTTAAACTGCTAATGGCTTAGCATATTCCCAAAGTTCAACTATATTTGCCTAACTTTAAATTCTACACAATTTCCCATACAATCTGAAACATTTGCTCTAAAAAAAGTGAACATTTAGACAAAACCACATTTGAATTGTACTAGACTTTATATTTTAAGTTCAAATCCCATGCAAATTTATGCAAACACAAATTCCAGAATAATTCAGAATAAAATTCAATATTTAAATTAAAACTAACAGATAGAACCTGGATGTTTGTGTATTTACAAAACCAAGCAAATATTTTTTTCCACTAAGAGAACGCTAACGCCTAGATTTAGAGTTATGCGTTAGCCGTCAAAAGCAGCGTTAAGGGGTCCTAACGCTGCTTTTTACCGCCCGCTGGTATTTAGAGTCAGTCAGGAAAGGGTCTAACGCTCACTTTCCAGCCGCGACTTTTCCATACCGCAGATCCCTTTACGCCAATTGCGTATCCTATCTTTTCAATGGGATCTTCCTAACGCCGGTATTTAGAGTCTTGGCTGAAGTGAGTTAGAGTTAGAACTCTAACGACAAAACTCCAGCCGCAGAAAAAAGTCAGGAGTTAAGAACTTTATGGGCTAACGCTGGTTTATAAAGCTCTTAACTACAGTGCTCTAAAGTACACTAACACCCATAAACTACCTATGTACCCCTAAACCGAGGCCCCCCCACATCGCCGCCACTCTAATAAATTTTTTTAACCCGTAATATGCCGACCGCACACCGCCGCCACATACATTATCCCTATGTACCCCTGATCTGCTGCCCCTAACATCGCCGACACCTACATAATATTTATTAACCCCTAATCTGCCCACCCCAACGTCACCGCTACCTTCCTACACTTATTAACCCCTAATCTGCCAACCGGACCTCGCCGCCACTATAATAAATGTATTAACCCCTAAACCGCCTCACTCCCGCCTCCCAAACCCTATAATAAATAGTATTAACCCCTAATCTGCCCTCCCTAACATCGGCGACACCTAACTTTGTATTTATTTTAACTAGGTACAATAGCTATTAAATAGTTATTTACTATTTAATAGCTACCTAGTTAAAATAATTACAAAATTACCTGTAAAATAAATCCTAACCTAAGTTACAATTAAACTTAACACTACACTATCAATAAATAAATTAAATAAATTAACTACAATTACCTACAATTAAATCAACTAAACTAAATTACAAAAAAAACAAAACACTAAATTACAAAAAAAAAAAAAAATTACAAGAATTTTAAACTAATTACACCTACTCTAAGCCCCCTAAAAAAATAACAAAGCCCCCCAAACTAAAAAAATGCCCTACCCTATTCTAAAATAAAAAGTTAACAGCTCTATTACCTTACCAGCCCTTAAAAGGACTTTTTGCGGGGCATGCCCCAAAGAAATCAGCTCTTTTGCCTGTAAAAAAAAACATACAATACCCCCCCAACATTACAACCCACCACCCACATACCCCTACTCTAACCCACCCAAACCCCCCTTAAAAAACCTAACACTAAGCCCCTGAAGATCTACCCTACCTTGTATTCACCCAGCCGGGTATCACCGATCCGTCCAGAAGAGGGTCCGAAGTCTTCACCCTATCCGGCTAGAAGAGGTCCTCCAGAGGGTCCGAAGTCTTCCATCCAGAGCGGAGCGGGTCCATCTTGAAGCAGCCGACGCGGATCCATCCTTCCTCACCGACGGACTAACGATGAATGAAGGTTCCTTTAAATGACGTCATCCAAGATGGCGTCCCTCGAATTCCGATTGGCTGATAGGATTCTATCAGCCAATCGGAATTAAGGTAGGAAAAATCTGATTGGCTGATTGAATCAGCCAATCAGATTCAAGTTCAATCGGATTGGCTGATCCAATCAGCCAATCAGATTGAGCTCGCATTCTATTGGCTGTTCCGATCAGCCAATAGAATGCGAGCTCAATCTGATTGGCTGATTGGATCAGCCAATCCGATTGAACTTGAATCTGATTGGCTGATAGAATCCTACCTTAATTAGAATCCTATCAGCCAATCGGAATTCGAGGGACGCCATCTTGGATGATGTCATTTAAAGGAACCTTCATTCATCGTTAGTCCGTCGGTGAGGAAGGATGGCTCCACGTCGGCTGCTTCAAGATGGACCCGCTGGATGAAGACTTCCGACCCTCTGGAGGACCTCTTCTGGCCGGATAGGATGAAGACTTCGGACCTTCTGGAGGACCTCTTCTGGCCGGATAGGATGAAGACTTCGGACCCTCTTCTGGACGGATCGGTGATACCCGGCTTGGTGAATACAAGGTAGGGAGATCTTCAGGGGCTTAGTGTTAGGTTTTTTAAGTGGGGTTTGGGTGGGTTAGAGTAGGGGTATGTGGGTGGTGGGTTGTAATGTTGGGGGATTATTATATGGTTTTTTTTTACAGGCAAAAGAGCTGATTTCTTTGGGGCATGCCCCTCAAAAAAGCCAGGTACCGACTGACTCAATAGAATAACACAATTAATATCAAAGAATCAACCGGTCTCCTGAATAAGTTAATAATAATCGAAAAAATTGTCATTAGCAATTTGAGATAGAATGATTTTAACCTGTTCATGTCTACCCATCTTTTTAAAGTAAAGAAATAAAAGTTAAATTTTAAATTGTATCAGTGGCTCTACCCCAGTCTGGGCAGAGAGTGCTATATAGCATTTCTTTCAAGGGATTCTATCCCAATTTGCTTTGTAAAATCTTATACAACAGGCCTGCTGGGGCCAACCGTGATGTGCTCTTTTTAAATACTTCAAAATAAAATAACTTTGCTGTAATTTACCGTTAAAACATCGTAGTAACACACAATTTTAAAGGGACACTCAGGTCAAATTGAACTTTCATGATTCAGATAGAGCAGTAATTTTAAAAAAATTTCCAATTTACTTCCATTAAAAAAAAAATATTTTTATATCTTTTATATATTTCACTTTTTGAGTCACCAGCTCCTACTGAGCATGTGCAAGAATTCATAGACTATACGTACATTTGTAATTGGCTGATGGCTGTCACATGGTACAGGGGGAGTGGAAATATACATAACTTTAAAATTTGTCAGAAAAAAATCTACTACTCATTTTAATTTCAGACTAAGTGCTATTGTATTGTCTTGTTATCATGTATGTGTTGATTATGCAAATCTACTGTATTTACTGGTCCTTTAACTGAGGCCCAAGCCTGAGGTAAATACATTTACCATTACCCATGAAACTCTATGGAAATGCAAAAAGATATAACCTGCAATATTCTAAAATTAAATCAACATATCTAATTCTTGCATGATCTAACCTGTAAAAATTCTAAAATTAAATCAACATAGTATCTGATTCCTACGATTTATCTGGGGGAAGGGTACTAAACGAATTTCGTTGTATAAATTATCACAACTAAGACAATATAGCGGACTCGCATTACCCAATTTTGCTTTGTATAACAGTATTTGTCTTGCAAAAATTGCAATGGATTGGCTTACGGGAGGGAGTTATATAGCATTTACTGAAGCAGAACAAAATCTAGTTTGTCCTTTCTCCCTGAATGCTTTATTACACTGCCATATAAGAGAGATCCCAAAGAGAATAAAAAATAAACAAGCACTATATCATATTATAATTGCATGGCAGGATATACAATGTAAATTAGATTGTGACCCTTATATTTCAGACCTACTTCCTATCAAAGGTGACCCACGATTCCCTCCTGGCTTATGTAACTAAGTATTTAGGAATTGGGCCAATGCTGGGCTCGTTTATTTAATACAACTTAAGGAACCTGAATCGCATAATATAAATTCATTTGAAAAACTCAGTGTGTTTTCATTTACAGAATTTTGACTTTTATGCATATCTTCAAGTTAGACATTCTTTTTTTAAAGTTATTAAAGGTAGTTAAACTCCATGGATTCATCCAGGAGTAAAAATGGGTTTGGCAGTTTATAAGGCAGGTAAACGTTCTATTAAGTTTTGGTATAATTTGGTTCTTAGTAAGATAGGGGAATCGAATATTGCTCAGATATGTTCAAAATGGCAATTAGATATCCCAAACTTGAATGAAGATAAAGTAAAACATAGTATAAGCCTTTTAGATGTGGCCACACTTTCGGCAAACTGGCGAGAAATTCATATAAAACTCCTATATAGAGTGTATTTTATGCCAGTTAGAATAAATGGTTGTCACAAGGGTTAAATGTATGCCCTCGTTGTTGCTCAGTCGAAGCTGATCTGATCCATATGTTTTGGAGCTGTCCAAAAATTACTCAATTTTGGAAACGTGTACAATATTGGTTAACTAAAGTGACAGCCACAAATTTTCTAATAGAACTGCAACATATAATCTTTTTACTAGATACATCTGATAAATTGATAAATAGAGATTTTTTTAATATAGTAATCTTGGGTGGGAGATATCTTATCCTTAAAAACTGGAAGCAGAAAAGGGTGCCCACGATAAACAATTTAACATTTGTATTGCAAACGCAATATATAATAGAACAGTTTGACAATGTAAATAATTCAGAACGGCAGCAAAATAAATATATTATAAAATGGATAGATTTTATTAGACAATACAAAAACACTAATATACAGAATCAGTTGTTAACACCATTAGAAAATATGATATAAGATGAATAAGAACAGGTGACTGGGCTGGTCTTATCTTACTTCCCCCTTTTTTATATATATATCCTTCTTTAAATAAGATAAAGGTCGAATCTTTGAAAGAATAAGGCTGACTGTTATTAATGGTACTTGTAACTATGAATTTTCCTTAGTATATTACTTAGTACATAAAGTGATCTATTCGTACAATTAATGTTGACACAGGTTAAGATTGTGTTAATGATTGTTTTGTGAAAGAGAGAAAAGTTAAATATGTAAAATTCGATGTATTGTATTCAAATTTTGAATGTCATTTCTCTCTCTCTTATTTTTTATATGCCTTAAATGATACATTTGCTTTTTTTTCTGTACTCATATATTATGACATTTAACAATAAAAAAGAAATATTAAAAAAAAAAAACATAGTATCTGATTCCTGCAAAACTAACAGGCATATGGATCATTTGTCTACAACTTTGTGGTTGCCAAAATGTGGTTATTAATTTGTTTAAAGGGACACTCAATCAAAATTAAACTTTCATTATTGAGATAGAGCATGCCATTTTAAACAGCTTTCCAATTTACTTCCGTTAACTAAATGTGCACAGTCTTTTTATATTTAAACGTTTTGAGTCACCAGCTCCTACTGAGCATGTGCAAGAATAAGTGTGTATGCATTTGTGAATGGCTGATGGCTGTCACATGGTATGTGTATGCATTTGTGATTGGCTGATGGCTGTCACATGGTATGCATTTGTGATTGGCTGATGGCTGTCATATGGTACAGGGGGAGTGGAAGAAGACATAACTTTTAAAATTGTCAGAAAAAAAAATCTACTACTCATTTGAAGTTCAGACTAAGTGCTATTGCATTGTCTTGTTGTCTTGCATTTGTTAATTATGCAAATCTACTGTGTTGACTGGTCCTTTAATGGATTTTTAATTTATACTAATTATAATTCTAATTTAGTACTAAATCTAATTCTATGGTAAAACCACTAAACCAATACAAATAAGTTGTGAAATAAACACTATAAAAGGGTTTCCATTGTTTCCAAAGAATTTATTAGGAATCAATATATGTTAATAATAAGAGAAATATATTTACAGATATATATACACATATATTCTACAGCAAAACAGTCCAAATAACTATTACAGGGCAACTACCACAACCCCGATTTGTGCAACACTGCTAAAATAATCACATCATTTTATCCCAGAAATACATAGCCAGGTTCTCTAATGTGTCCATCATCCATCTTTTCAGCAGGATAAGATAGAGAGCAAGAATGAAGAAGTGTTTCCCAATTTTATTCTCAATTCAAAGGGGTTTGGCCTATTACATGCCAGTCAAGTCTAATGGCAGTGTCTTTAATTAAACACCTAGCTCAGACAAGGTGTATCTGGGGGAAGGGATTTTAAAACCAGCTATGTGAATATGCCAGGGATAAAATCTGTGAGCTATGTCACCACAGGGCCTCCCTCACCTGTCACTGTAGCATACTGGCCCATTTCTCCCCCTACCTGACCATATTTTTTTTCTGTAGTGTAGGGAACCTCCCCATCATCCACCCCCTTCTGCGATGTGCCACCTGCCAGCTTCCCTCCTTCCCTCCTACTGCATCACGCAAGCCAATACAGACAGCGATACAGGGTGTCATTGTCTGATTAGATCATTGTCTATATCGGCGATCTGCCTTCATATGCTAAAATCTAAAGTTCTTCCATACCATATGATGGCAGATGCCTTCTGCTCTGGTTGCTTTCTTTGCTGTCAAAGCTGACAGCAGGGACTGTAGCATCAGCCAGATAGTTGGAGATACTACATTAACAGGGTATGCTAGGCAAAGTGCCCTGTGTTATAGTACCTACGTCCTAATGGCTTAAAGGGTTAAAGGCACATGAAACCCAAATTTAAGTCAATTGGAAAGTTGTTTAAAATTGTATACTCTATATAAATCATGACTGTTTTTTTGGGTTTGATGTTCCTTTAACATAAAGATTATTATCAAACAATAGATGACGATAAATCCCATAGTTTTCTTTTCATAAGTAAGAGCAGGGTCATCTGCAGAAATGTTCTCATGAGGGGAAGGAGGTAAACTATAACATGTTTGCATAAATAAAAAGAGAGAAGTCTCCCTAAGTGTGATGCGGGAATCCAGACGTGGACCCGTTGTTCAGTGTGCCTAGAGGGATATGGCTGTACCTCACTGACGAGGCCCACAATAGGCCGAAACGTACGTCTGGGGTTTTGCTGTTTCTCTTGTTCAGAGAGGGATTGCCTGGTATTTCGGGGCTGGACTGTACTGTGAAGTCAGGATCAGACTGATATGCTACAGTAAAGTTCTTCTCTGTGAAAGGCACATATTGAGCAAAAAGAGGCTGCTTCTTGACTGGTAACTAGCCATAGAACAAGCTATTATGCTATTGTTCGTTCCCAGGTTGAGCGCTTCTCTCTTTTTATTTAAACTATAACATGTCTCTTGCCTTATAATATTAGTGGCAACATGCAGAAAAGAGAGTAGCTTGCTGTACATGTGTAGTGTAGACTATTTTAAAAATTGGGGTTCGTAGGCATCAAAAGAAGGACTCAAATAAATGTTTATGCTTGGGTGAGGCATTTGACCCCTTCTCTGGACACTCATGAGAAAGCATAATCCCTTTCCACATCTAAGGGTGTAAAGTGTACAGACCCTTAAAGGCACTTTAAATCCCACATTTTTATTTTACAAATCATATACAGCAAACAATTTTAAACAACTTTTTAATTTATTTATATAATCAAATTTGCTTCATTCTCTTGGTATCCTTTGTTGAAGAACCAGCGATGGACTACTGGGAACTAACTGAACACATCTGGTCAGTCAATGACTAAAGCAATTTATGTGCAGCCACCAATCAGCAGCTAGCCAATAGTGCATTGCCACTACAGAGCCTAGGTATGTTTTTAACAAAGTACACCAAAAGAATGAATCAAAATAGATAATAGAAATAAATATGAAAGTTGTTTAAAGGGACAGTAAACGTCAAAAAATTATGTTACATAATTCTGCAGAACTAAGTAACATTATCATAGTGATAGCTTGAAAAAACTAAAGATTTGAGAGACTTTAGCCCCCAAAGTTACACTTTCCTCGCTTCCTCTCCAGGCTCTTCTGATCAGGTCTTCTTTTTAAAAGCGGTTAACTGGCGCACGGTCTAATCACCTGATCGCGTTATTGGGCTCCTGCTCTGGTCTGGAAGCTGGAGTGAGCTACATTTAGTTCAATAGCGCGATAGGGGTAAAAGACTATATTTTATTCATTGATTCCATTTCTAAATTTTGCCTTCTACCTTTGTATTGTGGACTGTTCTTTTTTCTTTATTTTAAAATCAGATAATTAAAAAAAATTACATTTAAAGGGACAGTCTACACCAGAATTGTTATTGTTTTAAAAGATAGATAATCCCTTGTTTACCCATTCCCTAGTTTTGCATAACCAACACAGTTAAATTTATTTATTTTTTACCTCTGTGATTATCTTGAATCTAAGCCTCTGCAGACTGCCCCTTATTTCAGTTCTTTTGACAGACTTGCAGTTTAGCCAATCAGTGATGACTCCCAGGTAACTTCACGTGCACGAGCACAGTGTTATCTATATGAAAAACATGAACTAACACCCTCTAGTGGTGAAAAATCTGTTAAAATGCATTCTTAAGAGGCGGCCTTCAAGGTCTAAGAAATTAGCATATGAACCTCCTAGGTTAAGCTTTCAACTAAGAATACCAAGAGAACAAAGAAAAATTGGTGATAAAAGTAAATTGGAAAATTGTTTAAAATTACATGCCCTATCTGAATCATGAAAGTTTTTTTTGGACTAGACTGTCCCTTTAAGTCTTTGAAGATAAGGATTTTACTTGAAACAACAATTTGACCACAGTTCCAATGAAAACCCTTTAAAAGAGTTTAAATGTGCGTGTTAGCTAAACATAACTACAGTAAAACAAAGCTGATTTCTTTAAAACGCACACACACACAAATAAATGGTGGGATCAGAAAGTGCTTTAGGCACAAGTTCCTTTACCCAAACTGTTTGGAATCAGAAAAGGTTTAGATTTTTGAATATTTGCATCTGTATAAAGTGACAGCTTGAAAAAAGGATGGGACCGGGGAACTTCCGGGCAGCGGCCATGTCTGGTCGCATTGCTGTGTGCTGCTACGGCTTTCTTGTGATAAATGAAAGAATTCACCTTATAGCCGACTGATCTTCTAAATATTTGTTTGGAACTAGCTTCTATATTGGATGCTGCATCTATTCAACCTTGTTCCTCAAGATTTGCTGATGGCATCGGCGCCCGGAGCCGTTTTAAAATCTTGGCCTGTTTTATACCCGGGCGCCCTGGGCCCTGTCGTTATGTGGCACTCCTAGTGCTTTAATCTACAGCAGATTACTTGGGATTCTGCACTCCTGCTAACATCCCATATTTCTTGTGAACACTTACTATGGATCCCGCTAAGGCTGCTATCGAGGGAATATATTGCCTGCTAGAGGACTATTTTAAGGCGTATGAAACGCCATGTAGTCAAGATCCCTCGTGGGGTAAGATCGGATCCTGTGAGCAACCTGAACCTACTAACCTACTCTTATCTCATGGAGAGACGGATGGCGCATGGAGAGCTCGGAGTCTATAACTTACCAATAACGGACCCCTTGTTAGCACCACAGCCGATTGGGAAGAGTCGGAGTTATGATGTCGGGAGGATAGTGCTGTAGATGCCGCGCATACCATTGGGAGTCAAATACGCCGGATAGCTGAGAAAGGCAACTACCTTGCTTTGAGCAGCTCCCCTTATCCGTTGATAACAGAGGTCTGGATACCCAGATATAACAACATCCCTACCAGAACCCCTGAACACACACCGAGACCTGTACCTACACAGCTCGACGGCTCCCTCATTGCGACACCATTCAGAGCTCTACTGCAGGCGGCAAGGAGACCATTGAGACGGAGTGCAAGCAGTCCACATTGGGGTAGTTCTGTGTGTTTTACCCTAGCTGTATGCAAAAGCATGGTGAGAGCTGGAATAGGCTGACATATTTTACTTACTAGATATCAAACCCCCTGCTTGCTGATATCGACATTTGAGACTTCCCAAGTGGGGTCAAATTTACATGTATACCGTGCTTATGTACCATAACCCTATTACTATTTTGAGGTTTTTCTATTTAACATAACTCTGGGGTTCAAGTATATTAATAGCTCTCACATCAACCGGGATTACTGAAGAAACTCAGAGACAGTTTGTCTCTTACCTTGATGGCCTGTTTGCTGTCTTTATTTTCAGGTTTTACTTTGGTGTTGTTAAACCTTATCTGTTGGACCTTGACAATAATTTTGTGCTCTATTAGTTTGTTAGCATATACTGTAAAATAATATATTTTAGCATAAATATAATGCAGAACCACTACTCATGTAATACTGGCTGTATAAAATTTTTGTCCTTCAGTGGGTGCTCAATTAAATATCAGCTTATTGTGACTAATACTGCAGGGCATAGGGTCCATGCCCTGAGGAAGACTCATTTTCTATTTGTCCATTCAGGTCATCACGGCTTAGATCCACAGAGTTTGTCTTATTTACGAGTCTCTCTTATGAACATCCTACATACATGCCATGATGTTTGAATTGATATATAGTCTGATATGCTGATCCGAACCCTCTTAAATGCTCCTAAGGTTTGGGTGTCCGCGGCCGAGATACCTGAACCTTCTCATTTTCATCCTCTCAGACGAGGCTGACCATATTTATATAGGTAGGAGACCACTTAGTTAGAGGGGAAATATTAATTTTCACCATCAGTCATATGCAAAAGTCCTTACAAATAGCCCCAGATTTTTGCTTACCATTAAAATCTACACTTCACTATGTGCACCCTCGTATCTCAGTAATTAATATGTCCACTTATCTGCTGATGTGGCCGTTAATTTATATTGCGAAGCCTAACTTTGCCCTAAAGACTCCAATATGCTCCCTAGGCAGGCTGGACCTGCCTATATCCTACAAGTTAGGGCCTCTCACCCATTATATCATAAATGACCCGCATAAAATAAGTTGGTTTTTGTGAATACAGCTCTTGGTATAACTGTAGTTCAATATGTGCTTAACCTATCTCTATTTTTCCTTTGTGTATACCTGAAACTGTAAATTACGCCAAGATAGGCCAAACTCAGTCTAGATTTAGAATAACACCTGAACCTAATAATTACTATTCAATGTTTAAGTTTTGGAATATTTCTGCAATTATTAGTTTCCTTACAGGACACGGTCCAGCTATGAGAAGAGAAATCTGTCCACTTTGTATGGTACCCAAACTTTTATCTTTATAAAGGTCCCCAGCCTTTATTCGAGAGCTCATATGTAGCCATAAGGGGTTTGTTTAGAATCAGTCCTCACGCCTTTGAGGATATATTAAGTTTGTCCACTTATTAACATAACCAAATTCCTTACTGTGCTTCAATTATAACTCTCCATGCTAAGCGTTAAGATAACACAGAATTTTGATGGAATCCCCCTAGAGACCGCTCTTATGCCATTAATAAATGGAAAGATAGTTAAGATCCTTGGCGGGGTAACCTTGTGAAATTATGGGTTTCTCATGGCAAATCCACTTTTCTGATGTGTAGTTTCCCAACATTTATTCTCACAGTTATTTAGAAATATTCAGCAACATAATACAATAAAATTTCGAGGTCCAAATAATGAGATCCACAAGTGGTCTCCCCCTTTACAATTAGTCTTCTGTCATTATCATCACTCTATGTAAGTTGAGGTCCAAGAGTGGCCTCTCGATCAGTATAGAAGGCTTAAATAGGTATTGGCATGTGCTGTTTTCTAAATATATAGTTTCTTTTTTCTTTCATTCTTTGTAGCAACTGTTCCTTGTCAGAGTGTTATATCATATGGATAGACATTACTCGCTGCCTGTTAACTACCACTTTGAAGGTTTTATTATGCCTATGGATATGGCAGACACTGCCTACATATACCTATTCAGCATGCAATCTGGGTGATGTACTTGACTGTATGTCCTTTTTTTTCTTTGTAATCTATTTCATGATATGGTGGACATTGTTAATGGCATATGTTGTTTTTTTTCTTTCTTGTAATAAGTAATTTGTGTGAAGTGCCTCTTGGAACACTAACTTGTAATGTCTTACTCGTATATCTGTATGCCAAAATTTTGACCTCAATAAAAAAAAAAAAAAAAAAAAAAAAGGATGGGACCAATTGTAAACAACAATATCCTATGTCATTTAGGGAATATTTATATGTCATTATACAACTTATACGTGTAACCTAAAGGTAGTTTATATCATATTTATTACTTTTGTATATATAGCACCATCAGAAAAATAGTACAGTACTCTAATCATTAAGGTAATAGTTGTTTTAAAGGGATTGCAAACCCAATTTTTTTTCTCTCTCATGATTCAGATACAGCAGCAATTTTAGGCAACTTTCTATTTTACTCCTAAAATCAATTGTATTTTGTTCTCTTGCTATCTTTATTTGAAATAGCAGGATTGTAAGCTTTGGAGCCAGCCCATTTTTTTTGTTCCGCACCCTGGGTAGCGCTTGCTCATTGGTAGCTACATTTGCCAACAAATCAGCAAGCGCTACCCAGGTGGTGAGCCAAAAATGGGTCAGCTCCTAAGCTTACATTCCTGATTTTCAAATAAAGATACCAAGAGAATGAAGAAAAATTGATAATAGGAGTAAATTAGAAAGTTGCCTAAAATTGCTGCTCTATCTGAATCATGAAAGAAAAAAAATTGGGTTTCCTATCTCTTTAAGTACGTATAGACTATTGCATTTTAGAGCACAAAAAACCAAGACACAGACAGAGAAGATTGTGACTTACTGGTGGGGAAAATGGTCATTTTTAAATTATTTTATTTTTGAAAAAGTGTAGATTTTGGAATAATTCTGGATTTGGGTGTTTTGTACATCTTTATGGTTAGCTTTATTCTATGAGTTGTAAATGGTTCTATAGAGTCCAGTGCTACAGAATGTTGTGACCCTATACAAATAAATAATAATAATATAGCATTTGGGTTTGGTCTGGATAAAAAGCAAATAATATTAAGGCACCTTCATCTTTATGATATGTTTCCATGTGTGTTTGGTTCATTTTTTAATTAAAAATAGAATGAGACCTATTCATTTTTTTTAAATTTATGTCTAATTTTATAAAACTGCATAATATTATAATCAGTTGTTTTAACCATAAGAACAAACTCACTTACAGCCGATGGGTTAAATATTGTGTTTTGCTCATTTCTGTCTGTTATAAGCATACAATATTCAACCTAATGTAATCATAATACTAAATACAGCAGACAATAAAGACATGAAGGGTAAAACAGTCTATAGGCCCTGTGTTCCCCATGCTGACAGCCCTGTAGATGCTCTTAGTCACAGCCCAACAAATCGTACCTCAGATAAGACTTTAAGCCTTGCAGTCCTCACTTTCCCACATGAGATTATGCTCCTGGCCAGGCAGAGACTCTCTTTGCCAAAAAACAGTATAAAATCAAGTTCCTGCCCCTGCAGACCTGGTCTCAGCCACATACCCACTTCAGATCACCCCCAACAGCCCCAATGTCAGCCATTTACTCATGTCAGATCAGACCCCTGAGCCAACAGAACACGGAAGGGGACTGCACTCTCAGACTGGACCTAGTACACATCCCATAACCCTGCAACATGCTCAGCCCTAGGTGCTCAATAGCACTCTCAGGAAGCTGTGCTGTATCAAGAGTCACAGGCAGTTAAAGGGACAGTCTTGTCCAAAATAAACTTTCATGATTCAGATAGAGAATGTCATTTTAAACAATTTTCCAATTTACTTTTATCACCAATTTTGCTTTGTTCTCTTGGTATTCTTAGTTGAAAGCTAAACCTAGGAGGTTCATATGCTAATTTCTAAGCCCTTGAAGGCTGCCTCTTCTCTCAGGGCATTTTGACATTTTTTCACCACTAGAGGGTGTTAGTTCATGTGTGTCATATAGATAACAATGTGCTCACGCACGTGAAGTTCCAGTGATCCAACTCTGATTGGCTAAAATGGATGTCTGTCAAAACAACTGAAATAAGGGGGCAGTTTGCAGAGGCTTAGATATAAGGTAATCACAAAGGTAAAAAGTGTATTTATATAACTGTGTTGGTTATGCAAAACTAGGGAATTGGGTAATAAAAGGATTATCTATCTTTTTAAACAATAAAAATTCTGGTGTAGACTGTCCCTTTAACCCCAGACAAGTCTGGGTGCAAGGCCCATAGGGAAAATTACAAAATAAATTAATACAACACACAGAGAAAGTCCAGCACTCGCTTACACGCTCTCAGCTAAGATTCAAAGCAAAACTGGAAGAGTTAGTTACAGCATCTGGCCAAATAGGACAAGCCCAGGTACCACGTCAAGGTCTCTTTCAAAACCTGGGTCCCTAATACAGCCATAGAAATGCAAGCTCTCAATCAAACAAACTGGGAACAAGTCAGGGTTCACAGACTTATGTAATCTCCCTAGACATATACAAAACACGGAATGTTCTACCAAACATTGACCTAGCGAGAGGCTTTACCTGTTGAATTTTCATGACTTCTTAAACTGGCAAGGCAAGTGATATTCACAAACACATGTGTTTAAGCATAACATACACATTTCTCCAACATTGGTGTGTCCGGTCCACGGCGTCATCCATTACTTGTGGGATATTCTCCTCCCCTACAGGGAAAGGCAAGGAGAGCACACAGCAAGAGCTGTCCATATAGCTCCCCCTCTGGCTCCGCCCCCCAGTCATTCTCCTTGCCGCTCTGAACAAGTAGCATCTCCACGGGGATGGTGAGGAGTTTGTGGTGTTAGTTGTAGTTTTTTATTTCTTCTATCAAGAGTTTGTTATTTTAAAATAGTGCTGGTATGTACTATTTACTCTGAAACAGAAAGAGATGAAGAGTTCTGTTTAAAAGAGGAGTATGATTTTAGCAGCAGTAACTAAAATTGATTGCTGTTCCCACACAGGACTATTGAGATGAGAGAACTTCAGTTGGGGGGAACAGTTTGCAGACTTTTCTGCTCAAGGTATGACTAGCCATTTTCTAACAAGACTGTGTAATGCTGGAAGGCTGTCATTTTTCCCTCATGGGGATCGGTAAGCCATTTTCTTAGACTTAGAAAGAATAAAGGGCTTATTATGGGCTATTAACTGGTGGACACTCTTAAGGGCTAAATCGATTGTTTATTTAAGTTTTTATTTAAAGTTTGAAGTGGATTTCACACTTTTATTATTTGGGGAACGTTTTTTATCGCCAGGCACTAGTTAAGACACCTTCCCAGTCAGGAAGGGCCTTTCACTGTATTAGGCAGAGCCTCATTTTCGCGCCATTATTGCGCAGTTTCTTTTAAGTACAGTGCATGCAGATGCATGTGAGAGGGTCTGGTGTCCACTGAAAACGTTCCTAGAAGGCTTGAAATACCCCCCTGGGATAGTTGAAGTCACAACAAAGGCTGGGGTTAGAATTGCAAACGGCTCCGGTTTCCACATTTTAAGGGTTAACAGCTTGAAAATTGTGGTGCAATACTTTGAATGCATTAAGACACTGTGGTGAAAATTTGGTAAAGATTGGATAATTCCTTCATAGTTTTTCACATATTCAGTAATAAACTGTCCCCTGTTTAACATTTAAAGAGACAGTAACGGTTTTGTTTTAAAACGGTTTTTGTACTTTATTAACCAGTTTAAGCCTGTTTAACATGTCTGTACCTTCAGATAGATCATGTTCTGTATGTATGGAAGCCAATGTGGTTCCCCCTTCAAATATGTGATAATTGTGCCATAGCGTCCAAACACAGTAAGGACAGTATTGTCACAAATAGTAAGGTTGCCCAGGATGATTCCTTAGATGAAGGAAGTAGAGATAGTTCTACATCTTCTCCTTCTGTGTCTATACCAGTTATGCCCACGCAGGCGACCCCTAGTACTTCTAGCGCGCCAATGCTTGTTACTATGCAACAATTGACGGCAGTAATGGATATCTCCATAGCTAATATTTTATCCAAAATGCCAGCATTTCAGAGAAAGCGAGATTGCTCTGTTTTAAACACTGTAGAGCAGGAGGGCGCTGATGATAATTTTTCTGTCATACCCTCACACCAGTCTGAAGTGGCAGTGAGGGAGGGTTTGTCAGATGGAGAAATTTCTGATACAGGAAGAATTTCTCAGCAGGCAGAACCTGACGTTGTGACATTTAAATTTAAATCAGAGCATCTCCGCGCATTACTTAAGGAGGTGCTATCTACTCTGGATGATTGTGACAATCTGGTCATCCCAGAAAACTTGTGCAAGATGGACAAGTTCCTAGAGATCCCGGTGCACCCTGATGCCTTTCCGATACCTAAACGGGTGGCGGACATAGTGAATAAGGAGTGGGAGAAGCCAGGCATACCTTTTGTCCCTCCTCCTATATTTAAGAAATTGTTCCCTATGGTCGACCCCAGGAAGGACATATGGCAAACAGTCCCTAAGGTCGAGGGGGCGGTTTCTACACTAGCCAAACGCACGACCATTCCCATTGAGGACAATTGTGCTTTCAAAGATCCTATGGATAAAAAATTGGAGGGTTTGCTTAAAAAGATTTTTGTACAGCAAGGTTACCTCCTTCAACCTATTTCGTGCATTATTCCTGTCACTACAGCGGCGTGGTTCTGGTTCGAGGAACTGGAAAAGTCGCTCAGTAGGGAGACTCCGTATGAGGAAGTCATGGACAGAATTCACGCACTTAAGTTAGCCAATTCCTTTATTTTAGACGCCGCTTTGCAATTAGCGAGATTAATGGCGAAAAATTCAGGGTTTGCAATTGTGGCGCGCAGAGAGCTCTGGCTAAAGTCTTGGTCGGCGGATGTATCTTCCAAGACAAAATTGCTTAATATCCCTTTCAAAGGTAAGACCCTTTTTGGGCCAGAATTGAAAGAAATTATTTCAGACATCACTGGGGGAAAGGGCCATGCCCTCCCACAGAATAGGCCTTTCAAGGCTAAGAATAAGTCCAATTTTCGTTCCTTTCGCAATTTCAGGAACGGACCGGCTTCTAACTCGGCAGCCTCTAGACAAGAGGGTAACGCTTCCCAGACTAAACCAGCTTGGAAACCAATGCAAGGCTGGAATAAGGGTAAACAGGCCAAGAAGCCTGCTGCTGCTACCAAGACAGCATGAAGGGGTAGCCCCCGATCCGGGACCGGATCTGATAGGGGGCAGACTCTCTTTCTCTTTGCTCATTGGGCAAGAGATGTTCAGGATCCCTGGACACTAGAAATAGTCTCTCAAGGTTATCTTCTAAAATTCAAGGAACTACCTCCAAGGGGAAGGTTCCACATTTCTCACTTATCTTCAAACCAAATAAGTAGACAGGCATTCTTACATTGTGTAGAAGACCTGTTAAAGATTGGAGTGATACACCCAGTTCCAACTGTGGAACAAGGTCAGGGGTTTTTACTCAAATCTGTTTGTAGTTCCCAAAAAAGAGGGAACTTTCAGACCAATTCTGGATTTAAAAATTCTAAACAAATTTCTCAGAGTTCCATCGTTCAAAATGGAAACCATTCGAACAATTTTACCTACAATCCAGGAGGGTCAATATATGACTACCGTGGATTTAAAGGATGTGTATCTACATATTCCTATCCACAAAGATCATCATCAGTTCCTAAGGTTCGCCTTTCTGGACAAACATTATCAGTTCGTGGCTCTCCCATTCGGACTAGCTACTGCTCCCAGAATTTTCACAAAGGTGCTCGGGTCCCTTCTAGCGGTTCTAAGACCAAGGGGCATTGCAGTGGCACCTTATCTGGACGACATTCTAATTCAAGCGTCGTCTCTTTCCAAGGCAAAGGCTCATACAGACATTGTTCTAGCCTTTCTCAGATCTCACGGGTTGAAGGTGAACATAGAAAAGAGTTCCCTGTCTCCGTCGACAAGAGTTCCCTTTTTGGGAACAATAATAGATTCTTTTGAAATGAAGATCTTCCTGACAGAAGTCAGAAAGTCAAAGCTTCTAAACGCTTGTCAAGTTCTTCTCTCTATTCTGCAGCCTTCCATAGCTCAGTGCATGGAAGTAGTAGGGTTGATGGTTGCAGCAATGGACATAGTTCCTTTTGCTCAAATTCATCTAAGACCATTACAACTGTGCATGCTCCAGTAGACAGGATCACCTGTCTCAGGGAATGAGTTTCTGCAGACCAAAGTGGGTCATTGTCACGACCGACGCCAGTCTATCAGGCTGAGGCGCGGTCTGGGATTCCCTGAAAACTCAGGGTTTATGGTCTCGGGAAGAGTCTCTTCTCCCGATCAACATCCTGGAACTGAGAGCGATATTCAATGCTCTCTGGGCTTGGCCTCATCTAGCGAAGGCCGGATACATAAGATTCCAGTCAGATAACATGACGACTGTAGCTTACATCAACCATCAGGGAGGAACAAGGAGTTCCTTGGCGATGAGAGAGGTATCCAAGATCATCAAATGGGCGGAGGATCACTCCTGCCACCTATCTGCAATCCACATCCCAGGAGTAGACAACTGGGAGGCGGATTATCTGAGTCATCAGATTTTCTATCCGGGGGAGTGGGAACTCCACCCGGAGGTGTTTGCCCAGTTGACTCAATTATGGGGCATTCCAGACATGGATCTGATGGCGTCTCGTCAGAACTTCAAGGTTCCTTGCTACGGGTCCAGTTCCAGGGATCCTAAGGCCACTCTAGTGGATGCATTAGTGGCGCCTTGGTCGTTCAACCTAGCTTATGCGTTTCCACCGTTCCCTCTCCTTCCCAGGCTTGTAGCCAGGATCAATCAGGAGAAGGCCTCGGTGATTCTGATAGCTCCTGCGTGGCCGCGCAGGACTTGGTATGCAGACCTGGTGAATATGTCATCGGCTCCACCATGGAAGCTACCTTTGAGACAGGATCGTCTAGTACAAGGTCAATTCGAACATCCAAATCTAATTTCTCGGCAGCTGACTGCTTGGAAATTGAACGTTTGATTTTATCCAAGCGTGGGTTTTCAGATTCAGTGATAGATACTCTGGTCCAAGCCAGAAAACCTGTGTCTAGAAAGATTTACCATAAAATATGGAAAAGATATTTCTGTTGGTGTGAATCCAAGGGATTCTCCTGGAGTAAGATTAAAATTCCTAAGATCCTCTCCTTTCTCCAAGAAGGTTTGGATAAGGGATTGTCAGCGAGTTCTCTAAAAGGACAGATTTCTGCTTTATCTGTCTTGTTATACAAACGACTGGCAGCTGTGCCAGAGGTACAAGCTTTTGTACAGGCTTTGGTCAGAATCAAACCTGTTTACAGACCCTTGACTCCTCCTTGGAGTCTAAATTTAGTTCTTTCAGTTCTTCAGGGGGTTCCGTTTGAACCCTTCCATTCCATAGATATCAAGTTGCTATCTTGGAAAGTTCTGTTTTTGGTTGCTATTTCTTCTGCTAGAAGAGTTTCTGAATTATCTGCTTTGCAGTGTGATCCACCCTATCTGGTGTTCCATTCAGATAAGGTTATTTTGCGTAAAAAGCCTGGTTTTCTTCCAAAAGTTGTTTCCAACAAGAATATTAACCAGGAAATAGTTGTTCCTTCTCTGTGCCCGAATCCAGTTTCAAAGAAGGAACGTTTGTTACACAATTTAGATGTAGTCCGTGCTTTAAAGTTCTATTTAGAAGCAGCAAAGAATTTTAGACAAACCTCATCCTTGTTTGTCGTTTACTCTGGTAAGAGGAGAGGTCAAAAAGCTATTGCTACCTCTCTTTCTTTCTGGCTGAAAAGCATTATCCGATTGGCTTATGAGACTGCCGGACGGCAGCCTCCTGAACGAATCACAGCTCACTCCACTAGGGCTGTGGCTTCCACATGGGCCTTCAAGAACGAGGCTTCTGTTAATCAGATATGTAAGGCAGCGACTTGGTCTTCTCTGCACACTTTTGCCAAATTTTACAAATTTGATATTTTTGCTTCTTCGGAGGCTGTTTTTGGGAGAAAGGTTTTGCAAGCCGTGGTGCCTTCTGTTTAGGTAACCTGATTTGCTCCCTCCCTTCATCCGTGTCCTAAAGCTTTGGTATTGGTTCCCACAAGTAATGGATGACGCCGTGGACCGGACACACCAATGTTGGAGAAAACAGAATTTCTCCAACATAGGTGTGTCCGGTCCACGGCGTCATCCTTACTTGTGGGATATTCTCTTCCCCAACAGGAAATGGCAAAGAGCCCAGCAAAGCTGGTCACATGATCCCTCCTAGGCTCCGCCTACCCCAGTCATTCTCTTTGCCGTTGTACAGGCAACATCTCCACGGAGATGGCTTAGAGTTTTTTAGTGTTTAACTGTAGTTTTTCATTATTCAATCAAGAGTTTGTTATTTTCAAATAGTGCTGGTACGTACTATTTACTCAGAAACAGAAAAGAGATGAAGAATTCTGTTTGTATGAGGAAAATGATTTTAGCAACCGTAACTAAAATCCATGGCTGTTCCACACAGGACTGTTGAGAGCAATTAACTTCAGTTGGGGGAACAGTTTGCAGTCTCTTGCTGCTTGAGGTATGACACATTCTAACAAGACGATGTAATGCTGGAAGCTGTCATTTTCCCTATGGGATCCGGTAAGCCATGTTTATTACGATTGTAAATAAGGGCTTCACAAGGGCTTATTTAAACTGTAGACTTTTTTTGGGCTAAATCGATTGATATTAACACTTATTTAGCCTTGAGGAATCATTTATTCTGGGTATTTTGATTTAATAATTTCGGCAGGCACTGTTTTAGACACCTTATTCTTTAGGGGCTTTCCCAAAGCATAGGCAGAGTCTCATTTTCGCGCCGGTGTGGCGCACTTGTTTTTGAGAGGCATGGCATGCAGTCGCATGTGAGAGGAGCTCTGATACTTATAAAAGACTTCTGAAGGCGTCATTTGGTATCGTATTCCCCTTTGGGTTTGGTTGGGTCTCAGCAAAGCAGATACCAGGGACTGTAAAGGGGTTTAAAGCTTAAAACGGCTCCGGTTCCGTTATTTTAAGGGTTAAAGCTTCCAAAATTGGTGTGCAATATTTTCAAGGCTTTAAGACGCTGTGGTGAAAATTTGGTGAATTTTGAACAATTCCTTCATGTTTTTTCGCAATTGCAGTAATAAAGTGTGTTCAGTTTAAAATTTAAAGTGACAGTAACGGTTTTATTTTAAAACGTTTTTTGTACTTTCTGATCAAGTTTATGCCTGTTTAACATGTCTGAACTACCAGATAGACTGTGTTCTGAATGTGGGGAAGCCAGAATTCCTATTCATTTAAATAAATGTGATTTATGTGATAATGACAATGATGCCCAAGATGATTCCTCAAGTGAGGGGAGTAAGCATGGTACTGCATCATTCCCTCCTTCGTCTACACGAGTCTTGCCCACTCAGGAGGCCCCTAGTACATCTAGCGCGCCAATACTCCTTACTATGCAACAATTAACGGCTGTAATGGATAATTCTGTCAAAAACATTTTAGCCAAAATGAACCCTTGTCAGCGCAAGCGTGGCTGCTCTGTTTTAGTTACTGAAGAGCATGACGACGCTGATATTAATATCTCTGAAGGGCCCCTAACCCAATCTGAGGGGGCCAGGGAGGTTTTGTCTGAGGGAGAAATTACTGATTTAGGGAACATTTCTCAGCAGGCTGAATCTGATGTGATTACATTTAAATTTAAATTGGAACATCTCCGCATTTTGCTTAAGGAGGTATTATCCACTCTGGATGATTGTGAAAATTTAGTCATCCCAGAGAAACTATGTAAAATGGACAAGTTCCTAGAGGTGCCGGGGCTCCCAGAAGCTTTTCCTATACCCAAGCGGGTGGCGGACATTGTTAATAAAGAATGGGAAAGGCCCGGTATTCCTTTCGTCCCTCCCCCCATATTTAAAAAATTGTTTCCTATGGTCGACCCCAGAAAGGACTTATGGCAGTCAGTCCCCAAGGTCGAGGGAGCGGTTTCTACTTTAAACAAACGCACCACTATTCCCATAGAGGATAGTTGTGCTTTCAAAGATCCTATGGATAAAAAATTAGAAGGTTTGCTTAAAAAGATGTTTGTTCAGCAGGGTTACCTTCTACAACCCATTTCATGCATTGTCCCTGTCACTACAGCCGCATATTTCTGGTTTGATGAACTGCTTAAGGTGCTCGATAGTGACTCTCCTCCTTATGAGGAGATTATGGACAGAATCAATGCTCTCAAATTGGCTAATTCTTTCACTCTAGACGCCTCTTTGCAATTGGCTAAGTTAGCGGCTAAGAACTCTGGGTTTGCTATTGTGGCGCGCAGAGCGCTTTGGTTGAAATCTTGGTCGGCTGATGCGTCTTCCAAGAACAAGCTACTAAACATTCCTTTCAAGGGGAAAACGCTGTTTGGTCCTGACTTGAAAGAGATTATCTCTGATATCACTGGGGGTAAGGGCCACGCCCTTCCTCAGGATCGGCCCTTCAAGGCAAAAAATAGACCTAATTTTCGTCCCTTTCGTAAAAACGGACCAGCCCAAGGTGCTACGTCCTCTAAGCAAGAGGGTAATTCTTCTCAGGCCAAGCCAGCTTGGAGACCAATGCAAGGCTGGAACAAGGGAAAGCAGGCCAAGAAACCTGCCACTGCTACCAAGACAGCATGAAATATTGGCCCCCGATCCGGGACCGGATCTGGTGGGGGGCAGACTCTCTCTCTTCGCTCAGGCTTGGGCAAGAGATGTTCTGGATCCTTGGGCGCTAGAAATAGTCTCCCAGGGTTATCTTCTGGAATTCAAGGGACTTCCCCCAAGGGGGAGGTTCCACAAGTCGCAGTTGTCTTCAGACCACATAAAAAGACAGGCGTTCTTACATTGTGTAGAAGACCTGTTAAAAATGGGAGTGATTCATCCTGTTCCATTAAGAGAACAAGGGATGGGGTTCTACTCCAATCTGTTCATAGTTCCCAAAAAAGAGGGAACGTTCAGACCAATCCTAGATCTCAAGATCTTAAACAAATTTCTCAAGGTCCCATCGTTCAAGATGGAAACCATTCGAACTATCCTTCCTTCCATCCAGGAAGGTCAATTTATGACCACGGTGGATTTAAAGGATGCGTATCTACATATTCCTATCCACAAGGAACATCATCGGTTCCTAAGGTTTGCATTCCTGGACAAACATTACCAGTTCGTGGCGCTTCCTTTCGGATTAGCCACTGCTCCAAGGATTTTCACAAAGGTACTAGGGTCCCTTCTAGCGGTGCTAAGACCAAGGGGCATTGCAGTAGTACCTTACCTGGACGACATTCTGATTCAAGCGTCGTCCCTTCCTCAAGCAAAGGCTCACACGGACATTGTCCTGGCCTTTCTCAGATCTCACGGCTGGAAAGTGAACGTGGAAAAGAGTTCTCTATCCCCGTCAACAAGGGTTCCCTTCTTGGGAACAATTATAGACTCCTTAGAAATGAGGATCTTTCTAACAGAGGCCAGAAAAACAAAGCTTCTGGACTCTTGTCGGATACTTCATTCCGTTCCTCTTCCTTCCATAGCTCAGTGCATGGAAGTGATCGGGTTGATGGTGGCGGCGATGGACATAGTTCCTTTTGCGCGCATTCATCTAAGACCATTACAACTGTGCATGCTCAGTCAGTGGAATGGGGACTATACAGACTTGTCTCCGAAGATACAAGTAAATCAGAGGACCAGAGACTCACTCCGTTGGTGGCTGTCCCTGGACAATCTGTCTCAAGGGATGATGTTCCACAGACCAGAGTGGGTCATTGTCACGACCGACGCCAGTCTGATAGGCTGGGGCGCGGTCTGGGGATCCCTGAAAGCTCAGGGTCTTTGGTCTCGGGAAGAATCTCTTCTACCGATAAATATTCTGGAACTGAGAGCGATATTCAATGCGCTCCAGGCCTGGCCCCAGCTTGCGAGGACCAGGTTCATACGGTTTCAATCAGACAACATGACGACTGTTGCGTACATCAACCATCAGGGGGGAACAAGGAGTTCCCTAGCGATGGAAGAAGTAACCAAAATTATTCTTTGGGCGGAGTCTCACTCCTGCCACCTGTCTGCTATCCACATCCCAGGAGTGGAAAATTGGGAAGCGGATTTTCTGAGTCGTCAGACATTGCATCCGGGGGAGTGGGAACTCCATCCGGAAATCTTTGCCCAAGTCACTCACCTGTGGGGCATTCCAGACATGGATCTGATGGCCTCTCGTCAGAACTTCAAAGTTCCTTGCTACGGGGCCAGATCCAGGGATCCCAAGGCGGCTCTAGTGGATGCACTAGTAGCACCTTGGACCTTCAAACTAGCTTATGTGTTCCCGCCATTTCCTCTCATCCCCAGGCTGATAGCCAGGATCAAGCAGGAGTGGGCGTCGGTGATCTTGATAGCTCCTGCGTGGCCACGCAGGACTTGGTATGCAGATCTGGTGAATATGTCATCGGCTCCACCTTGGAAGCTACCTTTGAGACGAGACCTTCTTGTTCAGGGTCCGTTCGAACATCCGAATCTGGTTTCACTCCAGCTGACTGCTTGGAGATTGAACGCTTGATTTTATCGAAGCGAGGATTCTCAGATTCTGTGATCGATACTCTTGTTCAGGCCAGAAAGCCTGTGACTAGAAAGATTTACCACAAAATTTGGAAAAAATATATCTGTTGGTGTGAATCTAAAGGATTCCCTTGGGACAAGGTTAAGATTCCTAGGATTCTATCCTTCCTTCAAGAAGGATTGGAAAAAGGATTATCTGCAAGTTCCCTGAAGGGACAGATTTCTGCCTTGTCGGTATTACTTCACAAAAAGCTGGCAGCTGTGCCAGATGTTCAAGCCTTTGTTCAGGCTCTGGTTAGAATCAAGCCTGTTTACAAACCTTTGACTCCTCCTTGGAGTCTCAATTTAGTTCTTTCAGTTCTTCAGGGGGTTCCGTTTGAACCCTTACATTCCGTTGATATTAAGTTATTATCTTGGAAAGTTTTGTTTTTAGTTGCGATTTCTTCTGCTAGAAGAGTCTCAGAATTATCTGCTCTGCAGTGTTCTCCTCCTTATCTGGTGGTCCATGCAGATAAGGTGGTTTTACGTACTAAACCTGGTTTTCTTCCAAAAGTTGTTTCTAACAAAAACATTAACCAGGAGATTATCGTACCTTCTCTGTGTCCAAAACCAGTTTCAAAGAAGGAACGTTTGTTGCACAATTTGGATGTTGTTCGCGCTCTAAAATTCTATTTAGATGCTACAAAGGATTTTAGACAAACATCTTCCTTGTTTGTTGTTTATTCAGGTAAAAGGAGAGGTCAAAAAGCAACTTCTACCTCTCTCTCTTTTTGGATTAAAAGCATCATCAGATTGGCTTACGAGACTGCCGGACGGCAGCCTCCCGAAAGAATCACAGCTCATTCCACTAGGGCTGTGGCTTCCACATGGGCCTTCAAGAACGAGGCTTCTGTTGATCAGATATGTAGGGCAGCGACTTGGTCTTCACTGCACACTTTTACCAAATTTTACAAGTTTGATACTTTTGCTTCTTCTGAGGCTGTTTTTGGGAGAAAGGTTTTGCAAGCCGTGGTGCCTTCCATTTAGGTGACCTGATTTGCTCCCTCCCTTCATCCGTGTCCTAAAGCTTTGGTATTGGTTCCCACAAGTAAGGATGACGCCGTGGACCGGACACACCTATGTTGGAGAAAACAGAATTTATGTTTACCTGATAAATTTCTTTCTCCAACGGTGTGTCCGGTCCACGGCCCGCCCTGGTTTTTTTAATCAGGTCTGATATTTTATTTTCTTTAACTACAGTCACCACGGTACCATATGGTTTCTCCTATGCAAATATTCCTCCTTAACGTCGGTCGAATGACTGGGGTAGGCGGAGCCTAGGAGGGATCATGTGACCAGCTTTGCTGGGCTCTTTGCCATTTCCTGTTGGGGAAGAGAATATCCCACAAGTAAGGATGACGCCGTGGACCGGACACACCGTTGGAGAAAGAAATTTATCAGGTAAACATAAATTCTGTTTTATGCTTACCTGATAAATTACTTTCTCCAACGGTGTGTCCGGTCCACGGCCCGCCCTGGTTTTTTAATCAGGTTTGAAAATGTTTTCTTTTTCTTTATACACTACAGTCACCACGGCACCCTATAGTTTCTCCTTTTTCTCCTAACCGTCGGTCGAATGACTGGGGGGCGGAGCCAGAGGGGGAGCTATATGGACAGCTCTTGCTGTGTGCTCTCCTTGCCTTTCCCTGTAGGGGAGGAGAATATCCCACAAGTAATGGATGACGCCGTGGACCGGACACACCGTTGGAGAAAGTAATTTTCAGGTAAGCATAAATTCTGTTTTTACATTACCTGATATACAGCTTGACGCCGTTGAAAACCATATTTCTTTCTTATGACACGATGAGTCCACGGGATCATCAATTACTGTTGGGGAATATCACTCCTCGCCAGCAGGAGGAAGCAAAGAGCACCACAGCAAAGCTGTTAAGTATCACTTCCCTTCCCGCAAATCCCAGTCATTCTCTTTGCCTCTCGTGCAAGGAAGAGGTGAAGTAATTAGGTGTCTGATATAAGATTCTTCTATCACGATTTTTTTGTTTTGAAGTCAGGGCAGGCTTGCCCTGAGCTTTCATCACGGTCTGGGTCTAGCCATACTCCATGTTAGTCTCTTCAGTAGGGCAGTGGTGGCTTTACAGCTTGTGAGGAACTTGTAAGGTAGGCCTTGCTGAGTTTTTCGAACATGTTGATGCCCTGGTTTAGAAAGCCTGAGTAGGTTTACTCTGTCTTTCTTTGTTTCACAGGTCTCTGTGAGGAGTGGCATCCTCTCATACTGGGTGATCTGTCCTCCTGCCAGACAGCTGTATATACAGGTAAGTGCCTTGTGGTCTTCTGGGTTGAGGCTGGCACTGAAGGGGTTAAGATCCCTCTGTATTTTATATGGGACTTTGCATCCTAGTCAGGATGTTTTATGGCAGGGGTAGTCACTATATGTGATTTGGAGACTTAAGGTTGAACTCCTTCACAGGAATGCATCTCGTTACTCTCATCAGACATGGGAACGGCATTGAAACGCTTCTCCTACATTACGCCTTAGTTATGGGGGAGAAGTCAGGGATTATTAGGTAGCTAATTTATTATGCTACCATTACTAAACTGAGTTTTTTTTCTGTAAAGCTGCCGGCGGAATGAAGCGTGATATTTAGTGCGCGCTTCATTTCCTTGCCAAGGTTTTAGTTCCCGCCTCCTTTCTCTCCAAAGTGGAGCGCCGCCATTTTTTGGCGTCTTTGTTCATTGGGGTTCTCTCTGTTCGTCCTCCGACATGGGGACGGAGCGGCGCTCATTATCTGTCCGGTTTATGTCCCCTAAATAAGAGGACGCTGTTCCAGGGATGTCTGCAGACCGGGAGAGCAGTTTTCAGGTCTGACAATGATGTGCCTTGTATTTCAGTTAATTAATCATTTTCAGGCTCCTGGGACAACGGTTGGAAACGTTTAGTCCCTTATATCGAAATCATTCTTTAAATTAAAATATATTTTTTAAATTTTTAGCCCTCTATAAGATAACAAGCAGTGTATGTGTATCTTATCTCTTTCTTCTGTTGAATTTTACCAACTTTCAAGATTTAAAGTGACAGTTTCATTTCATAATAAAACAAGGTATATGTTTTTTATTGTATCAGGACAGGTTCTGACTATCATGATGGTATGTTAGACTAAAAAAAAATAATTCTTTATGCAATTCTGTGCGGCTTGCTTTGCTAAAGCAGGATATGCTTTTGTATAATGACGGTCAGCTTTCTAACTAAGTGACAATATGTATTCTTAATTTTTAAATAGTTCTATCCTTACATTGTGTTATTTTAGTAAAGAACTCTGCTGCTTTTTACACGCTGGCTTACCTTCAGTAAGACGCTAACAGTGTATGTGTATTGTTGGTTTGCTCTTTATTTGATAGGGCAAACTATATACGATAATTTCTCTGTCATGTTTTCATTTATCTCTTGATAGAGATAGAGTTTACCTCTGTGCTCTTTGTCTCCCTGGATGATGCTGTTTAGGAAGTGCCACAGCTTTTTCCTGTAACGTCCCTAGCCTCTATGGCGTCACATTCAGTGCCTGCGGTTCCTCTCAATCTCCTAGAGGAGTTAATTGCTTGCAGAAAGTTATGCCCAGGTATCCTCTGCAATTCCTGGGGCGTTATCTGCTTTTCCTTTAATAAGGGATATCGCAAGAGAAAAATTAGAGATTCAGATAGTAGGGTTTCTGTCGGCTTGTTGTTACACAGGTTGCCTTTCCTCATGGATATGATGAGGATACTTTGGTAGCCTCTGAGGGTGGAATCTCAGATTTGGACAGTATAATTCCTTTATCTGCTGCTAAAGTGGTATTCTTCAGATTTAAGCTTGATCACCTTCATGTATTGTTTATGGAGGTTTTGGATTCTTCGGGCGACTCCGATACGCTTATCGTTGTCAACCCCACGGAACTTCGTCAATTTCATAGTTGCTTGATGCTTTTTCTCTGTGAAAGTATTTCCTGTTCCAGTCCGTGCTTGGAGTTTTTATTCAGGAATGGGAGAAGTCAGGGTTTTATTTTTCCCTGTCTCCTTAAAGAAGATTTGTCCTGTTACTGTCTCCATTAAATATCTTGGTGCACGGTGCCTTTAGTTGAAGAGGCCTTTTTTCTACTCTGGCTAGAGAATTTCGATCCCTATAGAGGATAGCTGCTCTTTTTAGGATCAGTGGTCCAAGCTAAGGACTTTTATGGAGGTTTGTAATGCCTCTGTGACATAGAGTTCCCTTTGAAAGAGAACCAGAACAGAATTAAAGATCATTCTGATGTTTCCTTACTGGTCATTTAGACAGGGGCTAAGTTTCTGGTTTCCCTGTGCTAGCTAGCAGGGCGTTGTGTTTTGAGTCAGTTTCTTAATCTGAAGGCCATGAGTAGACCTCACACAAGGCTCTTGTTTTTTCAAATGCTCTTATTTTTTCCTTCTGGTGCTTATTACAAGTTTAAGACCATGTTTGATCCTGATCTAAGAGGTACAGTATATTTTTGATATCGAGGGTTGTTTCCAACCACCAGAAGGATGTCAGATAGTATCCTGCAGCTTAGTCTATCTTAGGGTGTAGGGTTCACCTCCAATACAGGATCTATTGGGAGGCTGATGTTGTATTAGAGATCCCCAGTAGATGGTGCTCTCTCACAAAAAAACACTCAAAAAAAAACAGTGAAACCTCAACACTGTATATGTATTTAGTATTTTTGGAAAAAATGTGTATTTTGAGTGCGCCTGAAGCAATTCTTAAATAAGAGATTACTCAGTCTTAATTTGTGTATTTATTAGATTATTATCTGACAAGTTTGTGCAATTTGATTATATTTAAAAAAAATGACTAATCTCAAGGATATCTGTTAATTAATAGGTTTGTTGTTCTTTATATTATAATTCAGACTATATGAGAAAAAATAACATTCTTCAAGTCAAAGAGTAAATTAATAATTTCTCTAGTTTATTATAAACATACAATATTTTATAAAAATTGGCAAATCACTTTAATTAATTTCATACTATAAAACAATTAAGAACTTTAAAAACTTTAAAAAGGCTTTTTAATTTGATTTTTGAGTAAATCAACCGTTATATAAAAAGTAAAATTAATGATAATAAATTAGGGTTAAACGGATCCGTTTACAATGCTTAACAAATTGCAGTAGTAAGTATAGAATCAACTTAAAAAGGAAAAATTCTTCCAAGCAGCTTAGGTATATGATATATAAATGTAATCTTAATTGTATATTCTCTCTATAGGAATTTGAGAGTATGAATGTTCATAGAACTAGGGAGACTGATACAATGTTGTTACAATTATATTCCAAATAAATTATCTGGTAGCTAAAAACATTGATAGCTTTTTCACAAATGTTATGTTTCTGTAAATATGATAAAATACATTATGTAAATTGCTAGGAAATGATAGCCTTTGAAATAAAAAATAGAACAATTTCTCTAATTAGTTAATTGCAATGCTTAATTGGACATAAAAAAATACTTGCTATATTTGTTTTTAAAAAACACTACATCTTAGTAGATTAAGAAATCGGTGTCCAATAAGTCCTTATGGTTGATTTCTGTTAAGATCAAAGCAATGTCAGAAGAGTATTTGCAAGGGGCTTAATGGTGATTTATGTCTTTAAATCCTTTGTTAAAGGTATTATTTTTAGTGCAGAAGAATATACCGGTATATATTATTGTGGGTCTTATCCAAGTTTTTTTACCTTTCAGATGTTCAGTAGATTTTCTTGCAGCAAAAAAGGATCTTCGCTGTTATGCAGATCTAGGTACGTCCTGGGCGGCCAAACTGATGTTCCTCCTTCTGATTTTTCTTCTTCCTTGCTGTGGTATACAAATTATTCCCCTCGCAGCGTCTGTGTGGAATCTTTGGAGCTTGGTGTCTCACCCGGTTACGTTTACCTTATCGCAGTCTTTATTGGATACTTGTATTTTAGAGTTGCGGTCACAGGGACTGTATCCTTGACTCCTTTGTAGCTTCCAGGGGGTTTGTTTTGCGAGCAATACGAACGCGTTTCGGCTGTTGTCTGCCGCCTTTTTCAAACGTAATGCTCATCTTGGTGTTCGCGGTCTTTTTAAACTGTTAATGACCGTGTTTCGTTGGTTGGTTCAAATGACATCTTATTGGATAAAGGATAGTCCATTTAAAACACCAGCATTTACTTGTATATATATATATATATATATATATATAATATTTGTTTATTTCATATAGAAATTTATATAACTTATATGTTTTTAAACCAAAATTTATTTCATCCTTTTAAATATAACGGAAACAAATTGGGGTCTTTACATTATATAATCAGAAAAAAGCTTTAAATTTAAAAACTTTATTATTTCACCTTGACTTAGGGGTGTTACTTATTTTATAAACTACATAAATATTTTAGAGTCAATTATGTCATATTTAGTGAATACAATAACAATTGACTGTAGTATCACTTATAATAAAATGTATATGTATTCTGTATTGTTATTTCAATCCCAATATATCAGAATTTTGGTTCATTAATCTCACAGATGAAAAAAACTTTGTCAATCTAGCTATATAGACTTTGTGCAACAACAGACTACTTGGGGAGAGCTACTTGTTCTCTGTTTTTCTTCAGAGATGGGTACGAGATGTCCCGGTTAGGCTCTGGACTTACTGCCTTATTTTTCCTTCTGTCAAACACTTTCAGTTTGGGGCAATATATTGGTTCAGGCGCAGTCCTTCCAACAAGGAAACTCTCATTCATATGAAGATGAGTTCACTTGTTCCAACGACAGGGGTAGTTGTTCTTAGGGACCATGATAGTTTTCGTCTCTCTAAACTTTGTTCTGACAAGGGATCAGAATATAAAGGAATTTCCATCTTGCCTTCGCCTACATTTCTATTAGGCCTTCAGTGGCTTAAGGTATGGAGGTAATTGGTTTGATGGTCTCTGGTTGGATCCTCCCTTGCTCATGTCCATCTGAGAATACTGCTGTTATGCATACTCGATTTGTAGTACAGAGTTCAGGTGAGTCTGTCTTGGAAGACAGGTTTTCTCAGGAGAATCAGAGTTCTGACTCTGGAGTCCTTCCTGGGTGATAGTGCCCACTGTCACCAGCCGGTTGGGCTAGGGATATGGATTCAGGAGGAGTCTGTTTTCACTATCTCCATCATGGAGTTGAGACCAATATGCAATGTTCTGTTGATCAGAGGCCTTAGCCCGGTTTTTCAGGCTCTAGTTGGCCTAATTCTCCTCAGTGGTTTGCATCAACCACCTGGGAGGTACCCGGAGTTCATTAGCTAGTCTGTTGGTGGGCGCTCACAATTGCTATTTATCTGCAATTCAAAATTTTTCCCATAATGTTTGGTGGGAATCCAGGGACTAGTCTTGGAAGATAGGGGCAGGATTCCTAGGATTTCTCTTTTGTCCAGGTAGGTCTGGAGAAGGGTTGTCAGTGTCTGGCATAGTCAGATTCTGCATTGCTTCTCGTTACACTTGTCTGGCGGATGTACCAGGTGGGTAATATTTTTTTTTTTTTTTTATTTGTCAGGCCCTGGTCAGTATCAAGTCTGTATTTAAATCAGTTGCTCCACCTTGGAGTCGTAACCTTGTTCTTGAGGTTTTTACAACAGGCTCCGTTGGAGTCTATGCATTCCATAGATATTAAGCTATTATCTTGGAAGGTTTTTTTTCTTCTGCTTGGTCTTCTTTTCACTTTTTTCTAAAATTCTATACATTTTTACACTTTTGCCTCGACTGAGGTTTCTTTTGGGATAAAGGTTCTTCAAGCAGTGGTGCCTTTTGTTTAGGTTACCTGTCTACTCCCTCCCTTATCATCTGTGTCCTCTAGCTTGGGTATTGATTCCCAACAGTAAGTGATGATCCCGTGGACTCACCGTGTCATAAGAAAGAAAACAAAATGTATACTTACCTAATAAATTTCTTTCTTTCTTGACACAGTGAGTCCACGGACCTCCCTGTTTTCTCACACAGTTTTTTTATATAAACCTCAGGCACCTCTGTACCTCATGTTATTTCCTTTCTCTTCTTTTCTTTTGGTCGAATGACTGGGGTTTGTGGGAAGGGAAGTGATACTTAAAGGGACATAAAACCCAATTTTTTTCTTTCAAACAACTTTCAAATTTAATTCTATTATCATATTTTCTTTGTTTTCTTGGTATCCTTATTTGAAAAGCAGAAATGTAAGCTCAAGAGTGTGCACGTGTCTGCATCACTATATAGCAGCAGTCTTTGCAACAATGCTATACAATAGCAGGTGCACTAGATGGCAGCACTATTTCCTGTTGTGTAGCGCTTCCGGCATGTGCACGCTACCTACCTAGGTATCTCTTTAACAAAGAATAACATTTTTGATAATAGAAGTAAATTCGAAACTTTTTAAAAATTGTATTCTCTATCTGAATAATGAAAGAAAAGTTTTGGGTTTAATGTCCCTTTAAAAGCTTTGCTGTGGTGCTCTTTGCCTCCTCCCGTGGACTCACAGTGTTAAGAAAAAAAGAAATGTATCAGGTAAGCATACATTTTGTTTTATCTAGTGTGATAAGGATATATATTTGCTTTTGACCAAGTACAATAGAAATAGACGTAGCCTGATTTTATGCCAGCTACAGTTGTACTACTCCATGATTTATTACTCCATAATAGAAAGACTACCAATGCATTGCTGAAGAGTAACTCCTCTATGTCACAACCAGTTATCACAGAGTGGTATTGAATATTACACTCACTATAAGGCCATACTGATTATTTATTCATACCACACCAGATCACTATTAGATGCTAGTACCCTGGAATTTGTAATTGTGTGTGACCCTATTTTAGTAGTTTGCATTTTAATAAAAGTTATGTTTTAACCCTATCAAGGATACTCCTACCCAAGAGTCTGGGCTTAGAGTGCTATACATATGCATCTTTGATTGTGGAATTCTCTCTCCTTTCCATGTTTTCTTACATTGCGTACTTCATGCATAAAAACCACTCCCTTTGAACATAGAATAATTAGGTATACCATACCTTTATCTAATATACCACATAGGGGGCAAGTCTTTAATAGTGTCATTGTTTGCTGGTTTCTGTTCACTAAAACGGAAGGGGACTGCACTCTCAGACCGGACCAGGTACAATCCTATAACCCTGCAACATTCTCAGCCCTGGGTGCTCAATAGCACTCTCATTAAGCTGTGCTGTCTCCAGAGTCACAGGCAGTTAACCCCAGACAAGTCTGGGTGCAAGGCCCATAGGGAAAATTACTAAATAAATTAATATAACACACAGAGGCCCATTTATCAAGTTCCGTACGGAGCTTGTGGGCCCGTGTTTCTGGTGAGTCTTCAGTTTCGCCAGAAACACAAGTTATGGAGCAGCGGTCTAAAGACCACCAGCTCCATAACCCTGTCCGCCTGCTCTGATGAGGCGGACAGGAATCGCCACAATTCAACCCGATCGAGTACGATCGAGTTGATTGACACCTTCCTGTTGGCGGCCCGTTGGCCGCGAGTCTGCAGGGGGCGGCATTGCACCAGCAGCTCTTGTGAGCTGCTGGTGCAATGCTAAATACGGAGAGCGTACCCGACAGACATTTGATAATTCGGCCTCCTAGAGAAAGCCCAGAACTCGCTTACAAGCTCTCAGCTAAGATTAAAAGCAAAACTGGAAGAGTCAACAGCCCCTGTGTCATTGTCAAACCCACATCAAAAAAGATCTCTGATCCCTCAGCCACATTCGTACAGTACGCATATCCTACTTCAGATCAGTGCCCTAGCATTGCACACTCTATGTAAGCCATAAACATAACTCAGAGATCTCTCATTCTTATCAGACCTCAGATCGGACCCTGGCCCTGCAACACCTTAGTTAGTAACCTGCCCTCATCAGATCTCCGGTCCCAATCCCTGCATCATATCTGGCAGATTCATACCCTCAAACCCAATGCTGGTCCCATGTTCTTATTAGCTATTTAGATCAAACCCCTAGTCCAGCAGCTTTATTACCCCCAAAATTGCCACAGAATCAGGTCACAAGTGTGGCCCAGCAGATCTCTTGTATGTTGTCTGTCAAGCACCTGAAGAAGGTCTTGTGTAGGAGGAGTTAAACTTGGGAGAGCATAATAGATTAAGACATAAGTAAAATAAACAAACGTCTTAAAGGGGCAGTCTAGACCAGAATATTAATTGTTTAAAAAGATAGATAATCCCTTTATTACTTATTCCCCAGTTTTGCACAACCAACACAGTTATATTATTATACTTTCCCTCTGTGATTACCTTGTATCTAAGCCTCTGCGGACTGTCCCCTTATTTCATTTTTTTTTTTTTTTACAGACTTGCATTTTAGCCAATCAGTGCTGACTCCTAGGTAACTCCATGTCTGTGAGCACAGTGTTATCTATATGGCACACATGAACTAATGCCCTCTAGTTGTTAAAAACTGTCAAAATGCATTCAGATAAGAGACGGCCTTCAAGGGCTTAGAAATTAGCATATGAGCCTATCTAGGTTTAGCTTTCAACTAAGAATACCAAGACAACAAAGCAAAATTGATGATAAAAGTAAATTGGAAAGTTGTTTAAAATCACATGCCCTATCTGAATCATGAAAGTTTATTTTTGACTAGACTGTCCCTTTAAAAAAGACAGGGGATCAAGCACTCTTTTATCAATCAAAAATGCAAAAATATATGAAATATACACAAAATTACTGAAAGAGATCTTCCCAATAATGTATTGAAACATCAACACCTGCAAGACAATATATAAAACCAATTAAAGTGAGGAGACTTGGAACACCCAGGCATATGCTGTCATAGTATAGAACCGGATCTATGCAGTCACCCAATCTCACTATAATTAAAGAAGAAACACAAAAATATTGTGTAAGCATATAGATTATGGAGTTGCAATCACAGATACAAATAAACTTTAAAGCTGCATATTAAAAGCATAAAACAAAATTAATCATTAATGCTTCCACACACAGATTATAGGAGCGTGACCATAACTTATCACCAGAGAGTGTCCGTGTGGGAAAATGTTCCAAACTGTGTTTATGTAAATTTCAGCGTGTTTGCAATCATTCATGCACGCGCTCACAGATTTTACCACACATGTCGCAAAAGGACAAACCATGTATTGAAATTCATTCAATAATATATGTTGGTAAAGAAAATCAAGCATTTAAGTAAAGTAGGTGTGGGGAACCGTGGCCCTCCAGATGTTTCCGAACTGCATTTACCATGATGCTCAACTGGACTTCAGAGTGCCTAAGCATCATGGGTAATGTAGTTCTGAAACATCTGGAGGGCCAAGGTTACCCATCCCTGCTTTAAAGCGTATAGGAAGCAAAAGAGCTAATATGCTTGGTAGAGCAAGTTTTAACCATAAGCAGCACTTTCAAAAGGACATGTCAGAGAACCATTTCAAGCTCCGGTTCCCTGACAAGCTGGACCTTGCGGAAAACGGTGGATCTAAGATTATCTGATTGGACAAAAAATACTAATTTGTTCCTCAAGCTCAAAAAACTGAGATCAGTATTTTTCTTCCACATAAGAATCAAATGGTCTTCTCACAGTTTTTATTTTGTCCCCATATCCATCTGAGAAGTAAGAGTCTACATCTAAATCTTCTAGAAGGACTCTTTATGACAAGCAAAATGAAAGCTAAAATCTGGACGTTTTTGGTGTAAACGACAGGTTAAACCTCATCCAATGGACATCGCATTTGTCTCAAACCCTTGGAGAAAAAGAAAAAGTGGTGTGATGTCGAATAACAACTTTATTTAAACCTTAAAAAACAGAGATCACTTTTGCCAGTAAGTTCCATTGAGCCCTGACAAAAAGCTTTTTCTACTATCAGACTAGTAACTAGGGTGATTTGTTCAGTTCAATACATAAGATCATTATAAGAGTTTTAAAGAGATAGAAAGTTCAAAATTAAAATGTACATATGTCCATTTAAATTTGAAAAAGAAGCAATATACCTCCACTAGCAAAAGTGCTTCTAGTAAAAGTTATTACTATTTTTCTGCAGCATACGCTCATATGCTGTGAAGGCACGTGCACTAGTATTCAAGCACCTTGTCTGCTCAGAGAACAGTGTGTAATTGCTTCTGTGAAAACGTAATTTGTGTTATGCAAGCCATCACTGACTCTATTAGAATGTGTGGTGTACTGGTGCACAGGCCCTTACACGATATGTGCATATGCCGCAGAAAACCAGTAATACGTTTTTACTAAAAGCATTTTTTTTCTAAAACAAATACAGGGAGTGCAGAATTATTAGGCAAGTTGTATTTTTGAGGATTAATTTTATTATTGAACAACAACCATGTTCTCAATGAACCCAAAAAACTCATTAATATCAAAGCTGAATAGTTTTGGAAGTAGTTTTTAGTTTGTTTTTAGTTATAGCTATTTTAGGGGGATATCTGTGTGTGCAGGTGACTATTACTGTGCATAATTATTAGGCAACTTAACAAAAACAAATATATACCCATTTCAATTATTTATTTTTACCAGTGAAACCAATATAACATCTCAACATTCACAAATATACATTTCTGACATTCAAAAACAAAACAAAAACAAATCAGTGACCAATATAGCCACCTTTCTTTGACAGAATCCATGGATGGCAGGCTTTTGAGTGTCCTTGCAGTGTTTTGATCTGTTCACCATCAACATTGCGTGCAGCAGCAACCACAGCCTCCCAGACACTGTTCAGATAGGTGTACTGTTTTCCCTCCTTGTAAATCTCACATTTGATGATGGACTACAGGTTCTCAATGGGGTTCAGATCAGGTGAACAAGGAGGCCATGTCATTAGATTTTCTTCTTTTATACCCTTTGTCGCCAGCCACGCTGTGGAGTACTTGGACGCGTGTGATGGAGCATTGTCCTGCATGAAAATCATGTTTTTCTTGAAGGATGCAGACTTCTTCCTGTACCACTACTTGAAGAAGGTGTCTTCCAGAAACTGGCAGTAGGACTGGGAGTTGAGCTTGACTCCATCCTCAACCCGAAAAGGCCCCACAAGCTCATCTTTGATGATACCAGCCCAAACCAGTACTCCACCTCCACCTTGCTGGCGTCTGAGTCGGACTGGAGCTCTCTGCCCTTTACCAATCCAGCCACGGGCCCATCCATCTGGCCCATCAAGACTCACTCTCATTTCATCAGTCCATAAAACCTTAGAAAAATCAGTCTTGAGATATTTCTTGGCCCAGTCTTGACGTTTCAGCTTGTGTGTCTTGTTCAGTGGTGGTCGTCTTTCAGCCTTTCTTACCTTGGCCATGTCTCTGAGTATTGCACACCTTGTGCTTTTGGGCACTCCAGTGATGTTGCAGCTCTGAAATATGGCCAAACTGGTGGCAAGTGGCATCTTGGCAGCTGCACGCTTGACTTTTCTCAGTTCATGGGCAGTTATTTTGCGCCTTGGTTTTTCCACACGCTTCTTGTGACCCTGTTGACTATTTTGAATGAAACGCTTGATTGTTCGATGATCACGCTTCAGAAGCTTTGCAATTTTAAGAGTGCTGCATCCCTCTGCAAGATATCTCACTATTTTTGACTTTTCTGAGCCTGTCAAGTCCTTCTTTTGACCCATTTTGCCAAAGGAAAGGAAGTTGCCTAATAATTATGCACACCTGATATAGGGTGTTGATGTCATTAGACCACACCCCTTCTCATTACAGAGATGCACATAACCTAATATGCTTAATTGGTAGTAGGCTTTCGAGCCTATACAGCTTGGAGTAAGACAACATGCATAAAGAGGATGATGTGGTCAAAATACTCATTTGCCTAATAATTCTGCACTCCCTGTATATTGCAAAAGTGCTTTTATTTCACATTGAAATGCACCCATACACATTTCAACTTTGACCTTACTATCCCTAAGAATAATTTTTGATATTTTTAAATAAATCAAAGGGTCTTGGATCTTGTTACTGTTAATTGTTTTACTTTTCCTGAGGTAATGTTGTAGTAATATTGATCACTTTCAAAACGTTGTATGAAATTTATATCCCAGTCACGCTTTTAAAGGACCAGTCAACACATTAGATTTGCATAATCAACAAAAGCAAGATAACAAGACAATGCAATAGCACTTAGTCTGAACTTCAAATGAGTAGTAGATTTTTTTATAACGAATTTCAAAGTTATGCATATTTCCACTCCCCTTGTACCATGTGATAGCAATCAGCCAATCACAAATGCATATACGTATAGTCTGTGAATTCTTGCACATGCTCAGTAGGATCTGGTGACTCAAAAATTGTAAATATAAAAGACTGTGCACATTTTTTTTAATGGAAGTAAATTGGAAAGTTGTTTAAAATTACATACTGTATCTGAATCATGAAAATTTTATTTAACCTGAGTGTCCCTTTAAGCAAAGTGATAGAGGCTAATTTTCATAGACTGTCTGAGATATTTTATGTTGTTATCTGGGAAGGTGCTTCCCTTATGAACGAAATGAATCCATTTACTTCAATGTCTGTGCTGTTCATCTAGAGAACAGCCTTTGCTTCCTTCCTCTTCTCCCTTTCCTGTTTGCGCAGTCTCTTTATTGCTATGGGAACCTTTCCTTTTTGCTTTAGGACAGGAAGTGTACTCCTTTTCTACGTAGTGCTGGGGTATGAATAGCCAAGATTTAGCATATCTACATCCGTATTCATTATGTGTTTTAATGAATCTTCAATGTTTTCTGTTAAACAAAGCAACACCTAGCTTCTATTTATAAGTTTTATCCAATGAAGTCTGTAACGCATTTACTTTTCAAAATCAAGTATGTAATGAATCAGAGGCATACGCAAAACGAAAGAAAAAAAATCTATAAATTATGTAACGCATCAGAAGCATACGTAAAACGAAAGAGAATAAAATCAATCAATTATGTAACACATCAGAGGCATACGCAAAACGAAAGAAAAAAAATAAATCAATTATGTAACACATAAAAGGCATACGCAAAACGAAAGAAAAAAAATAAATCAATTATGTAACGCATTAGAGACATACGCAAAACGAAAGAAAAAAATCAATCAATTATGTAACGCATCAGAGGCATACATAAAACGAAAGAGAATAAAATCAATCAATTATGTAACACATCAGGGGCATACGCAAAACGAAAGAAAAAAAAAATCAATTATGTAACGCATCAGAGGCATACGCAAAACGAAAGGAAAAAAAATCAATCAATTATGTAACGCATTAGAGACATACGCAAAACGAAAGAAAAATCAATCAATTATGTAACGCATCAGAGGCATACGCAAAACGAAAGATAAAAAAACAATTATGTAACGCATCAGAGGCATACGCAAAGTGAAAGAAAAAATCAATCAGTATGTGACGCATCAGAGGCATATGCAAAACGAAAGACAAAAAATCAATCAATTATGTAACGCATTAGAGGCATACACAAAACGAAAGAAAAAAAATCAATTATGTGACGCATCAAAGGCATACGCAAAACGAAAGGAAAAAAAATCAATCAGTTATGTAACGCATCAAAGGCATACGCAAAACAAAAGGAAAAAAATCAATCAATTATGTAACGCATCAGAGGCATACGTAAAATGAAAAAAAAAATCAAGTATGTAACGCATGAGAGGCATACGCAAAACGAAAGAAAAAAATCAATCAATTATGTAATGCATCAAAGGCATACGCAAAACGAAAGAAAAAAAATCAATCAATTATATAACGCATCAAAGGCATACGCAAAACGAAAGAAAAAAATCAATCAATTATGTAACGCATTAGAGGCATACGCAAAACGAAAGAAAAAGATCAATCAATTATGTAACGCATTAGAGGCATACACAAAACAAAAGAAAAAAATCAATCAATTATGTAACGCATCAGAGGCATACGCAAAACGAAAGAAAAAAATCAATCAATTATGTTATGCATCAGAGGCATACGCAAAACGATAGAAAAAAAATCAATTATGTAACGCATCAGAGGCATACGCAAAGCGAAAGAAAAAAATCAATCAATTATGTAACGCATCAGAGGCATACGCAAAACGAAAGAAAAAAAATCAATCAATTATGTAACGCATGAGAGGCATGCGCAAAACGATAGAAAAAAAATCGAAACAATTGATATAGTATGCGTGTGTTTAACGTGCTTACAATCATCATTGTTCTAGGCTTAAAGGGACAGTCAAGTTAAAATTAAACTTTCATGATTCAGATAGAGCATGTCATTTTAAACAACTTTCCAATTTATTTTGGGTAACAAATTTGCTTCATTCTCTTGATATCTTTTATTGAAGTGTAAAACTAGGTAGGATCATTAGAGCTCGGGAGTGTGTACGTGTCTTAATATGCAGCAGTGTTTTGCAACATAATTTGGAGCTTTGTTATACACTGTTGCTAAACACTGCTGCCCTAGAGTACAACTTTCCAGTTTACTTCTATTATCAAATTTGCTTCATTCTCTTGGTGTCATTTGTTGAAGAAGCAGCAAAGCATTACTGGTTTCTAACTGAACACATGGGTGAGCCAATGACAATCTGTATATATACGCAGCCACCAATCAGCAGCTAGAACCTAGATTCTTTGCTGCTTCTGAGCTTACCTAGATAAACCTTTCAGCAAAGAATAACAAGAGAAGGAAGCAAATTAAATAACAAAAGTAAAATGGAAAGTTGTTTTAAATTGTATGCTCTGTCTAAATCATGAATGTCTAATTATGACTTTAATGTCCCTTTAAGTACTCATTTAAAGGTCTTCACTCTCTATCTTTCCAATATACTGCACACAAGTGCAACTAGAATAATGACCACACTTTACATAGAGGCGCACAGTTTAAGTATAATTTTTTTTAATTGAGCGCTGAAACCAGGAATTTTCTGGGGAGTTTGGTTTAAAAAAAATCACATGCTCTTCCATTAACATAAGTTTGTGTATTTAATTTCCCAATTTACTTTTTAGTTTTTTATTTTAAATGTAAATAAAACTTCTTTAACCCTTTCATGTCACAAAGGTTCCATTGTAAACATTTGAAGGAATTAGGAAGTGATATGATCTTTAACATGATCACGTGACTTCAACACTCGGACTGCCTACTATGCTAGGCACACCCCCCAGTCCAATTATACTTTTCATTAAAACAGGAGGCTGCAGGTCACCGAATAACTTCGGACGTTCCATGCTATCCTAAAGCCGTTAATTTCTTTCATGTAATTGGCAAAAGTCCATGAGCTAGTGACGTATGGGATATACAATCCTACCAGGATGGGCAAAGTTTCCAAAACCTTCAAAATGTCTATAAATACACCCCTCACCACACCCACAATTCAATTTTACAAAATTTGCCTCCTATGGAGGTGGTGAAGTAAGTTTGTACTAAGATTTCTACGTTGATATGCGCTTCTCAACATTCTGAAGCCCAATTCCTCTCAGAGTACAGTGTTTGTCAGAGGGATGTGAAGAGAGTATCGCCTATTGATTTTATGGTTTCCCTTGCGGGAAATCTTTTCAAGGGTTCTCTGTTATCGGTCGTAGGGATTCATCTCCTACCTCCCTTTTCAGATCGACAATATACTCTTATATACCATTACCTCTGCTGATAGTTTTCAGTACTGGTTTGGCTATCTGCTATATGTGGATGGGTGTCTTTCGGTAAGTATGTATCATTATTTAAGACACTCTCAGCTATGGTTTGACGCTTTATGTATTAATATAAAGTTTTAAATATATGTATTTTACTTATATTTTCCATGAGTCAGGTCTATGTGTATTTCCCTTTGCAGTCTTGCAGTTTCATTATGGGAATCATGTTTTAGGAAGTTTGTCTTACCTGGGGTATAGTCTTTTTTCGAGTTTGACTTGTTTTTTCTTTTAAAAAATTTGCGGGCAATTAAGGCTCGCGAGTGTGCAAAATTCTGTTATTTATTGCGTCATTCTTGGTGCAAGTTCGTCATTTCCTGGGTCTTAGTTGACACCAGGTTGTTTGGCTCAAAATTGTGTTTGTTATCATGCGAGTTGCGTCATTTCTAGATGTTTGTTGGCACCAAAAAAAAATTCAACTTCCTTTTGTGTCGTGCGTCATGCTTGGCGCCAAAAATTTTAGTTTATTTTACCTCACTTCCTATATGCTCCTTGCCTTCTTTATGCTCAGAGGGCTATGCTATTTGCTTTTTTGTCAATTTTAGCATTTGTATTTTTTCCCATTCCTGAAACTGCTATATGTGGAAATAAGATTATTTTTTTTACATTTTACAAGATGTCCCAATCTGATCCTGTCTCAGAAGCTGCTGTAGGAACCATGCTGCTTGAATACAGTTCTAAAAAAGCTAAGTGTATCTGTTGTAAGCTATTGGAGATTATATCTCCAGCTGTAGTATGTAACAGTACATGATATCCCAGTTGATATGAAAAATTATATTGCTGATGCGATACAGAAGGCTATGTCTGCTATTCCGCCTTCAAATAAACGTAAACGGTCTTTTAAAACTTCTCATACTACTGATGAAATTTGTATTGACCGACAACATACTGATATATCCACCTCTGATGAGGATCTCTCTGATTCAGAAGATTCTACTTCAGACATTGACACTGATAAATCATCTTATCTTTTTAAGATTGAGTATATTCGTTCCTTGTTAAAAGAAGTGTTGAGAACTTTGGATATTGAGGAGTCTGGTCCTCTTGATAATAAATTCAGTAAACGTTTAAATTCTGTCTATAAACCTCCTGTGACTACTCCTGAGGTTTTTCCTGTTCATGATGCTATTTCTGATGTGATTGCTAAGGAATGGTCTAAGCTTGGTACTTCTTTTGTTCCTTCTTCAAGGTTTAAAAAGTTGTATCCTTTGCCAGTGGCTAAATTGGAGTTTTGGGAAAAAGTCCCTAAGGTTGATGGGGCCATTTCTACTCTTGCTAAACGTACTACTATTCCTATGGAAGATAGTACTTCTTTTAAGGATCCTTTAGATAGGAAAATTGAATCTTATCTAAGGAAAGCTTATTTACATTTTGGCTATATTCTCAGACCTGCCATTTCTATGGCTGATGTTGCGGCTGAATCAACTTTTTGGTTGGATAGCTTAGCACAATGGGAAAAAGATTCTGATTTGCATAGCATTGTTCGTTTGCTACAACATGCTAATCATTTTATCTGTGATGCTATTTTTTATATCAGTCCTTTAGCAATGAAAGAAGTATCTTGGATACTTTCTTGGGCGGAGTCCAACTCCTGTCTAATTTCTGCGATACATATCCCAGTTGTAGACAATTGGGAAGCGGATTATCTCAGCCGTCAGTCTTTACATCCAGGGGAGTGGTCTCTCCATCCAGATGTATTTTGTCAGATTGTTCAGATGTGGGTTCTTCCCAAAATAGATCTGATGGCTTCCCATCAAAACAAGAAGCTTCCCAGGTACCTTTCCAGGTCCAAGGATCCTCAGGTGGAGATGATGGATGCGTTAGAAGTTCCTTGGTTTTATAAACTTGATCTTGTCCAAATGTCCAGTTGCCAACCTTGGCCACTTCCTGTAAGGCCAGACCTTATGTCTCAAGGGCCGTTTTTCTATCAGGATCTCAAATCGCTAAATTTGAAGGTATGAATGGAAATTGAACGCTTAGTGCTTAGTCATAGAGGTTTCTCTGACTCAGTGATTAATACTATGCTACAGGCTCGTAAGTCTGTTTCAAGGAAGATTTATTATCGGGTTTGGAAAGCCTATATTTTGTGGTGTTTTTCTCATAAATTCTCTTGGCATTCTTTTAGAATTCCTAGAATTTTACAGTTTCTTCAGAATGGTTTGTCTGCAAGTACTTTGAAGGGACAAATCTCTGCTCTTTCTGTTTTATTTCATAGAAAGATTGCTAAACTTCCTGATAATTCACTGTTTTATTCATGCTTTGGTTCGTATCAAGCCTGTTATTAAATCAATCTCCCCTCCTTGGAGTCTTAATTTTGTTTTGAAGGGTTTGCAGGCTCCTCCTTTTGAGCCTATGCATTCTTTGGATATTAAACTACTTTCTTGGAAAGTGTTGTTCCTTTTGGCTATCTCTTCTGCTAGAAGAGTTTCTGAATTGTCTGGTCTCTCTTGTGAGTCTCCTTTTCTGATTTTCCATCAGGATAAAGCTGTTTTGCGGACTTCGTTTAAATTTCTTCCTAAGGTTGTGAATTCTAACAACATTAGTAGGGAAATTGTTGTTCCGTCTTTGTGTCCTAATCCTAAGAATGCTCTTGAAAGATCTTTACATTCTTTAGATGTTGTAAGAGCTTTGAAATGCTATATTGAAGCTACTAAGGATTTTAGAAAGACTTCTAGTCTATTTGGGTTTTTTTCTGGTTCCAGGAAAGGTCAAAAAGCCTTTGCCATTTCTTTGGCATCTTAGTTAAAGCTTTTGCTTCACAAGGCTTATTTGGAGGTTGGACAGTCTCCGCCTCAGAGAATTACAGATCATTCTACTAGATCAGTCGCCACTTCTTGGGCTTTTAAGAATGAAGCTTCAGTTGATCAGATTTGCAAAGCAGCAACTTGGTTTTCTTTGCATACATTTACTAAATGTTTCCATTTTGATGTATTTGCTTCTTCAGAAGCAGTCTTTGGTAGAAAAGTTCTTCAGGCATCTGTCTCAGTTTGATTCTTCTGCTTATGATTTAAGTTTTTTTCTTGAAATGTATGTGTAATTTATGAGAAAGACTTATTTTTTTGTGGATTTAATTTTTTCAGCGGAAATAGCTATTTTTATTTTATCCCTCCCTTTCTAGTGACTCTTCTGTGGTCTTCCATATCTTGGGTATTTCTATCCCATACACCACTAGCTCATGGACTCTTGCCAATTACATGAAAGAAAACATAATTTATGTAAGAACTTACCTGATAAATTCATCAAGCTTATTTGGAGTCGGGTCAAGCCCCGCCTCATAGAATCACAGCTCATTCTACTAGATCAGTCTCCACTTCCTGGGCTTTTAAGAATGAAGCTTCAGTTGATCAGATTTGCAAAGCTGCAACTTGGTCTTCTTAGCATACATTTACTAAATTCTACCGTTTTGATGTATTTGCTTCTTCTGAGGCAGTTTTTGGTAGAAAAGTTCTTCAGGCAGCTGTTTCAGTTTGATTCTTCTGCTTCTAATTTAATTTTTTTCCTTTAATTTATGAGAATAAACTTATATTTTGGGTTGTGGATTAATTTTATCAGCGGAAAATGGCTGTTATTATTTTTTTTATCCCTCCCTCTCTAGTGACTCTTCTGTGGAGTTCCACATCTTGGGTATTTCTATCCCATACGTCACTAGCTCATGGACTCTTGCCAATTACATGAAAGAAAACATAATTTATGTAAGAACTTACCTGATAAATTAATTTCTTTCATAATGGCAAGAGTCCATGAGATCCAACCTTTTTATGGTGGTTATGTTTTTTTGTATAAAGCACAATTATATTTCCAATTCCTTTTTTGATGCTTTCTACTCCTTTTTTCTATCACCCACTACTTGGCTATTAGTTAAACTGAATTGTGGGTGTGGTGAGGGGTGTATTTATAGGCATTTTGAGTTTTGGGAAACTTTGCCCCTCCTGGTAGGATTGTATATCCCATACGTCACTAGCTCATGGACTCTTGCCAATATGAAAGAAATGAATTTATCAGGTAACTTTTTACATAAATTATATTTCCTTGCAGTTTTAGGGAGTGATTGTGCATTTTACAGCACTCTTGGTCATAATTGTAGCTTTTTCAACATTGAAGGTTCCATTGACTCTCCACAGGACAAGGAGAGATATCAATGATGGAGCACAGACATTTAAATAAGAAATGCAATATAGGTTGTATAAAATGAGGACTTACTCCACCAGTCCACCCTATAGTTGACATTTAGATTTGTTGTAACTTTTGTAAGGCTTTTTAAAGTACTCATCCCTGGCAAAAGGGTGCTCAAACCCAGGAGTATTCTCAATATGAATCAAACTCTTAAGCACAAAGTACAGTATTTTCAGGTTTAGAGCATTTCAGTATAAATGTTAACATGTGACTGTGTTAAATAAAATTTGCAATCAAGAGGCATTTTTACCATTAGTATTCATCAGAGTACTATCTCTCCCAAGCTATCCCAGATCTTAATGAACTTCTCAGCAGTGGTTCTTTTATTTTACATCCATCTTAGAAACAAATGTAGGTTGTTCGCAAACTAGATCTATATGTAAATAATTGTTTGTGCTTAAAGTATACACAATAAAATAAATGTTATCCCCATATTTAGAACTTCTGATTATGAAATGTCATCATACCTTTTTATCTTATTTTTAAAATTTGTGATGGGAACATTATCTGAGGGTCTCCCTATCTGTCTCTTTCTTCCTTCCCTCCTTTCTAAATCAACTTAAAAACAGAATTGAATTGTCCCCCCCCCCACACACACACACAAACACATACACACACACAAACACACACAAACACACACACACACACACACAAACACACACACAAACACACATACACATACACACACACACAAACACACACACAAACACACATACACATACACACACACACAAACACACACACACAAACACACACACATACACACACACATACACACACACACAAACACACAAACACATACACGCACAAACACACACACACAAACACACACACACACAAACACACACACACATACACACAAACACACACACACAAACACACACACACAAACACACACACACAAACACACACAAACACACACACACAAACACACACACACACAAACACAAGATGCCTTTCATTTAGTTCATCCTTCAAAGTCAATTAAGCACTATTGTCAGACTTGTTTGTGGGCATAAACCTTCTTGCACTGCCATGACGTAACCCTTTTGCTCTACCATTGCAGATTCTTGAGCAGTATGAAAAGGATGGATTCCTGTTTTTGGCCCAGGTGTTCAATTCTTCACATTCCTTCCTTGAAGATTTAACAGGTCTTACGCTGCTACATCAGGAGACCCAAGCTGCAGAGGTAAATATCATCCAATCACAGACTAATATACATATATAAGTAGACGCTGGTGCCTGAGATGGTATGTACATAATACCGGGCACACTCCTCCAAGAATGAACAGCTGCCCTTCTAAAATAGTTTATTTACATTAGATCTTTGTATTTATTTTTTTAAACATGATCTATCTGAGTCATGAACTTTTGATGTTGACTTCAGGGTCCTTTTGACATGTTTTTTTATGGCGCTTTATAAATAAAGAATAATAAATAAATAAATAATAAATATAACTGACTTTCTCACAGTAAAGGGGCAGTACAATTGCTAATTATGGGGGGCACCCTTTTTCATGGACTGAATAGTATTGATAGAGTTGTATGCTACCAATAAATAATAATAATGTGCTTGATTCATATTGGAATTATATTTGTTATTTACTGTTTTTTTCTACCATTCAGAATTAATGCGTTAATTGAATTTAACCCTGAATGAAGTATACACTTTTTTGCAGCGTCGTGTGCTGGGCAAGATTGTCTTTTTCTTCTTGTTTTTTTTCTTTCTTCTTGATATTTCAGTTCTGATTTGTTTGTATTTTATATTTGTAATTATTGATCAATCTCTCTGCACTATCTCTCTGCTAATAATATTGTTAATCAGCAGAGAGATGTATGACATAGATATTATATTAACTCTTTAGTGCTGATACAATATTTTATGAGAATATATATATATATATATATATATATATATATATATATATATATATACGCCAATACTCAAAAAATAAATACAGCACTCAGTGTAAGATTCATCTTGCCAAGGTGCCCAGCCTAAATATATATACTCCAATAATCCTCTAGACCCCACACACTGTAGCAGTGCTTGCTAATTTAACTCTTTATTTACTGTCGTTAGCCATTACTGCTAATTTCATTTATTAAGGGGTGCTTATACCTTCAGTATACCTCTCACTTTTGTGCCTTGTTAAAGGGCCATAATACCCAAATGTTTAAACACTTGAAAGTGATGCAGCATAGCTGTAAAAAGCTGATTAGAAAATATCACCTGAACATCTCTATGTAAAAAAGAAAGATATTTTACCTCAAAAGTTCCTCAGTAGCCACCTCCCATTGTAAAGTATTTCTAAGCAGCATTTTAGTGTGTTTGTCCTGGGACATCTGAAGGGACTAGCATCGTGCACTCTCATATTATTTCACCAATCAGGTAAAGGAAGCTTACTATGAAATCTCATGAGAGTTAAGTCAAATCTCATGAGATCACAGTAAGAGTTCATGACCTCAGCACTGCTGATGCTGATTGGCTGCTGTTCATTTCTTCATTTTTTTTTTTATTTTTTTACCTGCAGCTGGGAGCAGCTGAGTATAACTTTGTACACAGAACTAACTCTACTGAGCTGAGGAAATTGTGAGGTAAAATATCTTCCTTTTTTACATAGAGATGCTCAGGTGATATTTTCCTGTCAGCTTTTTACAGTTATACTGCATCAGTTTCAAATGATTTAGCATATGAGTATTATGTCCCTTTAACCATTGCTAACCTGTTCTGTGTTCCCTTCTACCTGTGTTTGCTATTTATTTAGATATATCTGCAGCTTTTCCATATTGTACACCTATTCTAATTAATCTTATGGGGCAAATTAGTGCGACTTGGGCCATTGGACCATCAGCTGATCATTTGGTGATCCACTGACCATTTAACCCCTTCAAACCCATGTTTTACTTTGTAAAGATATTTTGGTGTTCCCCCTTCTCAGCTATGCATTTTATGTGTTAAGTCTATGTATATTAATAATAAATAGGCTTTTGCAGCTTTGTCTTTCAGTCAGTGTTCAGGGGTCAGCAATCTCTCAAGTCTATACCCCAGGAGTTTCTACTCTCTCCTAAATTTAATATCCCCTCGGCTATTACTGAGTTAAAGGGATACTTAACCAACATTTTTTCTTTAATGATTCAGATAGAGCAGCAATTTTAAGCAACTTTCAAATGTACTATTACTAACAATTTTTCTTTGTTCTCTTGCTATCTTTATTTAAAAAACAGGAATTTAAAGCTTAGGAGCTAGCCCATTTTAGGTTCAGCACCCTGGATAGCGCTTGCTCATTGGTGGCTACATTTAGCAGACCAATAAGCAAGCATAATCCAGGTTTTAAACCAAAAATGGGCCAGCTCTTAAGCTTTACATTCCTGCTTTTTAAATGACGATAGCAAGAGAAGGAAGACAAATTGATAATAGGAGTAAATTAGAATGTTGCTTAAAATTGCATGTCTGAATCATAAAATAAAAACATTGGGTTTAATATCCCTTTAAGCCTACAGCAGTCAAACGCAGATGCATGCAAGGGGCAGAAGATGATCCCTCTCAGGTCTTTAGCTCATCAGGGACATCCCTTAGTAGCAACTCTTTTAAATTCCCTACAGTAAAAAGGTACATTTGAATCCAAAGAGTCCTCTTTTGAGGATGGATTTTCAGAAACTCAAGACCCTTTCCCTGAAGCAGTAGCAAAGTGTTTATCCTTTAATATTAGGCTTCAGCATATTCATGAACTATTACAGGAATTTTGAATTGCCTTGAAAGTAGGTGATTTTCCCACGTTGAACAAACAACCTGTTAAAATAATTGATAAATGTGTTAAGGCAGCAGCCAAACAGCCTTCTAAGTTCTCAATTCTGTTTCTGATATTGTTTCTAAGGAATGTAATAAACCAAAGGTAGCCTTTATTCCATCTGCAAGGTTTAAAGCTATGTTTTCCTTCCCCTCTACAAATTGGAGATATGGGAACCGATACCCAAGGTGGAATGAGTGATTTCTACACTTGCTAGGTGGACTGCCATTTAATTAGAGGATAGTACCTCCAGGGATCCAATGGACAGGAAGCTTGAAGGCTTTCACAGACCCTTTCAATTAGCAAGCTTTATGTTTATACCAGCCATCAATGTAACCTGTGTAACTGCAGCTTCTGCGGTCTGGTGTGACAACCTTTCAGAACTAATTTCTGCTGAATCATCTTTTGAAGGAGATCCATGATGGTGTAACCCCCTCCCCTAACGACTGCAAGCCACTTTATATGCAATACAGCAGTTGAGGTTATACACATTAATGCATAGAATGCAGCTATATCTGTTTTGGCAACACAAGCCTTACAGCCGGCTAACATGGTCTCTAAAAAAAGACTTTTAGCCTTTCCCTTTCAGAGTTAAATCCTATTTGTTCCAGGACTGGATGTAATTATTGCCACATTCATTAGAGGCTATGGAGCTTTCTTACCACATGAAAAAAATCTAAGGGTAAACATAGCCCGTCAAGACGTTTGTGTTCCTTTCGGATTCTATTAACCAAAAAGCTTTCTCTTCTTCTGCCCAGCAGTCAGTTAAGGATCCTTGGGTGTTGGAAATAATTTTTCAGGGGTAATGAATAAGCTTTCAAAGCCTCCTCAGGGAAAATTCCTCCTGTCTTGAATACTTGAGATGCCCTAAAGGCCAGAACTATTCTGGCTTGTGTAAAAGATCTGGATTATATGGGTTTAATTGTTCCAGTTCCAGCCTCAGAGCTGAACCATGGATTTTACTCCAATATTTCCAAGGAAAGAAGGGATTTTTTGTTTTGCCCTTTACTGGATCTCAAGACCTTGAACAAATTTCTGAAAGTACATACTTTCAAGATGGGGACGATTCACACTATACTTCCTTTAATATTGCAGAGTCAATTTATGGTTGCCATCAACTTAAAGATGCCTATTTACATATCTCCATCCTCAAAGATAATGTCAAAGTACTCAGATTTGCCTTCCTAAACAGGCACTATGAAATTATGGTGCTTCCATTTCGTCTGGCTACAGCACCCTTAGTGTTTATTAAGGTACTAGGAGTGCAAGCTCAAGAAATCTCTGTAGCTCCCTTTCTGGATGATATTTTGGTGTAAGCACTCCCACACTCATGCTGTTCCTTAAATTATTGGCAGTCAAGGTTGGGGAATCAATTTACAGAAGCGTTCCTTTACTATTCAGACTTGTGAATCCCTTCTAAAATGAATCATCGACTCAGTGTCTATGCTCCTGTCACTAACAGAACAACCCAGGGTCAAACATGCATGTGCTCATCTTCAACGCACTTTTCTATTTTCCGTTAAGTGGCATTCATAGTAGCTACCTCCGATACACTTCCAGGTTTCATCCACGGCCTCTTCAACTGACAATGCTTTGACAGTGGAACAGAGACTCCGAGGACATATCTCAGAAGATGATATTAGATTTTAAGTCCAGACTGTCCTTAAAGGGATATAAAACAGTATGTTTCATTGTTTTAATAGCAAAGTCCTGAGCAGTGGTTTATACTCAATAGGTGGCAGAACTTGTTTTTCATTTTATTTGCCCCACTCTTTCATTCATGCTTTTCTGGTTTCCTTCTATCTACCTGGCCATATGAATAGCGGTGTGGGAGAAATTAAAGCTCTGGTATGTTTTGGTGTTTTTGCCTCCTCCCAGTGTACTGGGGTATAATCACACATGAGATGACCTTGTGGACCTCCACTATAATGAAACTATTTTTCTTCATTATCTTTCCAGTTTATTTCTATTATCATATTTGTTTCATTCTTTTGGTATCCTGTTGAAGGAGTAGCAATGCACTTCTAGGAGCTAGCTGAACACAATGACTGAGCCAATCAGACTAGGCAAATATGTGCAGCCACCAATCAGCAGCGGGCTCTCAGTAGTGCATTGACTTACCTCCCTGCTTTTCAACAAAAGACACCAAGAGAACAAAGAAAATTAGATAATAGACATAAATTGGAAAGTTGTTTAAAATTGCATGCCCTATCTGAATAACAAAAGAAAAAAATTGGGTTCCATATCCCTTTAACTTCACCATTAATTAACACTGAGGGAATTTGATAGTATTCCGTCCGCTCCAATTTAAGGAGCTATTACATCATTTTTTTAAACTTTTTTTTATTTCAACAACATTTTAGTGAAATGCACATTAGCTGTTTATTAAGTTGGTTAATTTAGAGTCAACATGGAAAATAATACTTTTTGCGCATGTACGATATAAATTTAGAGAAGATGGCACCACTAACATTTTAGTTCATCTTTTTCATGAGTAACTTTAATTATCACATAAGTAAAAAAAAATAATCTTTAAGTTAAACTGATCTAGTTCAAGCATCTAATAATTTGCTTTTATATTTATAGATTTTTTTTAAAAAAAACAGCTGTGCAGGACTAGTCCTGGAGTCATGTAATTGAGCTCATGGTGTTGTAAATTAATTACATTGAGAAACCTTATGCATAAATTTGTAGTTACAGAGGATAGGTAAACATTTCTTCATCGTTTCAACAGAAAATGTTCTTATGCTAATTTGCTATGACTCATTTTAAGTGCTTCATGACTGGTTGACATACTTTAGCAGCAGTGAAACTCATTATACGTCCTTAGCAAATTTTAATTTCATCCTCTCTGACATCACGGACAGGATTTTGATATTTTTGCTTTGGCCTGGTGTAGTCATAACAATTCCTGCAACCATAGCACAAACCGTTTGATACCAATGTTACCAATGTACGAATATTTTTCCCTGCATTAAGAGCATCCCCCACCCCCAGATCTTCCCATATTTAAAGGCACAGTCTAGTCAAAATTAAACGTTCATGATTCAACTTTCCAATTTACTTTTATTATCAAATTTGCTTTGTTTTCTTGGTATTCTTTCTTGAAAGCTAAACATAGATAGGCTCATATGCTAATTACTAAGCCCTTTAAGGCCGCCTCATATCTCAGTGCATTTTGACAGTTTTTAACAGTTAGACACTGTTATTTCATTTGTGTTATATAGATACCATTGTGCTCATTCCAATGGAGTTATTTAGGAGTCAGCAGTGATTGGCTAAAATGCAAGTCTGTCAAACAAACTTAAATAAGGGGCAGTCGTCAGAGGCTTAGAAAGAAGGTAATCACAGAGGAAAAAGTATATTAATATAACCATATTGGTCATGCAAAATTGGGGAATGGGTAATAAGGGGATTATCTATATTTTTAAATTAAAATGCCGGAGTAGACTGTCCCTTTAATACAATAGTGTTGGTTATGCAAAACTGGGTAATGGGTAATATAGGGATTATCTATCTTTTTAAACAATAACATTCCTGGAGTAGACTGTCCATTTAATAAAACTATGACACCCCCACTACAATAGAAACCTAACCACGCTGGTAACATTATCATAAGTAACCTCTCCACCCTTGGACATTAACCCTAACCATGAACTCCTTATCATAGCAATTCCTATAGCACCCACATGAATCTCTAGCACAATTCCCTAACATCCAAAGTTTCTATGAATTTCCTTAGACACAAACGTGTCTAGTATCATTTTATTAGATGAAAGGGTAACTACTTTTATATCATATAAATCTAAGCTTGTTTGCTCTGTTTTTAAGTGAGACCCTTACCATTAATTTTTATTTATTTATGTATTTATTTTTTTGCTTAGTTGAACATCACTGAGAAAGGATGGCTGGTGAAAAGCATTTTAGAGCGTTTTCTTCTAACTAGATTGTCACTACCACAGTTAGGCTTATGTACTGTCTGCAGTCATCTCTGAAATCAAAGGAACTAACTAAAAGAATAATATATATATAGTGGCTGGAAGACCTAGGGACGTTTGTTGGATTGACCCTTACTCCACTGGATCATTCCTATGGCAATTAACCCCCTTCCTCCTAGCTCCCCAACGCAATTTAACCTTCTACATCCCAGACCCACCAACACCACAATTTTACCCTAATTGTATCCTCCTCTTATTGCATTAATTCCTGCCATACCACGGTGGTTGCTTAGGGGTGTTCATGTGGGATTGCCCCATGCTGGTTAGCTAGTAATGTGTATGAGAGGGTGTTTGGGTGCTAGAGTGCCTTTACCACAGTGGTTGCTTAGGGGTGGTCATGTGGAAGGGCCCCATGCTAGCTGGCTAGTAATGTGTATAAAAGGGTGTTTGGGTGCTAGAGTGTCTTTACCACAGTGGTGGTCATGTGGGAGTGCCCCATGCTGGTTGGCTAGTAATGTGTATGAGAGGGTGTTTGGGTGCTAGAGTGTGTTTACCACAGTGGTTGCTTAGGGGTGGTCATGTGGGAGTGCCCCATGCTGGTTGGCTAGTAATGTGTATGAGAGGGAGTTTGGGTGCTAGAGTGTCTTTACCACAGTGGTTGCTTAGGGGTGGTCATGTGCGAGTGCCCCATGCTGGCTGGCTAGTAATGTGTATGAGAGGGTGTTTGGGTGCTAGAGTGTCTTTACCACAGTGGTGGTCATGTGGGAGTGCCCCATGCTGGTTGGCTAGTAATGTGTATGAGAGGGTGTTTGGGTGCTAGAGTGTCTTTACCACAGTGGTTACTTGGGCAGTAGAAGATTCATTTTCACCAGTGATTAATGACAGTTGTTGGGCTGTGATTAACTTTAGTTGAGGGGGCCGATATTACTCACTGTGAGGGGTTAAATAATGGTTTAGTAGGGATTAGTGAAGTGCATGATGATCACAGGGGTAAATTATTGTAGAGGAGTTCAGGAGGTAGGGAGATTATAGAGAGGAGGAGACTCTGGGTGGAGCAAACATTAAAGAGATCGAAGAGGTAGGGCATTAATTACGATGGGAAATATAGAGCAAATGTTGAGGGGAGGATGCTACTCAGGATAACTTGGTGGATGTGATCCAGGACATAATAATTTAACTTGCATGTGAGTGTTTTTAGGATTAATTAGGGAGTGTGAGTCCAGTGGCAGATTATATTGTGTAGGGGTTTAGACGTAGGCTGATGCAATACAATTTACTAAGATATAGTAGTGACAATGATATTGAATTTTCTTTTAAAAAAAGTGAAATTGTTTAATTAGATTATATATATTTCTCCAACATTGGTGTGTCCGGTCCACGGCTTCATCCTTACTTGTGGGAATATTCTCTTCCCCAACAGGAAATGGCAAAGAGAGCACAGCAAAAGCTGCCCATATAGCCCCCCCTCTGGCACCACCCCCCCAGTCATTCTCTTTGCCGCTTTGAACAAGTAGCATCTCCACGGGGATGGTAAAGAGTATGTGGTGTTAGTTGTAGTTTTTTATTTCTTCTATCAAGAGTTTGTTATTTTAAAATAGTGCCGGTTTGTACTATTAACTCTACAACAGAAAATGAAGAAGATTTCTGTTAAAAGAGGAGTATGATTTTAGCAGTAGTAACTAAAATCGGTTGCTGTTCCCACGCAGGACTGTTGAAACCAGAGAACTTCAGTTGGGGGGAACAGTTTGCAGGCTTATCTGCTACAGGTATGATCAGTCATATTTCTAACAAGACATGTTAATGCTAGAAGACTGTCAGTTTTCCCTTAAGGGGTAAGTAAGCCATTTTCTTAGACTTATAACAGATTAAGGCTTATTATTGGGCTCTATACTGGTTGACACTATTGTGGGCTAAATCGATTGATTTATTTCATGTTTGGCAGTGTTTTTGAGTATGTTAAAGCACTTTTGGGAACGTTTTTATTCGCCTGGCATTTAGTTAGACTACTATTTCTCTCAGAAAGGCCCCTTCACTATAGTAGGCAGAGGAAGGAGGCCCCGTTTTCACGCCTCAATTGCGCAGTTTACTTCCATGGCAGTGCATGCAGCTACATGTGAGGGGTCTGGTGGCTTCAAAAAACGGACTCAGGAAGGTTTATTTCAGTGCTGAATAACTCTCAGGGAAGGTAAAGAGCCGCATCAAGGCTGTGGCTGTGATTGTAGTGTACGAAAATTGTTAAATTAAACAAATAGCTCCGGTTTGCTGATTTTAAGGGTTAAAGTCTTGAAACTTGGTGTGCAATACTTTCAAGGCATTAGGACTCTGGGGTAAAAAATTTGTAAAAATCGGACATTGCCTTCATTGTTTTCCAACATATCAGAAATAAAGTGTGTCTGTTTATTATTTAAAGGGACAGTAACGCTTTTCTTTAAAAACGTTTTTATTGCATTATTAGCCTGCCAAGGTCTGTCTAACATGTCTATACCTTCAGATAACTTATGTTCTGTGTGTATGAAAGCCAAGGTGGTTCCCCCTGTTAATGTATGTGCAAATTGTGTCATAGCGTCCAAACAAAGTACGGACAGTCCTGACACATTGAATAAGATTGCCCAAGATGATTCTTCTAATGAAGGTAGTGGGGATAGTTCTTCATCCTCTCCTTCTGTGTCAACACCAGTTTTGCCCGTGCAGGCTAGTACATGCTTGTTACTATGCAACAATTAACAGCAGTAATGGATAATTCTATAGCAAATCTGTTATCCAAACTGCTATCTTATCCTAGAAAGCTTGATAGCTCAGTTTTAAATACAGAAGATGAGCAGGTTGGCGCTGAGGACAATTTATCAGTTGTACCCTCACATCAATCTGAATTGGTAGCGAGGGAGGGTCTGTCTGAGGAGGAAATTTCTGATTCAGGAAAAGTTTCTCAGCAGGCAGACACTGATGTCGTACTATTTAAATTTAAGTTAGAACATCTCCGCGCCCTGCTTAAGGAGGTCCTAACTACTCTCGATGACTGTGATTCTCTGGTAATTCCAGAGAAATTGTGCTAGATGGACAAATTCTTAGAGGTCCCAGTGCACGCTGATGCCTTTCCGATACCCAAGGTGGCGTACATAGTGACTAAGGAGTGGGAAAAGCCAGGTATACCTTTTGTTCCGCCTCCTATATTCAAGAAAATGTTCCCCATGGTTGACCCCAGAAAGGACGCATGGCAATCGGTTCCTAAGGTGGAGGGGGCAGTGTCAACATTAGCTAAGCGCACAACTATTCCTGTCGAGGACAGTTGCGCTTTTAAAGATCCTATGGATAAAAAATTGGAAGGATTGCTAAAAAAGATATTTGTTCAACAAGGTTTCCTTCTTCAACCAATCTTGTGCATTATTCCTGTCACCTCTGCAGCGTATTTTTGGTTCGAGGAACTAGAAAAATCACTCCAAAAAGAGACTCCATATGATGAAGTCATGGACAGAATTCACACACTGAAATTGGCTAATTCTTTTATTTTGGATGCCGCTTTCCAATTGGCTAAGTTAGCGGCGAAAAATTCAGGTTTTGCAATAGTGGCGCACAGAGCGCTCTGGCTAAAATCCTGGTCGGCGGATGTGTCGTCCAAGAATAAATTGCTTAATATTCCTTTCAAGGGTAAGACCCTTTTCGGGCCGGAATTGAAAGAGATTATTGCGGACATTACTGGTGGAAAGGGACATGCCCTTCCACAGGATAGGCCTTTCAAGGCTAAGAACAAATCCAATTTTCGTTCCTTTCGCAATTTCAGGAATGGACCGAATCCTAACTCTGCGGCCTCCAGACAAGAAGGCAACTCTTCCCAGCCTAAACCAGCATGGAAACCATGGCAAGGCTGGAATAAGGGTAAACAGGCCAAGAAGCCTGCTGCTTGCTACCAAGACAGCATGAAGGGGTAGCCCCCGATCCGGGACCGGATCTCGTGGGGGGCAGACTTTCTCTCTTCGCTCAGGCTTGGGCAAGAGACGTTCCGGATCCCTGGGCGCTAGAAATAGTCTCTCAGGGGTATCTTCTAGAGTTCAAGGAACTCCCTCCAAGGGGAAGGTTCCACTTGTCTCGTTTATCTTCAGACCAGATAAAGAGACAGGCATTCTTACATTGCGTAGGAGACCTATTAAAAATGGGAGTGATAAACCCAGTTCCAACAGTGGAACAAGGTCTGGGTTTTTACTTGAATCTGTTTGTAGTTCCCAAAAAAGAGGGAACTTTCAGGCCAATTCTGGATCTAAAAATCCTAAACAAGTTCCTCAGAGTTCCATCATTCAAAATGGAAACCATTCTCTCAATCTTACCAACAATCCAGGAAGGTCAATATATGACTACCTTTGACTTAAAGGATGCATACCTGCATATTCCTATCCACAAAGATCATCATCAGTTCCTGAGGTTCGCCTTTTTGGACAAACATTACCAGTTCGTGGCTCTTCCGTTCGGTTTAGCCACTGCTCCCAGAATTTTCACGAAGGTGCTAGGGTCCCTTCTAGCGGTTCTAAGACCGAGGGGCATTGCTGTAGCACCTTATCTAGACGACATTCTAATCCAAGCGTTGTCTCTTTCCAAAGCAAAGGCTCATACAGACATCGTTCTAGCCTTTCTCAGGTCTCACGGGTGGAAGGTGAACGTAGAAAAGAGTTCCCTGTCCCCGTCAACAAGAGTTCCCTTTTTGGGAACAATAATAGATTCTTTAGAAATGAAGATCTTCCTGACAGAGGTCAGAAAGTTAAAGTTTCTAAACGCTTGTCAAGTTCTTCACTCTATTCCTCAGCCTTCCATAGCTCAGTGCATGGAAGTAGTAGGATTGATGGTTGCAGCAATGGACATAGTTCCTTTTGCTCGAATTCATCTAAGACCATTACAACTGTGCATGCTCAATCAGTGGAATGGGGACTATGCAGACTTGTCTCCCCAGATTCAAGTAGACCAGGTAACCAGGGATTCTCTCCGCTGGTGGTTGTCTCACGATCACCTGTCTCAGGGAATGAGTTTCCGCAGACCAGAATGGGTCATTGTCACGACCGACGCCAGTCTCTTAGGCTGGGGTGCGGTCTGGGAATCTCTGAAAGCTCAAGGTCTATGGTCTCGAGAAGAGTCTCTTCTCCCGATAAACATTTTAGAACTGAGAGCGATATTCAATGCGCTCCTGGCGTGGCCTCTCCTAGCAAAGGCCAAATTCATAAGGTTCCAGTCGGACAACATGACGACTGTAGCGTACATCAATCATCAGGGGGGAACAAGGAGTTCCTTAGCGATGAGAGAGGTATCCAAGATCATCAAATGGGCGGAGGATCACTCCTGCCACCTATCTGCAATTTACATCCCAGGTGTGGACAACTGGGAGGCGGATTATCTGAGTCGCCAGACTTTTCATACAGGGGAGTGGGAACTCCACCCGGAGGTTTTTGCCCAGTTAACCCAACTATGGGGCATTCCAGATATGGACCTGATGGCGTCTCGCCAGAACCAGGGACCCCAAGGCGACACTGGTGGACGCATTGGTGGCGCCTTGGTCGTTCAACCTAGCTTATGTGTTTCCACCGTTTCCTCTCCTTCCCAGGCTTGTAGCCAGGATCAAACAGGAGCAGGCCTCGGTGATCCTAATAGCCCCTGCGTGGCCACGCAGGACTTGGTATGCAGACCTGGTGAATATGTCATCGGCTCCACCATGGAAGCTACCTTTGAGACAGGATCTTCTGGTGCAAGGTCCGTTCGAACATCCAAATCTAATCTCTCTCCAACTGACTGCTTGGAAATTGAACGCTTGATTCTATCTAAGCGTGGGTTTTCAGATTCAGTCATAGATACTCTGGTTCAAGACAGAAAACCTGTAACTAGGAAAATTTACCATAAGATATGGCAAAAATATATCTGTTGGTGTGAATCCAAGGGATTCACTTGGAGTAGAATTAAAATCCCTAGGATACTTTCCTTTCTCCAAGAAGGTCTGGATAAAGGTTTCTCAGCTAGTTCCTTAAAAGGACAGATATCTGCTCTGTCTGTTTTGTTACACAAACGTCTGGCAGCAGTGCCAGATGTTCAGGCGTTTGTACAGGCGTTAGTTAGAATCAAGCCTGTTTACAGACCCATGACTCCCCCTTGGAGTCTAAATTTAGTTCTTTCAGTTCTTCAGGGGGTTCCGTTTGAACCCATGCATTCCATAGATATTAAGTTACTATCTTGGAAAGTTCTTTTTTTGGTTGCTATTTCTTCTGCTAGAAGAGTCTCTGAATTATCTGCTTTGCAATGTACTTCTCCCTATCTGGTATTCCATACATACAGATAAGGTAGTTTTACGTACCAAGCCTGGTTTTCTTCCAAAGGTCGTTTCCAACAGGAATATCAACCAGGAAATTGTTGTTCCTTCTCTGTGTCCGAATCCAGTTTCAAAGAAGGAACGCTTGTTACACAATCTAGATGTGGTCCGTGCTTTAAAGTTCTATTTAGAAGCAACAAAGGACTTCAGACAGACTTCATCTCTGTTTGTCGTGTATTCTGGTAAGAGGAGAGGACAGAAAGCTACTGCTACCTCTCTTTCCTTTTGGCTGAAAAGCATCATCCGATTGGCTTATGAGACTGCCGGACGGCAGCCTCCTGAACAAATTACAGCTCATTCTACTAGAGCTGTGGCTTCCACTTGGGCTTTCAAGAACGAGGCTTCTGTTGATCAGATCTGTAAGGCAGCGACTTGGTCTTCTCTGCATACTTTTGCCAAATTTTACAAATTCGATACTTATGCTTCTTCGGAGGCTATTTTTGGGAGAAAGGTTTTGCAAGCCATGGTGCCTTCCGTTTAGGTAACCTGGTTTGCTCCCTCCCTTCATCCGTGTCCTAAAGCTTTGGTATTGGTTCCCACAAGTAAGGATGAAGCCGTGGACCGGACACACCAATGTTGGAGAAAACAGAATTTATGTTTACCTGATAAATTTCTTTCTCCAACGGTGTGTCCGGTCCACGGCCCGCCCTGGTTTTTAATCAGGTTTGATGAATTTCTTTCTTTATACACTACAGTCACCACGGCACCCTATAGTTTCTCCTTTTTCTCCTAACCGTCGGTCGAATGACTGGGGGGCAGAGCCAGAGGGGGGGCTATATGGGCAGCTTTTGCTATGCTCTCTTTGCCATTTCCTGTTGGGGAATAGAATATTCCCACAAGTAAGGATGAAGCCGTGGACCGGACACACCGTTGGAGAAAGAAATTTATCAGGTAAACATAAATTCTGTTTTTTTATTTTTTTTTAAACTTATTTTTATCAGACACTGTTTATGAGTGTGAGTCCTTTTATATGTATTTATGTTGTGTTTTATGTAAATTTCTTCTTCCCCTACCCTTTACGTGAGCTCTGAAGTTGCGCTAACCCAATGTGCATTAAATTCGATTGCGCTCGAGAGATCACGTTTACTTTCAACTCTTAATAAGAGCACTTTTCCGTTGCATGCAAATAGCTTAGAAATGCACGATCCTAATGGGATAATACACACTTTAAACATATTAAAACATTTTATTTTAAAATGAAAAACAAGTTTGCAACATTTTTTTTTGCCCACTTTTTTCCTGTAATTTAAAGGGACATGAAACCCCAAATTGTTCTTTCATGGTTCAAATAGAACATGACATTTTAAACAACTTTGTAATTTACTTCTTTTATCTAATCTGCTTTGATTTCTTGGTATCCTTTATTAAAAAGCAAACCTAGGTAGGCTCAGGAGCTGGGAGCTAACTGCTGATTTGTGGCTGCATATATATGCCTCTTGTCATTGGCTTACCGATGTGTTCAGCTAGTTCCCAGTAGTGCATTGCTGCTCCTTCAGTAAAGAATACCAAGAGATTGAAGCAAAATTGATCATAGAAGTAAATTGGAAAGTTGTTTAAAAATGTATGTTCTATCTGAATGATAAAAGAAAAATGTTGTGTTTCATGTCCCTTTAAAGGGGCAGTAAACCTAGCAAATAATGTTATATAATTCTGAATAGTTATATAGAGCACTTGCTTATCTCACTTGCATGTGCTCAAAAATGTCATCAGTTCAGATGTTTCTCTTCTTTGCAAAGTGTTTGCTGGGAAGGTCTTGTAGACCTGAAGAGAAGGGAAAGAGGTGACATGATAGAAATATATGAATGGGCTTAATAAAGTGGAAGCTAAAATCATTTTCCACAAAAAATGTTCATGCTTCAGATAGGGCATGCAATTTGTCACAACTTTCCAATTTACTTTTATCATTAAATTTGTTTTGTTCTCTTGGTATTCTTTGTTGAAAGCTAAACCTAGGTAGGCTGATATGCTAATTTCTAAGCCCTTAAAGGCCACCCCCTTATTCGGTGCATTTTGACAGTTTTCTACACCTAGACAGCACTAGTTCATATGTGCCATATAGATATCATTCGCCTAGATTACGAGTTTTGCGCTAAACAGGGTGCGAAACTAACGCCAAAAAAGTTGCGTTATTTCACTGTCCATAGCGCTGCCGTTACGAGACTGAAAAGCCTCCTTGTGCTGTGCAATATGGTGCGTTAAATTCCATACCGCACAAAATCCAAGGGCTAATTTGATGTGCTTGTGCACGCTTTCCCCCATAGACATCAACGGGGAGAGAGTGTTAGAAAAAAACCTAAAGTGCGGAATTAAAAATCTCTGTAACGCAACCCCATTGATGGGGAAAAAAAGTTAAATTTAAACCTAACATATACCCCAAGTCTAAACACCCCTAATTTGCACCCCCCGACATCGCCGACACCTAAATAAAATTATTAACCCCTAATCCGCCGCTCCCGACATCGCCAAAACTAATAAAAGCTTTTAACCCCAATCCGCTGCTCCCCAACATCGCCGCCACTAAATAAACCTATTACCCCTAAACCGCCAGCCCCCCCCCCACATCGCAAAACACTAAATTAAACTATTAACCCCTTAACATAACACACCCCTAACTTTAAATTAAAATTACAATATAACTTTCTTAAAATAAATAAAAACTTAAACTATAGTTTATATAAACAAGAAATTAACCTAACAAAACTACAAATTTAAAAAACCTAACACTACGAAAAAAAAAAAAAAAAAAAAAAAAATTACAAAAAATAATAAACACTAAATTACGAAAAATAAAAAACACTAAGCTTACAAAAAAATAAACGATATTATCTAAAATAAAAACAATTACACCTAAACTATAGCCCTATAAAAATAAAAACACCCCCCCCAAAATAAAAACAGCCCTTAACCTACAATAAACTACCAATAGCCCTTAAAAGGGCATTGCCCTAAGTTAAACAGCTCTTTTACCTGTAAAAAAATACAATGTCCACCCAACAGTAAAACCCACCACCCAACCAACCCCCAAAATAAAAAAAACCTAACTCTAAAAAATCCTAAACTACCCATTGCCCCTAAAGGGGCATTTGTATGGGCATTGCCCTTAAAAGGGCATTCAGCTCCTTTACACTGCCCTTTAAAGGGCATTCAGCTCTTTTATGAGTGACCATCCCTAATCTAAAAAAAAAAAAAACTAACACTAACCCCATAAAATATACTCCTGAAGTCCGGACATCCATCTTCATCCAGGCGGCGAGAAGTCTTCATCCAGGCGGCGACACCTTTATCCATCTCGGGGACGTCTTCTTTTTTTTTTTTTTTTTCCAAAACAAGCTTTATTGAATGTAAGCAATGTTGGTACATAAAGAGAAGCATTGACAATCAAAATCTGGAAGAATCATACAATACAGTTCAAATGTCTACAATAAGAGACAGGTGTAAGTGAGATTCATGCCTGTCCAGTGAAGGTGAGTGAACTACCAACTTAATCCAGGTATCTTGAGCTTGTGTCCTCAGATTAATCTGAGGAGTTTAGATAATCAAACATAACATAAACTTAGATGCTTGACAACAGGTTCTACAAACATATATATATAAACATTTACCTTCGTAGGCTTGCTTCATACCATTGAAGGTAGCATATGTCCTGAGGTCTACCCCCGTCCAGCTTGACGGGAGAAAGAGGTCAGAATAAAGAAAGAATAAAGAAGAGAGGGGAGAAAAAAAAAGGAGGGGAGAGGAGAAGAGAAGGGTTGGACAAGGAGGGGGAAGAGAGATAGGGGGGGGGAAGGGCCTCTGAACAATCATGCAAGAATCATAGTGATCAGAATTCTTTTCCCTCCCATGTCAGCGTCATCATTTCATGTATAGCCAATCTTCCAGTTTTCAAAAAGTGATAACGCTCTAATCTGAGCAAGTCCCCCACTCTGAGCTTCCACTCCGAGACTGTGGGAGCCTGTGGGCTCTTCCAATGCAGCGGGATGAGCCCTTTGTCACAATTTAGCATTAACATGAAAAGTAGGTGCTTGTCAACTCCCAGAATTTTAGGTAGCTCATGGTATATCAGGTATGTTGGCTTAGGGGGGATAATAGTCCTCAGGACTCTGCTCATTTCCCCCAGCACCTCCTCCCAAAAAGGTTGGATATGGGGACAGGTCCACCAGATGTGCAGGAGAGACCCTTCTCCACCACATCCCCTCCAGCAGCACCCACTTGTGTTAGGATAAATCTTACGCAGCCTTTGAGGTGTAAGGTACCATCTGCTCACTAGTTTATAGTGCGATTCTTGAATACGCGCTGATATAGACGCTCTCTTTGTCTTCCGAAAGATCTTAATCCAATCTCTAGCGGATATATCTATTCCAAGCTCCGTTTGCCACGCAGAGGCCAATGCCGGGAGGGCATTGCCTCCTTTGCTCAGTAGTAGTCGGTAGATTTGGGAGATTAAGTGACTCGGAGCCTGCTGCGCAACGCATAGGGACTCATAGGGCGTTCTGCGTCTTGTCAGTGCCCCACGATCCCCATTAGTGTCTAGGTAATGAGCGACCTGAGCCACTCTGAACCAAGACGTGAAGGTGGTCGGATCCCACTCAAGCAATTCTGTCTGGGTTTTAAGCTTGTTATTTTGAAGGATATTAGCGAAAGCTGTCTCTGCAAGAGTGTAAACCTCTCCCCCAACGTGTTTTGGAAGTTCCAGCCCCAAATCAGGGTTTTCCCATATAGGTACGTTTGGTGAAGTAGGGGTTGAGATATAAGCATCTCTGACAAGCACTTTGTCCCAGGCTTTAAAGGTGTCATATATCATTGGATACTGAGACGCAATAACCGGGCGATTCTTAATAGATACCCAAGCCAGTGCACCTACGTTTTTTCTCTGCAGGATCTCCTTGTCAATCTGAATCCAGAGCTTGGTGTCAGAGTTATGACTCCATTCCACAACTCTCTGGAGGAAGATAGCGGTCTGGTACTCTCCCAAGAGCGGGACTCCGAGACCCCCTCGCTCTCTAGGCAAGTACAGCGTGGATCGTCTTATTCTGGGTTTTATTCCATTCCAAATATATGTCTCAAGGCCGTTTTGGATGCTTTGGAGATATGGAGATGCCGCCGCTGCCGGGACTGTCTGCATAATGTACAGGACTCTTGGTAGTAGATTCATTTTAACTACTCCAATACGACCCAGCCAAGAGATCGAATTTTTTTTCCAGTTAGCCAGATCTCTTAAGATGTCATCACGTATTCGTTTGTAGTTAAGGTCAACTATCTCAGAAGTATGAGATGTGATAGTGATGCCTAAGTATTTTATACTCTGCCTTGCTATCTTCAAGGGGCTGTGGACTCAGCAAAGAGATCCGGGGGTTCCGATATATTGATGATTTCGGATTTTGAGGTATTCAAGAGGAAATTGGAGACATTTCCGTAGTCTTTAATTTCTAGAAGTGCCTGATTCAGAGAGGACGCGGAGTCCGAAAGCGTTAGAAGGATGTCATCGGCATACATCGACAATTTATGTTCGATCCTGCCAATAGAGAGCCCTTTCACCAAGGGGTTGTGCCTGATTTTGGACGCTAAGACCTCAATAGTGAGAGCGAAAAGAAGAGGCGACAAGGGGCACCCCTGTCTCGTCCCATTGTTGATCATAAAGGTGTGAGAGAGTGCCATTTACTCTGACACGCGCGTTTGGTGCAGAGTACAGGGACATTATGGTGTTTATAATGCCTGGGCCAAATCCGAACTTTTCCAAAGTCAGTCGGATAAACGTCCAACTGACCCGGTCAAAAGCCTTCTCTGCGTCGGTAGTGACCAGAGAAAGTGGCAGGTTGTGGAGGTGTGCATAAGTTATCATCTGCTGTATTTTAAGAGTGTTGTCTCTAGCCTCCCGGGCCGGTATAAAGCCGACCTGGTCAGCAGAGACCAGATCGGGGAGTAGCCTGTTTAAACGTGCTGCCAGTACTTTTGCTAGAATCTTTACATCCGAATTCAGCAGCGATATCGGCCTGTAGTTCTCGGGTTTGTCAGTGGATTTCCCGGGTTTGGGGATGACCGCTATGTGGGCCTCAAGCATGGTTTTAGGGAGGTCAGGGGAGTTTGACAAGGTGGTGAAAAGGTCCGTTAACACGGGGACAAGGATCTCAGCGTATTTTTTATAATATTTGAGTCCAAACCCGTCAGGTCCTGGACTTTTCCCTGCTGGGAGGTCTTTGACAGCCTTCTGTATTTCTTCCCTTGTAATCGGGGAGTCCAAGAGGTCCCTGTCCCTCTCCGTGAGTGTCGGGAGGTCAACGGACTCAAGGTAGACACGAGTCTCCTCCTCCAGTCGCTGCGGTGAAAGTGGGGCATTTGCAACCCCGGCCGGATTTTTCAAATTATAAAGAGACTCATAGTAGCTCCGGAATATCTCTGCCACTGAGTTAGCATCTGCTGCGGACACACCATCATGGTCGGTCATGTGATGGACAAAAGCTTTGAGCTTTCTCCTATTTATTGCTCTAGCCAATAATCTTCCAGGTTTGTCACCCTGCTCAAAGTATAGCTGACGTAGGATAAGGGCCTGTTTTTGGTAGTCCTCCTGCAAAAAATGCAGCAAGTTGTTCCTAGCTAGCACTAGCTGTGTCATCCCCGAGTCATCTCTTGGATGGTCTTTATGGAACTGTTCTGCTGTTTCTACTTGTGCTAGTAGAGTGTTGTAACACTCTTTCCTCATTTTCCTGAGCCTTGCCTTCCTTTCCATTAGGAGGCCCCTCATGGTGCATTTATGTGCTTCCCATACAGTGGACCTCTCCACACCCACATTTGCGTTGAGACGGAAAAACTCAGCCATTTCTCTCCTAAGATCGGCGTCAAACACCGGGTCATCAAGGAGCGTATCATCAAGTTTCCAAATAAAAGGTGTAATAGGCACACTTGGCCATTGAATAGAGCAGCTCACCGGTGCATGATCGGACCAGGTGATCGCGTGAATTTTACTGGCCTTAGTGATAATTAGGCCCACAGTATCTGTAAATAAGTAGTCAATTCTGGAATACTTACGATGCGGGTAAGAGTAAAATGTGTAGTTACGATCGGCCGGGTGATGCGTGCGCCATATGTCGTGAATTGCAAGCTCTGACAGTGAGGCAGTTATACGCTTAAGTGTTTTATGCGGAGTGCTAGAAAGGCCACTGGAGGTGTCAAGGATGGGGCTAAGGGGGGCATTAAGATCCCCCCCAAGGAACAGGACTCCAGTCTGCATTTCTAAAAGTTTCCGAGTGACTCTCTGGAGAAAGAGGTGCTGAGCCGAGTTGGGGCAGTATACATTGGCCAGAGTAAGAGGCCTGCCATGCAGGGAACCCGTGAGGATCAAGCATCTACCCTCAGGGTCTAAGTATTTTTGGGATAATTGGAACGGTGTGTCTGCGCTAAAAAAGGATTCCCACCCCGTTCTTTTTCCCTGGTCCAGATGCAAAATGGGCAATTGGATAGGATCGGCTATACCATTTAGGTTCGTGACCTAGTGTGAAGTGCGTCTCCTGCACAAAGATTATGTTGCCTCCCAGCCTGCATATCTTTTAGCATGATGGAGCGCTTAGAAGGGCTATTGATTCCCTTTGCATTAATGGTTAGGAGTTCTATTGGGTGCGGTCTAGCTTTAGACCGCTGATTCACCATGTTTGTTGAGCAAGCTGTGTCACGCGTGCAAGGGTCTGGAATAGAAAGGGCGTGTGCTGAGGGGGGGGAAAGAGGAGGAGGAGGTGGGTGAAGGGGAGGAGAGAGAGAAAAAAAAAATAAGGAAAGAAGAACCAAGGAGGAGAGCTGAAGTAGAAACAGGAAAGATAAGGAATCAAAGAGTAGAGGGATCAAGAGAAGAGGAGAGGAGCGAATGCCCACGCTAAGAAAACAATTCCAGCAAAGTATTGGCGTGAAAAACAAACTACGCCAATTGCGCTTCTCGCCTCTATCTCTCTCTCGGTCACCTCCTTTAAAGAAAGGAAGAGGTTGTTAATACTACCTTAACTGTAGGGGGTAGTTGTCCCCGTGTCTTTCACATAGATAAATAACATAAACAGTAAACATATAACTTTTCAAACTAGTAAATCCTAATAATCATAACATGGGTCATACATACATAATCCCTACAAGTATTATTAGTATGGGAGTCATGGCCCGTGAAAGTCCCCCCCCCCCCCCCACCCTGACTTGTCTAGTGATGGCTAAGTGCGAGTTACCTTGTGTGATAGATGAGTAAGCCGGAACGCTAGTAGGGCACGGCATAGGGGATCACCAGATTTAGTTATACAGGTGTCTCCCAGACTAAAATTGAACCATGTAGGTTGGGTAAAATAAATTTCTGGATGCTAATGGGGATCATAAAGGTATACTAGTACATCGTGACTGTCAGGTGGGTGTTGAGCTGCGTCGAGGTCTGAGACCTACTACTCGTTATAGATAAAATAGTGTGACATTACACTACCCCGAGTATTTGTCCTAACACTAGGCATAATTAGTAAACATTCGGTTGAAACAGATTATTAATTTAACTGATAACTGGAACAAGTAATATCAGTGCAGTATAGTATATATAACACACAATCTCAAAAAAAAAAAAAAGGGGGTTGAAACAGATTATTCATTTAACTGATAACTGGAACAAGTAATATCAATGCAGTATAGTATATATAACACACAATCTTAAAAAAAAAAAAAAAAAAAAAAAAAGGGGGGAAGAAAAACCACATAATATATATCTGTTCTAGCGATGTTGGAATGCTTTGTCCTTGGAAGACAAATGTAAAATGTCATCTTTAGTGAGATAATTGGGGGATGGTGTGCAAGGCCTATCATCCTGTGGCAGAGGGGGGTTTTGATGTGGTTCTGAAATTTGTTTATTTAGTGGGGGGGCCGAATCCGTTGGTATTAGGTAGTTCTCCATGTTAGAGGACTGGGTGCTTCTGGGGGGTTTAGTGTTTCTCTTGCTGGTCATGACCCAAAATGTTCAGGAGCATATAAGTGAAATAGTCTTACAGTACTTCTGTGAAAGAAGCTGCTGCAATGAAGTGCACGGTGAGGGGAGTTCTCATACAGAAATATATTCAGGGCTATAGTTTGCAGGGAGCCCGTGCAGCAATGAGGGTGCCTATTGAATTGTTCACCAAGGGCTCAGTCTTTCATAAGCAGTCTCTTATATATGCCCTTAAGGAGCTTCGTGATCAAATATCCCTCAGTGCCCACTGCACGGCTGCTTATGTGAGTGTTTATGTCAAGGCAGGCTCCATGAGCCAGAGTAAGTTCCTTGGCCAACAATATTATACCCCACTGCAGTATCCTCTTCCAGCCCCCACTTGAATTATGTATCAGAAGACCCACTTCGGGCCCCTACCTTATCAACTAGTAGTCCGGTCGGCGAAACTCCACTGGATGCGTGTGAGCGGATCTGTCTTCAGTGAGCCCCAGCAGGTAGCGTCGGGGGCCTTTGCTCAGAGACTCGGCGGCAACCCGCGGCCACGTGGTAAAGGCCTAGTCACCCCTGGGCCCTTTGCTTGAGTGCGGGTGTATAGGAGGCCAGGGTAGGTGGCCGCGGGGGTTTCCGGAGGGATCGGCTGGATTGTAGGAGACCCAGGAGGGGTCTGTTTCACCACTCGAGTGCAGGATTGATTAAGCATTCACCGCTTCCACTCGCGGATGGCAGGTCCAGTATCCTCATGGCCCGGTTATCAGGTAATACGCACCCCTCACGCCACTGGCAGTTGAATTCAGTGTCCTAGGTGTTAGTTTTATATTACCCCTTATTATGTAGGGTATTGGTGATGTTAGGATTACTAATTTGTTAGCAAAAGACACAAGGGACTACAGAGCAATTTTAGTGTGCAGCCATCTCAGGTTATGGCTAGGCTCCGCCCCCTCAGGGACGTCTTCTATCTTCATCCTGGCGGCGGGGAGCGGAGCTATCCTGGAAGACACCCAGCGCGGAGCGTCCTTTTCATATGGTCACCGCCATACACTGAAGTTGAATGCAAGGTAGCCGTTTCAACACGTTGCGTACCTTGCATTCCTATTGGCTGAATTGATTCTTCAAATTCAAAACAGCCAATAGGATGAGAGCTACCGAAATCCTATTGGCTGTTCAAACCAGCCAATAGGATTTCAGAAGCTCTCATCCTATTGGCTGATTTGAATTATATCAGCCAATAGCAATGCAAGGTACACCATTTTGAAACAGCTACCTTGCATTCAACTTCAGTGTACGGTGGGTGGTGACCTATGAAGAGGACGCTCCGCACAGGATGTCTTTCAGGATAGCTCCGCTCTGCACTGCTGGGATAAAGATATAAGATGTCCCCAAGATGGATGAAGGTTTTGCCGCCTGGATGCAGACTTCTCGCCACCTGGATAAAGATGGATGTCCGGTCTTCAGGAACCATGAGTAGATTTTATGGGGTTAGTGTTAGTTTTTTTGTTTTGTTTGTTTGTTTTTTTAGATTAGGTATGGGCACTTGTAAAAGACCTGAATGCACTTTTAAGGGCAGTGTAAATGAAAGGAATGCCCTTTTAAGGGCAATGCCCATTTAAATGCCCCTTTAGGGGCAATGGGTAGTTTAGGATTTTTTAGTTAGGTTTTTTTTATTTTGGGGGGTTGGTTGGGTGGTGGGTTTTACTGTTGGGGGGACTTTGTATTTTTTTTACAGGTAAAAGAGCTGTTTTAACTTTTAAGGGCTATTGTTAGCTTATTGTAGGTTAGGGGGTGTTTTTATTTAGTTTTTTTTGTGGGGGGTTTTAGGGCTATTAGATTATTTTTGTAAGCTTAAGTGTTTATTTTTCGTAATTTAGTGTTGATTATTTTTTGGAATTTTAGATTTTTTAATTTTTCTCGTAGTGTTAGGTTTTTTTAAATTTGTAATTTGTTTTGTTTTTGTTTTTAAACAAGCTTATTGTAAGTATTTGTACAGTACATCAAAGTAATAGCAAATCACATTACACTCAGCACGACAGGCTGCTTATACAATGCTATGAAACTGCTATCTCTTACAGTTGGAGTCCTTGATGAATGGGAATAATTATAGTCCAGTAGTACAAAGAAAAATTACATTACAGAGTGGGGTTATGCACCCCTCAACTTGAGCTTGTTATACATCAATTTTCCATTTTTCTCTAATAAAGTACCAGCATTGCCGTAGTTGTTAATAGTTAGGTTAAGAGGGGGATAAGAGTTGGATCTGGAAATAGTGGAGAGGGTAATGGAGGATGAAAAAGGAAAAAAAAAAAAAAGAGGGGGGGGGAGTTCAGTGAGGGGTAGACGTCACAGTGTGCGGGGAGGTCTAGGTCCCATTGTTCTGGCCCAAAGACCCCTGCCCTCCCATGTGAGTTGCATGAGTTCATGAGTCATGAGTTTTCCAGTTTTCCTGTAATGGTAACGTTCAAGTCTGAGGAGATCCCTGACTCTAGCTTTCCACTCTTGCAGTGTTGGAACGCGTGTCATCTTCCAAAGCTTAGGTACAAGCCCCTTGGCTGCTCCTATCATTAAAACAGCAACTGATATTTTGCTTCTCCTTCCATTTTAGGAAGATCATGGAATAGTAGGTAATTTGAGTTGGGTGCAATATCTAATTGAAGGGTTCTGCCCATTACAGCAAACACCTCGCCCCAGAAGGGTCGGATTTCAGGGCATGACCACCATATGTGCATTAGCGTTCCCTCCTCCCCGCAGCCCCTCCAGCACTCCCCGTTCACTGTTGGGTAGATTCTCTTAAGTCTGTGTAGGGTGAGGTACCAGCGGCTCAAAAATTTGTAATGCATCTCCTGTATCCTAGCGGACACTGATGCCCTTTTGTGCCTCTTGAAAAATTTATACCAGGCCTCTGTCTCAATGGTGTGTCCTAATTCCCTGTGCCATGCGTGCGTGAATGAAGGAAGACAAGGCTTTCCTCCTGATAAAAGCATGTTGTAAAGTTTTGAGATAAGATGTATTGGGGGTTGGCTTGATGTAATAGACTTTCAAAGGGAGTTTTTTGTCTCGTGAAGTGTTTTTTGCTGCGGTGTGTGATGTAGAAGTGCGTCAGCTGTGCCATACAGAACCACGAGGTGAACACCCGGTCGTCCCATTGTTTCAGTTCATTCTGAGATTTAAGTTTATCCCCTTGTAAGACATGTGCAAAGTTATTGTCTGCTATGGAGTATGTTTGGTCCTGGGGCCTGGTACTGGTCTCAAGCCCATTGTCCGGGTTCTTCTCAAATTATCTTATACCACATGGAGAAAACCTTCCATAAGAGCAGGTAATTCTCCACCGCTCTAGGTCGTCGGGTTGGCATTACCCACGCCAGCGATCCGACGTTTCCTCTCTGAAGGATTTCACAATCCATCTGAACCCAGGCCTTATTTTTTGTGTTGTGGCACCATTCTATCAGTCTTTGTAGATTTATGGCTTTGCGGTAGGTCTCAAGATGGGGGACCCCCACACCTCCCCCCTCTCTGTGTAGGTATAACGTCTCTTCCTCTGAATCCTAGGTTTAATCCCATTCCAAATGTATGTTTCTATTGCCATCTGTATTTGGTGTAACAAGTGATGAGATGTGGATATCGGGATTGTCTGGAGAATATATAGGACTGTAATTTAAGTTTTTAATTGGTAGTATTTTTTTTATTTTATTAGAATAGTTATGATAGGTTAATTTATAGTTTAATGTTAGGTTAATTTTTATTTCACAGTTAAGTTTTTATTTCTTTAAATATAGTTATATTGTAATTTTAATTTAAAGTTAGGGGGTGTTAGGTTTAGGGGTTAATAGTTTAAGTTAGTGTTTTGCGATGTGGAGGGGCCGGCGGTCTAGTGGCTATTAGGTTTAGTTTAGTAGTTACGATTTTGGGGGCTGGAGGTTTAGTGGTTAATACTTTATTATAGTGTTGGCGATGTTAGGGGCCGGCGATTTAGGGGTTAATAGGTTTTATTAGTGTCGGCGATGTCAAGGAGCAGCGGTTTAGGGGTTAATATATTTAAATAGTGTTGGTGATGTGGGTGGGCGGCAGATTAGGGGTTAATAGGTTTATTTAATAGTCGTGTGTGGGCGGCAGATTAGGGGTTAATAGGTTTAATATAGTGTTTGCAATGCGGGAGGGTGGCAGTTTAGGGGTTAATAGGTAGTTTATGGTTGTTAGTGTTCTTTGTAACAGTTTAGTTATGAGTTTTGTAAAACATTTTTGTTTCGCAAAATCCATAACTACTGCTCTCAGATGGCGGTATGGTGTCAGTATAGGCTGTAACGCAAGCATTTTAGCCGGACTGCACAACCTGTAATACCGGCGCTATAAAAATCCCACACAAAAACATCATTTTTTGAGTGCGGAATGGATGTTGCATTACAGGCTAAAATGCTTGCAGTATAGCTATACCAACACGACTCGTAATATGCGTTCCTGGCCATTCCAGAGTAATGGCCAATTTTTCAGCGTTAAAAGCCGTAACGCAAAACTCGTAATCTAGCCGATTCCTGTGGAATTATTTATGACTCAACACTGATTGGCTAAAATGCAAGACTGTCAAAAGAACTGAAATAAGGGGGCAGTCTGCAGAGGCTTCGACAGAAGGTGATCACAGAGGTAACAAGTATATTAATATAACCGTGTTGGTTATGCAAAACTGGGGAATGGGTAATAAAGGGATTATCTATTTTATTAAACAATACAAATTCTGGAGTAGACTGTCAGGAGAAATGTGAGGAAGCATTTTTTTACAGAAAGGTTGGCGGATTAATAGAATAAAATTCCAATAGAGGTGGAAACACAAGGACTGTAAAAGAATAAAAAAAAATGCATGGGACATGCATAAGGCTATTCTTAGAGAACAGTAACATGTAATATGTGTAGACTTGATGGGACATGCATAATGCTATCCTAAGAGAACAGTAACAGGTAATATGGGTAGACTTGATGGGACATGCATAATGCTATCCTAAGAGAACAGTAACAGGTAATATGGGTAGACTTGATGGGACATGCATAAGGCTATCCGAAGAGAACATTAACAGGTAATATGGGTAGACTTGATTGGACATGCCTAAGGATATCCTAAGGAAACAGTAACTTGTAATATGGGTAGGCTTGATGGGACATGCCTAAGGCTATCCTAAGAGAACAGTAACAGGTAATATGGGTAGACTTGATGGGACATGCATAAGGCTATCCTAAGGAAACAGTAACATGTAATATGTGTAGACTTGATGGGACATGCATAAGGCTATCCTAAGGAAACAGTAACATGTAATATGTGTAGACTTGATGGGACATACATAAGGCTATACTAAGTAAACAGTAACATGTAATATGGGTAAACTTGATGGGACATGCCTAAGGCTATCCTAAGGAAACAGTAACATGTAATATGTGTACACTTGATGGGACATACATAAGGCTATCCTAAGAGAACAGTAACATGTAATATGTGTAGACTTGATGGGACATACATAAGGCTATCCTAAGGAAACAGTAACATGTAATATGGGTAGACTTGATGGGACATACATAAGGCTATCCTAAGGAAACAGTAACATGTAATATGGGTAGACTTGATGGGACATACATAAGGCTATCCTAAGGAAACAGTTACATGTATTATGTGTAGACTTGATGGGACATGCATAAGGCTATCCTAAGGAAACAGTTACATGTATTATGTGTAGACTTGATGGGACATGCATAAGGCTTTCCTAAGGAAACAGTAACAGGTAATATGGGTAGACTTGATGGGACATGCATAAGGCTATCCTAAGGAAACGGTTACATGTAATATGTGTAGACTTGATGGGACATACATAAGGCTATCCTAAGGAAACAGTTACATGTAATATGGGTAGACTTGATGGGACAGGCATAAGGCTATCCTAAGAGAACAGTAACATGTAATATGTGTAGACTTGATGGGACATGCATAAGGCTATCCTAAGGAAACAGTTACATGTAATATGGGTAGACTTGATAGGACATGCATAAGGCTATCCTAAGGAAACAGTAACATGTAATATGGGTAGACTTGATGGGACATGCATAAGGCTATCCTAAGGAAACAGTAACATGTAATATGGGTAGACTTGATGGACATGCCTAAGGCTATCCTAAGGAAACAGTAACATGTAATATGGGTAGACTTGATGGGACATGCCTAAGGCTATCCTAAGGAAACAGTAACATGTAATATGGGTAGACTTGATGGGACATGTGTCACGAAAACCTCAGGATTTAGCTAAGAAGGGGTTAATTCTGTGTAGCTTGAACTCAAATCAGTTATTTGTTTTTCAAGAAGAATTGTGACTTGTGTTTTCTTTGAAGTGCCAGGAGCCTCCTAAATAGCCCCACCAAGTGTTATTGTGTATGCATTGAGTCATAACGCCACTCAAGCTCTTAGTTTCAGAAAATACACAGGAAAGGGTTTATGGCTTAGGTTGTCAATAGAATGCATAATGCAAAACAGGGCCTCCATCACAAAAACTGACCAGGTCACTGAAAGGACATTGGTATATTATGTACATATGTGTGTTAAAACTGTTATAACCTTAAATGAAGGTAATTATGACAACCTATGGCATATTTGATATCAAACCGATTCTCCCAATGAAACCAAGAGGTTCCCGATATGTAAATATAGAAATAGTTACCTAGCAGAAATTATAATGGATTGTATAATTTCAGGCAAGAACTTAGTCTATTGAAGGGCATAAAGACGGGGGTTTCTTAGCCCGCCCAGGAGGGTGTGGTCAGGCAACCTGATCTCTGTTAAATGGTATAAGAATCTTATGTTTTTAACAATAAGGTGTTCATTCTTACAAGGGGAGCTGTTGTACAGAAGTAAGGAGCCATCATTTTCATGCCAGCCCCTGGCGCAGATCTTGAAAACTAGGAAAGTATTCAATTCTGTTTTTCTCCTTTTTATTTTAAAACACTGTTTGCGTGTGTAATTTTATTTGTAACAACTTTTATTAATAATGCATTGTGCATAATATTTTTGGCATAATAATAATTCCTTTATTAAGTTTGGCCTTTGTCTAATAATTGAACCACGTTACTGAAAGAGACTGGAATATTAGAACTGTATAATTTAGGTTATTTTCTGCTAAATTGTATTTAGAGAGTTAATGTGTAAAGTCTGGGTTTTTTCTTAGGATTTTCCCTTTAATAAATTTTAAGTGGTGGCAGTATTGGAGCTATAGGATTGTTGGTTTAGTGTGGGTGGCATTAAAAGGGAGTTTTGGGCATTTCTCTTACGTCTAGTACAGACTAGGGAGTGTGGTTAAACCTTGCACCCACTAAGCTGAATCACAAGCTTGCCTGGTGTGGCTAGATTGTGACCTATTGGTGACAGAAAAAGGGGGCTGATAACCCTTTCTGTGCCAAATAAGTGACTGGCGCAGGGTTGGATAACCTTGGTTCGTCACAACATGCATAAGGCTATCCTAAGGAAACAGTAACATGTAATATGGGTAGACTTGATGGGACATGCATAAGGCTATCCTAAGTAAACAGTAACATGTAATATGTGTAGACTTGATGGGACATGCATAAGGCTATCCTAAGGAAACAGTAACATGTAATATGGGTAGACTTGATGGGACATGCATAAGGCTATCCTAAGGAAACCGTTACATGTAATATAGGTAGACTTGATGGGACATGCATAAGGCTATCCTAAGGAAACCGTTACATGTAATATAGGTAGACTTGATGGGCCTTTTTGATTCTTATATACAAATTCTATGTTATGTTAACTCAGGCCTAAGCAGACATCTTTTTTCTTGTGTCCATGCCTTTGTGTCTCTATAACATTATCCTCCAGTAAAAAATATTGATTTACCTTTAATTCTATTTTTTTAAACCCTAAGTAAAGCCATATGGAAGCCAAGCTAATTGTTTACTTTTTGTGGGTATAATATTTCCTGTTTCCCATAATAACTTTCCAGCAGTGGTATTTTCTACTTCTATTTAATGGTATCTCATATCTTTTTCCAAAGTTACTACAACACATTTGAAAAGATGTAAACTTCAAAAGATATTTTTTCCTTTTTCAACCCAAACATTTTTTTTCCATTTGTGTTTGTGAATTGACATTACTATAACACAAAGACCCTTACTGCACATGGTGTCTTACTAAAAACATAAGCATATGATTAGGTTTCCATGAAACAGTAATTATCCATCAAGCAAAGAAAATAAGATTTAACATTTGTTTTCTGCTGCATCTTTTGAAACAAGAAAAAACATTTCTGGCGCCTGCTGTTAGCATCTGGTTTTCATTTGATTCCTTTGGAACCATATTTTTTGACAACAGTGAAATGTTTATATATGTTCTAGTAATATCAAGAGTCTGTCATGATAAATACAGCTCTTTAACACAAGCAGAAGCTGTGGGAAAACACCTTCGTCTGCACTTGAGTGTGTTTCCACTAGAGACAAGTTGCTTTGGGAATTACTCAACCTTAAATTTAAATCTAATTTCCATTTGCTTGGAATACCTCCAAGTGCTCTCTTTATTTTCAAACTGATATTTCAGGCCTCACTTAACACGGACCCTCCTTATTCTTGAACAATAAATGTATGAACAATTTATTCTCCAGTGTGGGTGGTAGTTTTAGAAAGCAACACAATAGTGATTTAATTTCAAGATTAAATCTAATAGCATTCTGCTTTATATGTAATGTAGGGATATGAGGAGAAAATAGATTAGTAAAGGCAACTACATTTCTCATGATAGGAAACAAAGGAGTCCTTTGTAAATAAAGTTCACTTCAGTGATTACTGTTAATTATTAAGATTGTTAAGATTATAAAATCAGATCCGGAATGTAAGGGATTTTTTAGATGAAGTTTAATTCATCAGATGTAATGAAGTTGCGCTATAACTTACTTTTTAATAATAGATATAAAATTCAAATTCACTGTGCTCGGCTGTCTACTTCAAAAGTAAATTTCTCTGTGAGCTTAAGGCTTGAACTGTTGTCCAATCAGCGCTCTAGCTACAACAAAAGTGCCATATGGGGAGAGCGCTGATTAGACAACAATTCAAACCATTAGCTCATAGAAAAATTGACTTTTGAAGTGGGCGGCGGAGTGCAGGGTATTTGAATTTTATATCTATATTAAAAAGTAAGTTATAGCGCATCTTCATTACAACTGATTAATTAAATTCCATCTTAAATATCACTAACATTACGGATCTGATTTTATAAAGCGGAAAATGTATCACCACTTTAATAAAAACAAATATATTAGAAATGAACAACACATTTTAAAATACAAGCATACAAAATTGCAACAATGGGATGTCTCCCCCAAAAAATTAATAAATATTAAAAAATATAAAAATATAGAATGAAAGTTCAACCTCAGTTCTTTACATGTTAATAATCCAAAGTGTATCCTTTATAATCTGGAATGTTAGTGATATTTTAAATGGAGTTTAATTCAACAGTTGTGATGAAGATGCACGATAATTTACTTTTTAATATCGATGTGAAATTCAAATACCCCGCGCTCCGCTGCCCACTTCAAAAGTAATTATTTTCTTCATAAATGGAAAGAGTCCACAGCTGCATTCATTACTTTTGGAAATAAGAACCTGTCCACCAGGAGGAGGCAAAGACACCCCAGCCAAAGGCTTAAATCCTCCTCCCACTTCTCTCATCTCCCAGTCATTCTTTGCCTTTCATCCCAGGAGGTTGGCAGAGAAGTGTCAGACGTTTGTTTTCGTCTCTTATGGAGGGTAGTACTCTTCGACATGGGACAGGAGTTTTAAGTAATCCTGTCAGTCTCTCAGTAAGGGCTTGGATATAGGTTAGAGTCCGGAGATGCAGGAAGAGTCTTTCTGCGAAACAATCCCGACTCATTTTAACAACTCCATAAGCAATCAGCGTTGTCGAACTTCGCTTCGCTGCCTGCTTTCTTCTCTAAGGTCCATGGTAGAGGCGAGGCTACTATCCGTCACACTTGAAGGGCCGTGTTCCTGTTCCATGGCTTAGATTCTGGTAAGTTCATTTCATTTTACTTATTCATGATTGCACTGTAACTCATTTGTTCCTGCGAACTCGCATGAAAAATACAGGGTCTCAGTGGAACTCCTTTAGTATCTTGGAATCTCCTGAGGGGATTATTGAAGAGGGTTTTTTTTAATTATGTTTGTTATGTGATTCAATCTTCTTATGTGTAGTGTTACCTGGGCTTGTGGCTTTTTGGAACAAAACGGCCTTTCTGACGCGACCTTACGGTTGGGCACATTTTTTTTTTTTTAACTGTACGGTTCACCTTGTGACCGGGTGTGTTTACATTGTGGTCTCCCATTTCCGCATTCCTGACTGTGTGATGACAGAGAATTCTAGTCCTCTGGTGTCTGGTTCATAGGAGGTGGTGAGTGCCCCAGCCATTGTAGGTCTCAGGTGCCGTTTAAATTGTTTTATATATATTCCATTTTTGGGTATCCGCAATCCAGTTATGGAGGATGCTGATGTTGAGATTTTTCAACTTTCTGATTAAGATTCTTCGTCCTGTGACGAATGCGAATTGGCCCCATTGACTCAGGTCAGTCAGTTATGTTCTTTAGGCCGTCCTAGAGCGCCTTGTTCCTCGGGCTCGGGGATTCAAGGGACTGCTGAGCCTTCTGCCTCAGGGGCCCTGTCCTCCGGGAGGCAAGTTCCCTACCACTCCCTACTACTTCTACACATGCGGGTAACCCAGTTTCTGTTTTTTCCTCCTCGGAGGGTGGATTGTTCCCCCCGAAGGTTTTGGCACATTTTTGCTTTTACATACTTTTTTTTTTTTTTTTAAATAATTTTTATTTTATTTTCATTATAAAGTAAGCTTGACAATGACAAGTACAGAGTAATCAACTCACTGCGTACATACAGATATAACAGAAGTCATGATAAAAGTATCTCCATGAACAATCGTAGGTAATATCAGGTATATAACATATTTCTCCAGGGTACTAAAGGATACAGAATGAGCTAACAGTTTTGACCACACCTGACTGTTATGATTGGTGCAACATCATATTTCATATGTGGACACAGTAGCATAGTAATGTCGACCAATCAACTTAATGAGAACCTTCACCATGTTTATCTTAACTACCCAAGGGGCCATTTGTGACACTTATCTCCAAGTGAGGGAGAGAACCCCTAAGAGAAAGAAACTAGAAATGGAGGGGGGTGTTAAAAGGTAGGAAGGGGAGAGATGAGGAGGGGGAGGGGGGGGAAATGAATGCAGAAGGGTAGGTTAAAGTATAGGGAGACGAGAAGAGAACTCAAGTTATCTAGCACAGACCAGGGGGAGCAAACATAGGCCACTTACCGGGGGTCACAATAGGTATGTATAAGTTGGGCCTATTTGCAATAAATGATGCGGTACAATGATTTTAGATAAGGACTCAGCCGCAGAGGAGTTTCAATCAACAACCTTAGGTAAAAATTATTATCATGTGCGCCTCCACATCTCAGCTGGCCACCCGTGGTGTGCATCTCCAGGCGGGGCAGGCAATCCCAAGGAAAAGAGGCTGGAGGGGGGGGGGGTCGGGGGGGGGGGGGGGTGGGAACGAGGAGGGGTCGGGGTCTCATGTTATGGGGGGGGGAAATGGAAGTAGGAAAGGGGCAGAAGAGGTAGGGTGGGGGGAGAAGGAATGGTGGTCAACAGATAGAGACCATTGAAGGCAGAAGTGGGTCCTTACTCCAGGGCCAGGGGTCTATCATGGTTGGGGGCCCTATCTCTCAAAGCCATCTGTCTACAATCTTCCTGATAGTGGAACCAGGGTTCCCAAATTTGCCAGTAAAGTTCCTCTCTATCAGCATTAGAATAATAACTCTGTTCCATCTTAGCATAGACTTGCATTATAGATGTGATAGCTACCATGTCTGGGGGTTGGGTCTGTTTCCCGGCTCTAGCTATTGCTAATTTAGTGGCCGCGAGTATGAAAACTATTAGTTTAGTCAAAGGGGTAGGGACATTCCGCGGGAATATGTGTAGTAGGGCCATTTCAGAGGTTAGTGGCACTTTCAATCCGAGATTGAGGCAAAGGGTAGATACCTGGAGCCATATAGGTTTCAAGTTGGGACACTCCCACCATATGTGTAATTCTGAGCCTCTCAGTTCGCAACCTCTCCAACATAGAGAAGAAGCTGTAGGGAACATCTGCGATAGTCTAGAGGGAGTGTAGTACCATCTCAAAAATAGTTTCATATATGACTCAAGAGTGTTCGCACAGTGCAGAGTCTTTTTAGTTAGGGTCATAGCAAGATGAAGGTGTTTGTCAGAGATTGGTCTGGAGAAGTCTCCTTCCCAAGCTCTAAGTTGCCAGGATCTTTCTTTGTTTGTGGATGACTGTAGTAGGTTGTAGTGGAATGATATGATTCTAGGGGTCTTAACCTGTAGCTGCCACAATTTCTCCCAGTTGGTCAGGGGTCTAAGGCGAACCCTAGAAAATCCCCAAGACATCAGAAAGGCATATAGCCTGGAGTATTCAAATATGGCCCATACTGGAAGGTCCTGTATGACTGATTTGATATTGTCTGGAGTGACCAAAGTACCTGAGGGGTACAGCTGGGAGACCAGATTGAGGTCCCAATGTCTCCATTGTTGAACATGCGTATCTGGTAAGGCTGCAAGCAAAGCGGGTAGTGAGTGTATAGGGGATGGATGGGGAGCAACCTCAGGCAGGTTTTTAAGAGTACGCCACACTTTTAGGTTATCTCTGACAATAACATTTTTAATTCTCAGCATGTCTAGTTGATAATCAGGGATCCAGGGCAAATCTGCCAAGTTCAACCCTCTGGGTAGATCAAAATTTTCTATGTTCTTCCATCCCTGAGGTTCCCCTTTGTCTGCCCACGCTGTAATGTGTGATAGTCTGGCTGCCTCATAATATCCGCGTATGCTAGGCATAGCTACTCCTCCCCGTTCATATTTTTTCTGGAGTATTTTCGCAGCAATTCGAGGTCTAGACTTTCCCCATATGTATTTTTGGCCAATAGATTGGAGTGTATCTATCAGGGCACTGGGTACATTGAGGGGGATACACCGGAAATAATAGAGAATTTTAGGTAAAATTGTCATTTTAAAAGAGGCGATGCGTCCTAGCCATGACAATTCTTTGAGGCTCCAGGAAGTGGCGAGTTCAGTGACCTCTTTAATCATAGCCGAATAGTTTATGGCAAGTACAGTTTTCGGGTCAGGGCCCAGTTGTACCCCAAGACGCCGGATGGTATTGCGTGACCATTGAAAAGAGTATGAGGCTTGTAGAACATCTAATTCAAATGCAGGGATGCCCAGCGGTAAGGCCTCCGTCTTAGAGACGTTAACCTTGTAATAGCTATACGTCCCAAATTTGGAAAGGAGGTCTAGCAGCATCGGCAAGGAGCCCAATGGATTTGTGAGGAATAGAGTAACGTCATCTGCAAATAACGCTATCTTTGCAGTTACTCTCCCAAATTTTACCCCATGTATTGGACTTGAGTTCCTAATGGCTTGGGCCAAGGGTTCAATGGCTAATGTAAAGATTAGGGGTGACAGGGGAAAACCCTGCCTGGTGCCATTGGTAATATGTATTTCTGGGGAGGCAAATCCCAGGCCCTTAACCACCGCAGTTGGGCAGGAATACAGGGCTTGAATTGCTGTTATAACTTCGTCTGGTATACCGAATTGGGCAAGCGTGCACCATAGGTAGTCCCATCTGACCCTGTCAAACGCTTTTTCTGCGTCTAAAGACAGGGCCAGCATGGGTAGCTTTAATCGGGATGCCTCCATGAGGATATCCAGTGTTTTTCTGGTGTTGTCCGGTCCCTCTCTGCCAAAGGTGAACCCAACTTGATCGTTGTGTATCACCCCTGGGAGTAGGGTGTTCAGACGATTAGCCCAGAGTTTAGCATAGAGCTTTACATCTCCATTAATCAATGATATTGGTCAATAGCTGCTGCATTGTGAGGGATCTTTATTAGGTTTGGGAATCGGTAGTATCGTTGCTTGCAAATATTCCTTAGTGAACAACCCCGACTCTTGAGCTTCTGAGAAGACTCCAAGGAGGGTTTTACTCAATTCCACCTTGAAGAGTTTATAGAAAGATGCCGGATATCCGTCAGGGCCCGGGGCTTTATTGTTTTGAGTATGTTTGATGGCAAGGCTAATTTCCGATATAGAAAAAGGGGCCTTGAGTGTTTCTTTATCCTCTTCCGATAGACTAGGTAGGTTGAGGCTTTGCAGAAAGTCAACCACCTTCTGAATAGAGGACTCCTTCTCAACCATTGAAGGTTGGAGATTGTATAGATCTGAATAGTAGGTCGCGAAAGTTTCTCCGATATCCTTAGGGGATGTGACCAGTGTGGCCCCCCGTTGGAGTGCCAAGATTCTGGCTGCAGCGGTCCTACCCTTCAGTTTGTGAGCTAGTAACGTTGAGGCTTTATTGCCCTGACAATATAGTAACTTCTTGAATCGAATGTAGGATTCTTTCACTCTCTCCAGCTCTCTGTCTGCCAATTGCGCTCTGAGCTGCTTAATTTTATCAGATAGGGAGGCTGATGGGGAGTTTTTATTGTCCAGCTCCGTCTGACGTAGTTCAGACAAAAGAAGGCCTAAGGGTGCGCCTGTCTGCCGCCGCAGTGTCGCCTGTCTCCTAATGCAAATCCCTCTCACATATGCTTTCAAGGCAGCCCAAATGGTTTGAGACGGCATACCTGGGGTCTCATTAAGTCTCAAGAACTCAACAATGGAGTTCCTGAGGGATGTCTTAAAGATTTTATCATGGAGTGCTTGTTTCGGGAATTTCCAACTAGGCCTGGTTGTTCTGGCTAGGTCAGTAGATAGGGTGAAAGTGAGGATATCATGGTCGGACCATGCACAAACCCTGATATGTGACTCTAGTACTCTGTTCAGAGTCCAGGAGTCAGAGAAAAAGTGGTCTAGTCTCGAGTAGGAGTGATGAGGTCTAGAAAAGTAGGTATAATCTCTGTCACTGTGGTGATGTGCCCTCCAGATATCATATAGGTTATGTTGGATTATGTGTTGGCGGAATTTGTTGGCTGTAGTTATAGTGTATGTATCAATGCTTTTCCCCTTCTGAAGCTTTTTGTCCATTTGGGGATTCCACACCATGTTGAAATCTCCTCCCAGGACTAGGGTTCCAACTTTATATTTCTCAATTTTGGATAAAATTCCTTTCAGAAATTTGGGTTGTGTTTGGTTAGGAGCATATATGTTTACCAAGGTGAACAAAATACCATTGAGTTTGCAGGTAAGTAGTAAATATCTCCCTTGGGTATCTGCCTCTACAGAAATAGTCTCATAGTGAATAGTTCTATGTATAGCAATCGCTACACCTCTAGATTTTTCAGTATGTGAGGCCAGAATCACTGTGGGATACTCTGAGGTCCTGTATGGGGCTTGAGAAGATGCTAGCCAATGGGTTTCTTGTAAAAAAATAACTTGTATTTTAAGATTTTTCATGGTGTTTGTAAGCATACTTCTTTTGTCTTGGGAATTAAGACCCTTAGCATTTAGTGTTGCAAAAGAGATGTTACTGGAAATTGTCGACATGGCGGATCTAATGGTCAGGGAGGGTGGGAGGGGGAACCAGAATTGAGGGAAAAGTAATGATTAGGTAGAAAACTCACCCCACCTGGATCTGCACACCAAGACACGGCCACCGGACTTTCAGGTCAGTATGAGCAGGTCAATGTTGAAGGGAAATGCAAGAAGTCTGTCCCCAAAGGATCTGTACCTATCACTTAGAGTAGGAATAAGGTTAGGTGAAGGTATACGTACTTAGAAACAGGTGTCAAATTAGGAGACAAGGAGGAGAAAGGCGGGAGAAGATAACCTGTAGAAACAAGTTTGTAACAAATATATTCAATTTTTAACTGTGTACAACTAGAAAGTGTCTAAACAAATCTGATGATCCAACGGATCACCAAAAGGAGAAGTGTAGCCGAGGTGATAGACTGACTTCTCCAGTCTCCTTAGGAGGGGATGTCACTAATATACTTAGCGTATATGGGGGGGGGTGTTATAAATACACCAACTGGTATAAGTAGATTGACTATCTACGGGGGAGTATGAACTACAGGAAAAACAAAATTAACTCAAACGGTTTGGATTATAAACATATCTTAACATTCAGTGTGATTGAACTGACCCATACCCTGTTCACACATTCAAGTGTAGGTATGTCTAAATTCAACTTTTTAGAACACATTTTCTCAATTATTAGTTAGATCACCTGTCACCTGCACCACGCATGGGAGGGGAGATGCCCACAACCCCTCACTTTTGGGGTAAAGATCGGGGTGTTTAAAAAGATGGAGGTGGGATGGCTAGGAACAGAGTTACTGTCTCTCAAAAAAGTTCCCAAGCTCTCTCATCCCCTGCGCGGAACAGGCACCCAGGCAGGGTACAAGCAAACAAAATTAAGCACAAATACACTTAATAAAATAAATGTTATCATATCAGTTTCGATATTCTAAACAAACATTAACCAGAGAGAACAACAGTCAAATAATAGGCCTTTGTGGCCTTGGAGTGAAATCTGGGGCTCCAGCTCGGATTTTAGGCTGTGAGGTCAGAACAGGTGGGTCAGACCCAGTTTTGGAGGCTGCGGGTTCATTTCTGGCACGAGGATCTGGTGCAACTAGGCCCCACTCTTTTAGTAGGTCGAAGCCTTCCTGGAGGGTGATAATGGTGTGTGTTTCTCCATCTTTAGCAACAATCAGTTTTGTCGGGTAGCCCCATCTATATCTTATATTCTCTGTTCTCAAAATTTGGGTTATATTCCTAAAAGTTCTTCTCCTTTGCAGAGTGTAGCTCGAGATATCTGGGAAAACCGAAATGTGTTGGAATTTGTCTGGTAGCTGGGGTTTGTTGGCCAATGCCCTCATTATCTTTTCTTTATGGGTGAAAAAATGTATCCTAGCAAGAACATCTCTCGGCTTATCTTGTGATACCGATCGTGGTCTTGCCACTCTGTGGACTCTGTCCAGTATGAAGTCCGTCGGGTCTGAAGAGGGTAGTACGATTTTACAGAATTCCAGAATATAAGACTCCAAGTCTTGTGCTCCAATTTCTTCAGATATCCCCCGGAACCTCAGATTATTCCGTCTAGATCTGTCTTCCATATCGGCCAATTTTATCTCCAGGTCAGAGATCTGTGTTGCTAGACTTTGAGAGTAAGCTAATAGGTGGGCATGGTCCACTGTTAGATCTTCTTGCTTACGCTCCAGGGTATCTGTCCGTTCCCCTAATGATGCGATCTCTCTGCGGAGTTCAGCTGTGGAACCTTTAATTTATTTGGTTATAACGTGTCTTGCAGGAGGTTCATCCTTTTAGTAAGTACATCAACAATAGAAGCTGACACCGCATCAGAAGTGGGGGATTGGGAATCCATGCTATTGTCAGACTCACTTTCGTCCAACATAGGAGTGGAATCTCGGAATACCTGGGTTTTATCAGCTATACGTCCTTTAAAGTGATCCACCACTGTTTTCCTGGGTGGTTGTGACAGTTTCGGCTTTCTTTTAGTGTTTTGAGACATATTCTGTATCTGATCTTCAAGTAGCTGAGTATGGTCACAGAGAAACTAGGAAAAAGTTGCACTCAGATATAGTATAACCGTTAAAGAGAGCAATTTGAGAATGGTTGAAACATAGTCCCCCTAATGTCAATCTTGATTTAAGTAGCCATGTTTAACAGTTGACTTGCTGGTGAGAAAGGTGTGTCAACTGTGAAAGTGTCACTATAATGACTTATATGTCACTCTGCAGAGATAGGTGGAACAGGAACTTTACTATGCACTCTCTCCAAGGAGCCTTGCCCTCACTGGGCCATGACGGTAAAAGGGAAGTGGGTATGACCTGTTGCAATTATCTACAACAGGAAAGGGGAGGAGAGAGTGGATAGGGGGTGAGATAAAGCTACAGCAGCAATTCCTCTACAGGGAGAGATAGAATTAAGTATTTGGGATCAAGTTACCAGGGCTGTTATGACCTCAGTATTAGCAGATTAGATGAGCCACCTATATCTTTATCTTACCAAGTGAGGAGGCAAATAATCTAAAGGTCCTGTAAAGAAAAAGGGATGTTAAAGCATAGAAAATAAACACTACACTCTGTGGTAAGGAGTCACAGAGACACCTGAGCTGGCGCAGCAGCTTGGATTATGCAAAATATTTCAGTCACAGTGAATCAACAGCCCTCTGTAGAATAAAGACACCCTGATAACTGATATTAGGAACGTGTTAACAGCTGCTGTGACAGTTTCCCAATGCTGCCAGTTGTACCTTTGGGGTCTGATTGGAGATTAATATTACAGAGATTATGGAGGTCCCCAGATAAATAAATCTAGCAGGGTTATCTAGTGTCCACTTTCAGTGTATATGTCTGAGGCCTGCAATGTTTGTGCACAGTTGTGTAGCAGCCTAGATTTTAGTTTGGCCACAGTGCTTTGAGCTTCAGTTTCAGAGAGTCTGTGGTATGGACTGCTTTTCCTTTAAGCAGAAGGGAGTGATCTCCTGTGTAGTTGCTGAAGCGGCAGCGTGAGTTTCTTTAGCTTCTATGAGGACAGCCAGTTGCGACATATATGGGGCCCAAGAAGTATGGGGAAATATAGGACAGTCTTATTATGCAGCTGCTGTGTGTTATCTGAGGTCAAATGGGGCAGCCAACCTGTGTGGCTAGAGTATTGCAATGTCAGTGCCTATCATATAAAGGAGAGAAGGTCTTACCAGAATAAGCAGGATCTTCAGTTGCCCCTGATGCTGGCCGCAATAATGACAGTCTCCGCTTGGCTGTCTGTCAAAGTCCTACTGTGAAGTCAAAGATGGCGGAAACTCGCGCCTTTATTTTTTGGCCTCCGGGTATTTTCAGCTGGTTGATTCACCCACAGTTTCTATGGCGGGAGTAGCCTTAATTTCTTGAAGTGGCCTAGGGTTATGTATCTGCTCCGTCTCGTTCTTCACAGCATTCTGCAGGCTCCGGTATCTAGGTGTGTTATAGGGCCCTGACACGTGGATATCCCTTTTTCAGTGCGGTTGCATCCGCAGTAAGCGAATCCATCGCCTTAGTTAGAAAGTCGGTACTTGTCCGTACTCTGCCCCTTGGTGAAGTGGAAGCAGCAAGTGTATGGGTATTGCCTCCGGAGCGGAGCCCCGACCCTCCGGAGGATAGCTTCTCTCTGTCCGCGTATGTAGCGTGGGCCTCCAGACCAAACTGTTTGTCCTGCTGTAGCCTTCTAGTATATGATTTTACCCACTTTTCAAACGTGGATATTGCTGCTGTGCCCAAGAGTATCCTCGACAATCACTTTTTAGGTGTATCAGGCAGGGATAATATATTTAATTTCTATATTTGTGCTCATGTAGCAGAGAGCTCTGCAAAAGTGCGTCCACACAGTTTGGCGGTTAACTCCGCCCCCCGCTTTTACATACTTTTGGCGCTTGCTCATCTACAAAGTCCAGATGTTTATTTGCGATTGTGCTTGTGCCCGATTGCCCCAGGTCTCTCGGCCACAGGAGGGCATGTGCAGTTCCCTGCAGGTCTAACTGTTCCTGAGTGTTGTGCCTTTTGTTACAGGCTAGCTCGCCTTTGTGTTCTACTCAAACATGTTTTTGAGCTGTTTGGGGACCCTATCCTTCTCGGATATGAGACTTATCAGTCTCCTCCTTCGAATGGCTCACCTCGTTAGACATGGGGGGATGACGTAATCTCCCTTATGTCTTGTTATCGAGATCCTTCCCAGTTTTGTTGGACGGACAGGGTTTCCGTTAGGCTAGTCCTGAGGATCTTCTGTTCTTCTTGGGCTTTAACCCTCGGGTTGCCTGTTATTTTATTTTATCCGGTTAGGATGAATTTTCTTTTTCATACTATGTTTCCTGCGGGAACTTTCCCTGTGATCGATACTCGATGTTTGCTTCTACAGAAGTTGTTCGGGACACATTAGTCCCATGTTTGTCTGTTTTTTCTTCCTCCCTCTCTGAGGGCGGATTTATCCAGTTTTGCAGTTATGACCCTGGTTGCAGGCTGGTTCTGCTTGGGTTCAGATCTTCTGTCTCGCAGCTTATTCAGACACGTGGCGCCTATTATACCTTGTTGGTCAGGTTGGGGTGCCGAGTGCTCTCAATATTATTTATGTTTCTTGTTATTTGTTTTACAAGTTTCAGCTAAGCATTCTCAATAGGGCTTGCGGGTCCACAGGGCTCTCGGGATTGTTTCAGTCCTTAAATAGCCGTCTCTCTGGTGACTGGGTCAGTGAATTTTGATTTGTCACTCTCTGTTGCTTCCGATACCCTCGGAACCTAGAGTATTAGTTAGAGGGTTTAGCGCCTCTTTTCTGCTGGTCGGGCGGTTTTGCCTTTAGGAGGACCTGGAAATTGTCCTTTTTGGACTTGTTCCATTAAGTGGTTCTCTTCTTCATTGAGACCTTCTTCGACTTTGTCCGTTTCTCCTTGTGGATTGGGTCACCTTCGGGGGAGTTGGTTGTTCCTTTTTCGGGACATTGGATAGTGAGGTCTTTTTGGGCTCCGGTTTAGGGGTCCTTCCCCGGTGTTGGGAATGCTCTGCATCTCCTTCTTGGGATAGAAGAGGTCCTAGTAGTTTTCCACTCATATAGTTCAGGTATTGCCATCCAGGTGGCATCCAAACCTATGTTTTACTGTCCTCTGACTTTGAATCTGAGGTGATGCGAAGGCTTGCTGTTGCTCTGTTTGGGTGACTTGTCCTCACTGTTTCCCTTGTGTCTGGAGCTCGTGGCTAGCTGGACAGCTAGCTCAGCATACTAATGCTCTGTGGCTTCTCTGTACTGTAGCAAACCGAGGGTTGCTAGTTTGATCCCCGGCGAGGTCTACTCAGCCTTTCCTCCTTTCGAGATTGATAAAATGAGCAGTGCCTTGTGTCCCTTAAGGGGGATTAGCCACGCTTTTCAAGCACAATCATGTTAATGTTGCTTGGATGCCTGTTAGCTCTAGTGTCCTTTTATGGGCCTTGGCTCTTTTGATTGTTGGGCTCCTGAAAGGAGTGGTCTCTTCCCTTTGGGTCGGGACTTGCAAGGGCTTCTTGCTCTTGTTATCCGGGTTATTCTGGATTTTTCCCTGGGAGGTCTGTTTTTTTTATATCAGACGAGGGATCTATGTTCCTGGAAGATTGTTTAATCTAAACATTTGTGGGGCCCGGGCTTCTTATCCTGATGTTCTGGTTGTCAAGGGTTTTTCGCGTTTTCTCGTTGTGGATCCCGCTGTGGGATGTTACCTGACCTTATGATCCTAGGACTGGCCTGGGGGTTCCAGTTTCCGGGGTACTTGGGCTTAGCCCTTGTTCTGGCTGTTCTGTTTTCCAACTTGGCCAAATTTACTGAGAGCCGGGGCTAATTGGGGCTTGTCTTGTGCCGGACAATATGGTTATACGGTTCCCTTGGGACAGCCAACTAATGTGACCTGATGGTGGGCTTTCCTGCCTATCAAGCGGAAGGTTTGCGGTTGCTCAGCTGTCACTCCTGTGACTGGTATGTGTGCTAGCACAATGGTGTTTTAAGGGGTTCTTTCCGTGTTCGTCAGTGACGTGGCCTTGTGTTCTCTCGGTTCTTCCTATGAATTCCTGTCTTATGGGCAGGTGTTTATCGATGGTCTCCTTTTCAGGGGGGCTCGTTGTCCTCCTTACAGAGGTGTGGTTCCTTTTTTTTAGGGGCCTCTCCTGTGTTCGGGAGGTTGGAACAGATGTTTTATCTGGTTCGGGGATTGGTCTGCTCTATGAGTTGTTCCTTTCCATCTGGGGAGCTGCTGACTCCGCAGTGAGACTTTAGTTGGGTGGCTTTGCTAGATCTCTTTGGGTCTAATGCCTGCTCGATTGTCTCTAGGTTGAAGTGGCTGTGTCCATTCTTTTGCCCTTTTGGGGGCCGGTCTTGGGGTTCCTTTCTGTTCCCTTGCTTTCAGATCTGCCGTTGCTTGGGCTGGTCCGGCTAGGTGTAGGATCTGAGATCTGTTGTTCATCCTCAGGTCTTGGGGGGTGCCAGTGGACCTTTTTTTAGAGGTTCTATGCCTCTCCTCCTTTGAGATCTGTGAGTAGGCCTGGCGGCCTGGATTGCCTGGAGTGTGTCCACTGTCTTGGAGGTTGGACAATCTGCTATTTTGTTTGGACGCTTTTTCCTTACGGATAGTGTTTTCTCTGTGTCTTCCTATGGATGGCAGCGTGTTACTGGACTCAGATGTTTATCTTTCTGAGTTTGCTACTTGTAATTTTTCTGTTTGCTCAGTCTCTGAGCTGACATTTTGAGGACTTTGTCTTCAGCTATCTTTTTCGGTGCTGTTGCACGATGTTTGGAAGATGTTTCTTCTCCTTGATGATGCCTGGTTGCTCCTTTTGGGTTGGGCGTCGTCTCCCCTTGTTCTCGAGATCCATTCGGGTCTCTGTGGACTTGGCATTCTTTTGAAGGGGGTTTTTCCTTTATTGGATCTTGTTGTACCTTTTGGGTATTTCTTTCGCTCACCCTTGTCCTCTCCCTTTTGAGGATTTTGGTACTGTACTAGTAAGGGTTGTGTGGGGACCGACTGCTGGGCGACGGTTCTCCTGGAGGAGTGTTGGCTCAGTGAGTCTGCTTTGCGGTCTCTAGTTAGGCTTTCGGACTATATGCGGGTCTGTGTCCTTGGGGCCTTTTACTTCTATTTTTTTGCCCAGCTTCCGACAAAGTGGGGTTTGGTTGGGTTGTGGTTTTTTCGGGCCTGGTGCCCTCAGAATTTGCCGCCTATTGTACCCTCCCATTTTTGCATACAGTGTCCTCTATAGCTTGGGTATTGTTTTCCCAAAAGTAATGAATGCAGCTGTGGACTCTTTCCATTTCTGAAGAAAAACTTAAATTATGCTTACCTGATCATTTTATTTCTTTCATGTAATTGGCAAGAGTCCATGAGCTAGTGACATATGGGATATACAATCCTACCAGGAGGGGCAAAGTTTCCCAAACCTCAAAATGCCTATAAATACACCCCTCACCACACCCACAATTCAGTTTTACAAACTTTGCCTCCTAAGGTGAAGCAAGTTTGTGCTAAGATTTCTACGTTGATATGCGCTTCTCAGCATTGTTGAAGCCCGATTCCTCTCAGAGTACAGCGAATGTCAGAGGGACGTGAGGGAGTATCACCTATTGAATACGATGATTTCTCTAACGGGGGTCTTTTTCATGGGTTCTCTGTTATCGGTCGTAGAGATTCATCTCCTACCTCCCTTTTCAGATCGACAATTTACTCTCAATTTACCATTACCTCTACTGATAACTGTTTTAGTACTGGTTTGGCTATCTGCTATATGTGGATGGGTGTCTTTTGGTAAGTATGTTTCTCCAACATTGGAGATGGTTAAGAGTATGTGGTGTTTAGTTGTAGTTTTTTTGTTTTTTTTCTACTATCAAGAGTTTGTTATTTTAAAATAGTGCTGGTATGTACTATTTACTCTGAAACAGGATGAAGATTTCTGTTTGTGAGAGGAAGATGATTTTAGCAGACAGTAACTAAAATCGATTGCTGTTTCCACATAGGACTGTTGAGATGAAGTAACTTCAGTTGGGGGAAACAGTTAGCAGACTTTTCTGCTTAAGGTATGACTAGCCATATTTCTAACAAGACTGTGTAATGCTGGAAGGCTGTCATTTCCCCTCATGGGGACCGGTAAGCCATTTTCTTAGTCTCAAACAGAATAAAGGGCTTAATATGGGCTATAAAACTGGTAGACACTTTTATGGGCTAAATCAATTGCTTTATTTGGACATTTTATACATGTTTATGCTGATAATTCACACTTATAAACTTGGGGAACGTTTTTTAACGTCAGGCACTATGTTTGACACCTTTTCCAGTCAGGAAGGGCCTTCTCAGTTGTAGGCTGAGCCTCATTTTCGCGCCATTACTGCGCAGTTGTTTTTGAGAGCAAGACATGCAGATGCATGTGTGAGGACCTGAAAGTAGTTGGAAAAGTTCCTAGAAGGCGTCATTTGGTATCGTATTCCCCTCTGGGCTTGGTAAAGTCACAGCAAAGGCTGTAGCTGGGACTGTATAGGGGTTAAATCTGTAACCGGCTCCAGTTTCGTTATTTTAAGGGTTAAAGCTCTGAAAATTGGTGTGCAATACTTTTAATGCTTTAAGACACTGTGGTGAAATTTTTTTTTTTTTAACAATTCCTTCATATTTTTTCACATATTCAGTAATAAAGTGTGCTCTGTTTAAAATTTAAAGAGACAGTAACGGTTTTGTTTTAAAACGGTTTTTGTGCTTTATTGACAAGTTTAAGCCTGTTTAACATGTCTGTGCCTTCAGATAAGCTATGTTCTATATGTATGAAAGCCAATGTGTCTCCCCCTTCAAAATTGTGTGATAATTGTGCCATAGCGTCCAAACAAAGTAAGGACAGTACTGCCACAGATAATGAAATTGCCCAAGATGATTCCTCAGATGAAGGGAGTAGACATGGTTCTACATCATCTCCTTCTGTGTCTACGCCAGTTTTGCCCACGCAGGAGGCCCCTAGTACTTCTAGCGCGCCAATGCTTATTACCATGCAACAATTGACGGCTGTAATGGATAACTCCATAGCAAATATTTTATCCAAAATGCCTGCATATCAGAGAAAGCGCGATTGCTCCGTTTTAAACACTGAAGAGCAGGAGGGCGCTGATGATAATTGTTCTGTCATACCCTCACACCAATCTGAAGGGGCCATGAGGGAGGTTTTGTCAGATGGGGAAATTTCAGATTCAGGAAAAATTTCTCAACAAGCTGAACCTGATGTTGTGACATTTAAATTTAAATTAGAACATCTCCGCGCACTGCTTAAGGAGGTGTTATCTCCTCTGGATGATTGTGACAACTTGGTCACTCCAGAAAAATTATGCAAGATGGACAAGTTCCTAGAGGTTCCGGTGCACCCGACGCTTTTCCTATACCCAAGCGGGTGGCGGACATAGTGAATAAGGAGTGGGAGAAGCCCGGCATACCTTTTGTTCCCCCTCCTATATTTAAGAAATTACTTCCTATGGTCGACCCCAGAAAGGACTTATGGCAGACAGTCCCTAAGGTCGAGGGGGCAGTTTCTACTCTAAACAAGCGCACTACTATTCCTATCGAGGATAGTTGTGCTTTCACAGATCCTATGGATAAAAAATTGGAAGGTTTGCTTAAAAAGATTTTTGTACAGTAAGGTTACCTTCTACAACCCATTTTGTGCATTGTTCCTGTCACTACAGCAGCGTGGTTCTGGTTCGAGGAACTAGAAAGTCGCTCAGTAGAGAGACTCCATATGAGGAGGTTATGGACAGAGTTCACGCACTTAAGTTGGCTAACTCTTTTATTTTAGATGCTGCTTTGCAATTAGCTAGATTAGCGGCGAAAATTTCAGGGTTTGCAATTGTGGCGCGCAGAGCGCTTTGGCTAAAGTCTTGGTCAGCGGATGTATCATCCAAGACAAAATTGCTTAACATCCCCTTCAAGGGTAAAACTCTCTTTGGACCAGAATTGAAAGAGATAATCTCAGACATCACTGGGGGAAAGGGTCACGCCCTCCCACAAGATAGGCCTTTCAAGGCCAAGAATAAGTCTAATTTTCGTTCCTTTCGTAATTTCAGGAACGGACCAGCCTCTAATTCTGCATCCTCTAAGCAAGAGGGTAATGCCTCACAGTCCAAAACAGCCTGGAAACCGATGCAAGGCTGGAACAAGGGTAAGCAGACCAAGAAGCCTGCTACCGCTAACAAAACAGCATGAAGGAGTAGCCCCCGATCCGGGACCGGATCTAGTGGGGGGCAGACTCTCTCTCTTTGCTCAGGCTTGGGCAAGAGATGTTCAGGATCCCTGGACGCTAGAAATAGTTTCTCAGGGTTATCTTCTGGAATTCAAGGAACTACCCCCAAAGGGAAGGTTCCACATGTCTCACTTATCCTCAAACCAAATACAGAGACAGGCGTTCTTACATTGTGTAGAAGACCTGTTAAAGATGGGAGTGATACACCCAGTTCCAATGACGGAACAAGGAATGGGATTTTACTCAAATCTGTTCGTGGTTCCCAAAAAAGAGGGAACCTTCAGACCAATTCTGGATTTAAAGATCCTAAACAAATTTCTCAGGGTACCATTGTTCAAAATGGAAACCATTCGAACGATTCTACCCACTATCCACCAAGGTCAATTTATGACTACCGTGGATCTAAAGGATTGCGTACCTACATATTCCTATCCACAAAGAACATCATCAGTTCCTAAGGTTCGCCTTTCTGGACAAACATTACCAGTTTGTGGCCCTCCCATTCGGATTAGCCACTGCTCCAAGGATTTTCACAAAGGTACTCGGGTCCCTTCTAGCGGTTCTAAGACCGAGGGGCATTGCAGTAGTACCATACTTGGACGACATTCTAATACAAGCGTCGTTCCTTTCAAAAACAAAGGCTCATACAGACATCGTTCTGGCCTTTCTCAGATCTCACGGATGGAAGGTGAACATAGAAAAAAGTTCTCTGTCTCCGTCAACAAGAGTTCCCTTCTTGGGAACAATAATAGATTCCTTAGAAATGAGGATCTTTCTGACAGATGTCAGAAAGTCAAAACTTCTAAGCGCTTGTCAAGTTCTTCATTCTGTTCCACGTCCTTCCATAGCGCAGTGCATGGAAGTAGTAGGGTTGATGGTTGCAGCAATGGACATAGTTCCTTTTGCGCAAATTCATCTAAGACCATTACAACTGTGCATGCTGAAACAGTGGAATGGGGACTATACAAACTTGTCTCCAGTGATTCAAGTAGATCAGAAGACCAGAGATTCACTCCGTTGGTGGATATCCCTGGACCACCTATCCCAGGGAATGAGCTTCCGCAGACCAGAGTGGGTCATTGTCACGACCGACGCCAGTCTAGTGGGCTGGGGTGCGGTCTGGGAATCCCTGAAAGCTCAGGAACTATGGTCCCGGGAAGAGTCTCTTCTCCCGATAAACATTCTGGAACTAAGAGCGATATTCAATGCTCTCAGGGCTTGGCCTCAGCTTGCAAAGGCCAGATTCATAAGATTCCAATCAGACAACATGACGACTGTTGCGTATATCAATCATCAGGGGGAACAAGGAGTTCCCTGGCGATGAAAGAAGTAACCAAAATAATACAATGGGCGGAGAATCACTCCTGCCATCTATCTGCGATCCACATCCCAGGTGTGGAAAACTGGGAAGCGGATTATCTGAGTCGTCAGACATTCCATCCGGGGGAGTGGGAACTCCACCCGGAGATTTTTGCCCAATTGACTCAATTATGGGGCATTCCAGACATGGATCTGATGGCGTCTCGTCAGAACTTCAAGGTTCCTTGCTACGGGTCCAGATCCAGGGATCCCAAGGCGACTCTAGTGGATGCACTAGTAGCGCCTTGGACCTTCAACCTAGCTTATGTGTTTCCACCGTTTCCTCTCATTCCCAGGCTGGTAGCCAGGATCAAACAGGAGAGGGCCTCGGTGATCTTGATAGCCCCTGCGTGGCCACGCAGGACTTGGTATGCAGACCTGGTGAATATGTCATCGGTTCCACCATGGAAGCTACCTTTGAGACAGGATCTTCTTGTTCAGGGTCCATTCGAACATCCAAATCTGGTCTCCCTCCAGCTGACGGCTTGGAGATTGAACGCTTGATTCTATCAAAGCGTGGGTTTTCAGATTCTGTGATTGATACTCTGGTTCAGGCCAGAAAACCGGTAACTAGAAAGATTTACCATAAAATATGGAAAAGATATATCTGCTGGTGTGAATCCAAGGGATTCCCTTGGAATAAGATAAAAATTCCTAAGATTCTTTCCTTTCTGCAAGAAGGTTTGGATAAAGGATTATCTGCGAGTTCTCTAAAGGGACAGATTTCTGCTTTATCTGTCTTACTACACAAACGACTGGCAGCTATGCCAGATGTTCAAGCATTTGTTCAGGCTCTGGTTAGGATCAAGCCTGTTTACAGACCTTTGACTCCTCCCTGGAGTTTAAATTTACTTCTTTCAATTCTTCAAGGGGTTCCGTTTGAACCTCTACATTCCATAGATATTAAGTTGTTATCTTGGAAAGTTTTGTTTTTGGTTGCTATTTCTTCTGCTAGAAGAGTTTCAGAGTTATCTGCTCTGCAGTGTTCTCCGCCCTATCTGGTGTTCCATGCAGATAAGGTGGTTTTGCGTACTAAGCCTGGTTTTCTTCCAAAGGTTGTTTCTAACAAAAATATTAACCAGGAGATAGTTGTACCTTCTTTGTGTCCGAATCCAGTTTCAAAGAAGGAACGTTTGTTACACAATTTGGACGTAGTCCGTGCTCTAAAATTCTATTTAGAAGCTACAAAAGATTTCAGACAAACATCTTCTCTGTTTGTCATCTATTCTGGTAAAAGGAGAGGTCAAAAAGCGACTACCTCTCTTTCCTTTTGGATTAAAAGCATCATCCGATTGGCTTACGAGACTGCCGGACGGCAGCCTCCTGAAAGAATCACAGCTCACTCCACTAGGGCTGTGGCTTCCACATGGGCCTTCAAGAACGAGGGAAAGTCACTTAGATAGAGAGTAACCGCGGTGATGTGTGTCAATCCACTTGAGAGCAGTGTGTTGGTCAGCTAGCTCCCAGAATCACAATGCATGTAATGTTTAAAAATTGACAGGATTATATAACCAGGTCCAGTGAGTATTCCCTACCTCAGACTTAGACCGGTGAGGTTCGTATACCACCGCTAGATGCACATATGTAAGAATAAAATGCAAACACACTAGATGTCTAGTAAATATATGCCAAGAGTCCACACCTCATACCTGTGTGCTGCTGGATCCTGAACGACAGTCCGTTGCGGTAATATATCCGTCCTCCTTACTGTGTATGGGACGTCTGATTCAATTGGTATCCAGCTCCTGCGGTAAGCCTGAGTGAGCTCTGATGGCTGCGGTGGGTAGCTCCTCCTTCCGTTTGTGTCCCAGGTGATGGGCGTAATAATGCGGTCAGGTGAATTGGTGCAATACCTGGCTGCTGTGCTGCACTAGGGGCCGGTCAAATGAGAGCAAGGAGTGAAAAAAGGAGCACGAGCAGCGGTTCAATGCACATAACTTTTATTTACAAGTGCCAAACATAGCGCCATGGCGCTCAGAGTGAAGAAAAAAGCAACACGTTTGTCAAGCAAAACAAAACCGTGAGAGGGGATAACACACCCCGGGGTAAATACTGACAAAAATCAATGGGACTAGCTTAAAGAAACAGGTATACGCGTTTCAGCTTACAGCCTTACTCATTACCTGACTAAAACACAATGAGGTGAACTTAAAAACAGTGGCTAGTCATCCTATTGGTAGTTGGGAACACTCCCATTAATTAATCCTCCAATGGAAATTTGTTTACGTAGCTATGAACACCTGAGACAGCACGGAGATGTGCACTGTTTTCAGCTCACAGTAAAACATATGGAATAGAATAGAAAAATAAACATAAACAGTTTCAGTGCATTATGTGTAACATCAATCTAATGAATATAAACAATTTAGGTTAACAAAACATGATAAATTGTTGATGTACTCAATTCAGACAAGAGAGAGTATTAAAGAACCCCGGACCCAGCCGGAAACATTTGTGTTGCTGGGAAACCGCTTCATAGTTGCTGAAATAAAAAATACAGATGGTATAAGCACAGGATGACTGTTGTTTGCAACCAGAATATACAACTCATGTAAATATTAAGCTATAGTGGCCAGACCCTAGGCATACTATACATACGCTATAGTTATGATAATAATACAATTAGCTCATAATAAAAATAGTAAGGTCAATAATGTCTACAGATACAAAAGTGCTGTAATCATATGCATTCCTTAACAAACTGGACAACAGGTAGCCTTATTATTATAACAGGGAGCCTTATTTGCAATAGAAGAGTGAATCTAGAGGGCAAGCTAAAATACCAGGGACCCGGAGAGCTATACTGAAGTGTCCTGAGTTGTTAGGCTCCTACTCTCCTGGGGTAACATGGTATAGACATGGTGAACCGGGTGGGGGAGAGGAGGGGATAGGCCCTACCAAAAATTGATAAGGTCATATTCTGAATTCAGGCCCTCTGGAACTCTTGTCCTGAGTTTAAAAATCCAGAAGGCCTCCCTCTCCCCCAACCTGCGGACCCTGTCAACTCCACCCTTACAGGGAGCCACCCTCTCAATAATAGTCCAAGTGAAGGAGCTAGTGTCTTTCTGGTGTGTGCCCGCAAAATGTTGGATCAAAGCTGTAGTGAGTACCCCCGCCCTTATATCACTAAGGTGCTCTTTAATACGGGTTCTGGCCTCTCTTGTCGTGAGGCCTACATATTGAAGGGAACATTCCCTACAAGAAATAACATAAACTACATATGTGGACCTGCAATTGAGGCAAGAATCTATCATAAAATTCTGACCTGTCATTAGTGAGGTAAACTGGTTTCCAGGGGCCAGCTTTTCACAGGCCACACATGTACGATGGTGGCAGTGAAATGTACCCTTACAACTCAACCATGAAGAAGTGGGTTGTACTGTCTTTTTAATTCTTGTGGGTGCCACAATATTTCCTATTGTTCTGTTTTTCTTGTAGGAGTACCTTAGGCCATCTGTGACCACTCCTTGGAGTTTGTCATCTGCAGATAGCATGTTGAAATTATGCCTCACTATTTGGCAAATTTCCCTGTATTGTCTTGAGTACTCAGTTAGGAAGACAACTTTGTTGTCTTTCCCTTCCTGAGTGCAGGATTTAGGCCTAAGGAGTCTTTCCCTAGGTATTCCTCTAACAATATTCCTCGCTTTTGTGATGACAGAACTCCTATAGCCTCTCTCTTTCAGGCGTAAGGTCAGTTCATTGGCCTGTTTCTCATAAACCTCTGCATTACTGCAGTTTCTTTTCAGCCTAATGAACTGACCCTTCGCTACCCCTTTAAACACTCCTGGCGGATGGCAACTAGCTGCATGTAGCAGTGAGTTGCCCGAAATGGGTTTGCGGTAGGTCTCTGAGCTGATGAACTGGTCCTGTCTACCTCTGAGGGTCACGTCTAGAAAATTAATAGTGTCGCTTTGTATCTCATTAGTAAAGTGTATCCCCATAGAGTCATCATCAAGACTTTTTATGAATGTCTGTAATTCAGATTCACTGCCTCCCCATATAAAAAGGAGGTCGTCGATATAGCGACCGTACCAAACCACTTTGTCTTTGTGAGGATTCCCATCTCCATAGACGTGGGACAGCTCCCACCAACCCATGAACAAGTTGGCGTAGGAGGGGGCAAATTTAGCCCCCATAGCCGTCCCACGCCTCTGGAGAAAGAAATCCCCCCCAAATTCAAAGTAGTTATGGTTGAGAAGGAAGTTGGTAACTTCCACCACAAAGTTCACAAAGTTTGATTCCGGTCCGTATTGTTTTTCTAAGAAAAACCGAATGGCCTGTAGCCCCTTTATGTGTGGAATAGAGGTATATAGCGATTTTACATCAGCTGTCAGCCAAACATAGTGTTTGCTCCAAACTACTCTTGAGAGAAGATTGAGTACATGCTTGATATCTGAGAGAAAGCTCCATAAAGCACTCACCATTGGCTGCAAGACATGATCCAGCCACTCTGACAGGTGTTCCAGCAGGGATCCAATGCCACTTACGATTGTCCATAAATCCACTGAAAATATACAGGGGAGGCCAATCGTAAGTGGCATTGGATCCCTGCTGGAACACCTGTCAGAGTGGCTGGATCATGTCTTGCAGCCAATGGTGAGTGCTTTATGGAGCTTTCTCTCAGATACCAAGCATGTACTCAATCTTCTCTCAAGAGTAGTTTGGAGCAAACACTATGTTTGGCTGACAGCTGATGTAAAATCGCTATATACCTCTATTCCACACATAAAGGGGCTACAGGCCATTCGGTTTTTCTTAGAAAAACAATACGGACCGGAATCAAACTTTGTGAACTTTGTGGTGGAAGTTACCAACTTCCTTCTCAACCATAACTACTTTGAATTTGGGGGGGATTTCTTTCTCCAGAGGCGTGGGACGGCTATGGGGGCTAAATTTGCCCCCTCCTACGCCAACTTGTTCATGGGTTGGTGGGAGCTGTCCCACGTCTATGGAGATGGGAATCCTCACAAAGACAAAGTGGTTTGGTACGGTCGCTATATCGACGACCTCCTTTTTATATGGGGAGGCAGTGAATCTGAATTACAGACATTCATAAAAAGTCTTGATGATGACTCTATGGGGATACACTTTACTAATGAGATACAAAGCGACACTATTAATTTTCTAGACGTGACCCTCAGAGGTAGACAGGACCAGTTCATCAGCTCAGAGACCTACCGCAAACCCATTTCGGGCAACTCACTGCTACATGCAGCTAGTTGCCATCCGCCAGGAGTGTTTAAAGGGGTAGCGAAGGGTCAGTTCATTAGGCTGAAAAGAAACTGCAGTAATGCAGAGGTTTATGAGAAACGGGCCAATGAACTGACCTTACGCCTGAAAGAGAGAGGCTATAGGAGTTCTGTCATCACAAAAGCGAGGAATATTGTTAGAGGAATACCTAGGGAAAGACTCCTTAGGCCTAAATCCTGCACTCAGGAAGGGAAAGACAACAAAGTTGTCTTCCTAACTGAGTACTCAAGACAATACAGGGAAATTTGCCAAATAGTGAGGCATAATTTCAACATGCTATCTGCAGATGACAAACTCCAAGGAGTGGTCACAGATGGCCTAAGGTACTCCTACAAGAAAAACAGAACAATAGGAAATATTGTGGCACCCACAAGAATTAAAAAGACAGTACAACCCACTTCTTCATGGTTGAGTTGTAAGGGTACATTTCACTGCCACCATCGTACATGTGTGGCCTGTGAAAAGCTGGCCCCTGGAAACCAGTTTACCTCACTAATGACAGGTCAGAATTTTATGATAGATTCTTGCCTCAATTGCAGGTCCACATATGTAGTTTATGTTATTTCTTGTAGGGAATGTTCCCTTCAATATGTAGGCCTCACGACAAGAGAGGCCAGAACCCGTATTAAAGAGCACCTTAGTGATATAAGGGCGGGGGTACTCACTACAGCTTTGATCCAACATTTTGCGGGCACACACCAGAAAGACACTAGCTCCTTCACTTGGACTATTATTGAGAGGGTGGCTCCCTGTAAGGGTGGAGTTGACAGGGTCCGCAGGTTGGGGGAGAGGGAGGCCTTCTGGATTTTTAAACTCAGGACAAGAGTTCCAGAGGGCCTGAATTCAGAATATGACCTTATCAATTTTTGGTAGGGCCTATCCCCTCCTCTCCCCCACCCGGTTCACCATGTCTATACCATGTTACCCCAGGAGAGTAGGAGCCTAACAACTCAGGACACTTCAGTATAGCTCTCCGGGTCCCTGGTATTTTAGCTTGCCCTCTAGATTCACTCTTCTATTGCAAATAAGGCTCCCTGTTATAATAATAAGGCTACCTGTTGTCCAGTTTGTTAAGGAATGCATATGATTACAGCACTTTTGTATCTGTAGACATTATTGACCTTACTATTTTTATTATGAGCTAATTGTATTATTATCATAACTATAGCGTATGTATAGTATGCCTAGGGTCTGGCCACTATAGCTTAATATTTACATGAGTTGTATATTCTGGTTGCAAACAACAGTCATCCTGTGCTTATACCATCTGTATTTTTTATTTCAGCAACTATGAAGCGGTTTCCCAGCAACACAAATGTTTCCGGCTGGGTCCGGGGTTCTTTAATACTCTCTCTTGTCTGAATTGAGTACATCAACAATTTATCATGTTTTGTTAACCTAAATTGTTTATATTCATTAGATTGATGTTACACATAATGCACTGGAACTGTTTATGTTTATTTTTCTATTCTATTCCATATGTTTTACTGTGAGCTGAAAACAGTGCACATCTCCGTGCTGTCTCAGGTGTTCATAGCTACGTAAACAAATTTCCATTGGAGGATTAATTAATGGGAGTGTTCCCAACTACCAATAGGATGACTAGCCACTGTTTTTAAGTTCACCTCATTGTGTTTTAGTCAGGTAATGAGTAAGGCTGTAAGCTGAAACGCGTATACCTGTTTCTTTAAGCTAGTCCCATTGATTTTTGTCAGTATTTACCCCGGGGTGTGTTATCCCCTCTCACGGTTTTGTTTTGCTTGACAAACGTGTTGCTTTTTTCTTCACTCTGAGCGCCATGGCGCTATGTTTGGCACTTGTAAATAAATGTTATGTGCATTGAACCGCTGCTCGTGCTCCTTTTTTCACTCCTTGCCTTCAAGAACGAGGCTTCTGTTGATCAGATATGTAAGGCAGCGACTTGGTCTTCACTGCACACTTTTGCCAAATTTTACAAATTTGATACTTTTGCTTCTTCGGAGGCTATTTTTGGGAGAAAGGTTTTGCAAGCCGTGGTGCCTTCCGTTTAGGTAACCTGATTTGTTCCCTCCCTTCATCCGTGTCCTAAAGCTTTGGTATTGGTTCCCACAAGTAAGGATGATGCCGTGGACCGGACAACCAATGTTGGAGAAAACAGAATTTATGCTTACCTGATAAATTACTTTCTCCAACGGTGTGTCCGGTCCACGGCCTGCCCTGGTTTTTTAATCAGGTCTGATGAATTATTTTCTCTAACTACAGTCACCACGGTACCATATGGTTTCTCCTATATTTTTCCTCCTGTCCGTCGGTCGAATGACTGGGGTGGGCTGAGCCTAGGAGGGACTATATGGCCAGCTTTGCTGGGACTCTTTGCCATTTCCTGTTGGGGAAGAGATATTCCCTTAAGTAAGGATGACGCCGTGGACCGGACACACCGTTGGAGAAAGTAATTTATCAGGTAAGCATAAATTCTGTTTTTCGTTACTTAAGACACTCTCAGCTATGGTTTGGCACTTTATGCAAATTATATAAAGTTCTAAATATATGTATTGTACTTATATTTGCCATGAGTCAGGTTCAAGTATTTCCTTCTGCAGACTGTCAGTTTCATATTTGGGAATATAAACACTTTAAGAAATTTTATTTCTTACCTGGGGTTTAGTCTTTTTTCAATTTGACTACTTTTTGCAATTGCGGGTGACGAGTGCGTCAAATGTTAGACTTTATTGCGTCATTTTTTGGTGCAAACTTTTTTGACGCGGAAAAATAAGTTTTTGACGCAACTTCGTCATTTCCGGCGTCAAGACCTTTCACGCGGCAGCGTCATTAGTGACGCAAGTGTGTCATTTCCGGTCATTTTTTGCGCCAAAAAAGTTTGTTACGTTGTGCGTCATACTTGGCGCCAATTTGTCTTCATTATTTCAATACCCCATTGTTGTTTGCCTCCTGCTTTCTTTTCTATCAAGAGGCCTATGCTTTTGCATTTTTTCCCATTCCTGAAACTGTCATTTAAGAAAATAGATAATTTTGCTTTATATGTTGTTTTTTCTCTTACATTGAGCAAGATGTCCCAATCTGATCCTGCCTCTGAAGTTTCTGCTGGAACATTGCTGCCTGACATCGGTTCTACCAAAGCTAAGTGCATTTGTTGTAAAATTGTAGAAATTATTCCACAGAATGTAATTTGTAATAGTTGTCATGATAAACTTTTACATGCAGATAGTGTTTCTATAAGTAATAGTACATTGCCAGTTGCAGTTCCTTCAACTTCTAATGTGCATGATATACCTGTAAATTTTAAAGAATTTGTTTCTGATTCTATTATGAAGGCTTTGTCTGCATTTCCACCTTCTAATAAACGTAAAAGGTCTTTTAAAACTTCTCATTTAGTTGATGAAATTTCAAATGACCAACAACATAATAATTCATCCTCTTCTGATGAGGATCTATCTGAAACAGAAGATCCTTCCTCAGATATTGACACTGACAAATCTACTTATTTATTTAAAATAGACTATATGCGTTCTTTATTAAAAGAAGTGTTAATTACTTTGGATATTGAGGTAACCAGTCCTATTGACGTTCAGTCTAATAAACGTTTAAATGCTGTTTTTAAACCTCCTGTGGTTTCCCCAGGTGTTTTTCCTATTCCTGAGGCTATTTCTGATATGATTTCTATGGAATGGAATAAGCCAGGTACTTCCTTTATTCCTTCTTCAAGGTTTAAGAGATTGTATCCTTTACCAGCAAAATCTATAGAGTTTTGGGAAAAGATCGTACCACTATTCCTATGGAAGATAGCACTTCCTTTAGGGATCCTTTAGATAGGAAACTTGAATCTTATCTAAGGAAGGCCTATTTATATTCAGGTCATCTTCTCAGACCTGCTATTTCTTTGGGTGATGTTGCGGCTTCATCAACTTTCTGGTTGGAAAATTTAGCGCAACATGAATTGGATTTTGACATATCTAGCATTGTTCGCTTACTGCAACATGCTAATCATTTTATTTGTGATGCCATTTTTGATATTATCAAAATTGATGTTAGATCCATGTCTTTAGCTGTATTAGCTAGAAGAGTTTTGTGGCTTAAATCTTGGAATGCTGATATGACATCTAAATCTAGATTACTATCTCTTTCTTTCCAAGGTAATAATTTATTTGGTTCTCAGTTGGATTCTATTATTTCAACTATCACTGGAGAAAAAGGAGTTTTTTTGCCTCAGGATAAAAAAACCTAAGAGTAAATCTAAGGCTTCTAACCGTTTTCGTTCCTTTCGTCAGAATAAGGAACAAAAACTCAATCCTCCTCCCAAGGAATCTGCTTACAGTTGGAAGCCTTCCTCAAATTGGAATAAATCCAAGCCATTTAGGAAACCAAAATCTGCCTCTAAGTCTGCATGAAGGTGCGGCCCTCATTCCAGCTCAGCTGGTAGGGGGCAGATTAAGGTTTTTCAAGGATTTTTGGATAAAATCTGTCCAAAATCATTGGATTCAGAGCATTGTCTCTCAAGGGTATCGAATAGGATTCAAAGTAAGACCTCCTGTGAGAAGATTTTTTCTCTCACACATCCCTGTAAATCCAGTAAAAGCTCAGGCTTTTCTGAAGTGTGTTTCAGACCTGGAGTCTTCAGGGGTAATCATGCCAGTTCCTCCTCAGGAACAAGGTTTGGGGTTTTATTCAAACCTATTCATTGTACCAAAGAAAGAAAATTTGTTCAGACCAGTTCTGGATCTGAAAATTTTGAATCGTTATGTAAGAGTACCAACTTTCAAGATGGTGACTATAAGGACTATTCTGCCTTTTGTTCAGCAAGGACATTATATGTCCACAATAGACTTGCAGGATGCATACCTTCATATTCCGATTCATCCAGAACACTTTCAGTTTATGAGATTCTCTTTTCTAGACAAGAACTACCAATTTTGTTGCTCTTCCATTTGGCCTAGCAACAGCTCCAAGAATCTTTTCAAAGGTTCTGGGTGCCCTACTATCTGTAATCAGAGAACAGGGTATTTCCTTATTTGGACGATATCTTGGTACTAGCTCAGTCTTTACATACTGCAGAATCTCACACGAATCAACTAGTGTTGTTTCTTCGGAAACATGGTTGGAGGATCAATTTACCAAAAAGTTTCTTGATTCCTCAGACAAGGGTCACCTTTTTAGGCTTCCAGATAGATTCAGTGTCCATGACTGTCTCTAACAGACAAGAGACGTTTAAAATTGGTCGCAGCATGCCGGCTCCTTCAGTCTCAGTCATTCCCTTCAGTGGCTATGTGCATGGAAGTTTTAGGTCTCATGACTGCAGCATCGGACGCAATCCCCTTTGCTCGTTTTCACATGAGACCTCTACAGCTTTGTATGCTGAATCAAAGGTGCAGGGATTATACAAAGATATCACAATTAATATCCTTGAATCCCAATGTACGACACTCTCTGACATGGTGCATAGATCACCATCGTTTGGTTCATGGGGCTTCTTTTGTTTGCCCAACCTGGACTGTGATCACAACAGTTGCGAGTCTTTCAGGTTGGGGGGCTGTTTGGGGATCTCTGACAGCACAAGGGGTTTGGAAATCTCAAGAGACGAGATTACCAATAAATATTTTAGAACTCCGTGCAATTCTCAGGGCTCTTCAGTTCTGGCCTCTGCTAAAGAGAGAACCGTTCATTTGTTTTCAGACAGACAATATCACAACTGTGGCTTATGTCAATCATCAGGGTGGGACTCACAGTCCCCAAGCTATGAAAGAAGTATCTCGGATACTTGCCTGGGCGGAATCCAGCTCCTGTCTAATCTCTGCGGTGCATATCCCAGGCATAGACAATTGGGAGGCGGATTATCTCAGCCGCCAGACTTAACATCCAGGGGAGTGGTCTCTCCATCCAGATGTGTTTTCTCAGATTGTTCAGATGTGGGGGCTTCCAGAGATAGATCTCATGGCCTCTCATCTAAACAAGAAACTTCCCAGATACCTGTCCAGGTCCAGGGATGTTCAGGCGGAAGCAGTGGATGCGCTGACACTTCCTTGGTGTTTTCAACCTGCTTACATCTTCCCGCTTCTTTTGTGTTGCTGGTGGCTCCAGCATGGCCACACAGGTTTTGGTATGCGGATCTGGTTCGGATGTCCAGTTGCCCGCCTTGGCCACTTCCGTTACGGCCGGACCTACTATCTCAAGGTCCGTTTTTCCATCAGGATCTCAAATCATTAAATTTGAAGGTATGGAAATTGAACGCTTAGTTCTAAGTCATAGAGGTTTCTCTGACTCAGTGATTAATACTATGTTACAAGCTCGTAAATCTGTCTCTAGAAAGATTTATTATAGAGTTTGGAAGACTTTCATTTCATGGTGTTCTTCTCATAAAAATTTGGCATTCTTTTAGAATTCATAGAATTTTACAGTTTCTTCAGGATGGTTTGGATAAGGGTTTGTCTGCAAGTTCCTTGAAAGGACAAATCTCCGCTCTTTCTGTTTTATTTCACAGAAAGATTGCTATACTTCCTGATATTCACTGTTTTGTACAGGCTTTAGTTCGTATTAAGCCTGTCATTAAATCAATTTCTCCTCCTTGGAGTCTTAATTTGGTTCTGAAGGCTTTACAGGCTCCTCCATTTGAGCCTATGCATTCTTTGGACATTAAACTACTTTCCTGGAAAGTGTTGTTCCTTTTGGCTATTTCTTCTGCTAGAAGAGTTTCTGAGCTATCTGCTCTTTCTTGTGAGTCTCCTTTTCTGATTTTTCATCAGGATAAGGCAGTTTTTCGGACTTCTTTTCAATTTTTACCTAAGGTTGTGAATTCTAACAACATTAATAGAGAAATTGTTGTCCCTTCCTTGTGTCCTAATCCTAAGAATTCTTTGGAGAGATCCTTACATTCTTTGGATGTGGTAAGAGCTTTGAAATATTATGTGGAAGCTACTAAAAATTTCAGGAAGACTTCCAGTTTATTTGTTTTATTTTCTGGTCCTAGGAAAGGTCAGAAAGCTTCTGCTATTTCCTTGGCTTCTTGGTTGAAACTTTTGATTCATCAAGCTTATTTGGAGTTGGGTCAAACCCTGCCTCAGAGAATTACAGCTCATTCTACTAGATCAGTCTCCACTTTGTGGGCTTTTAAGAATGAAGCTTCAGTTGATCAGATTTGCAAAGCAGCAACTTGGTCCTCTTTGCATACATTTACTAAATTCTACCATTTTGATGTATTTGCTTCTTCGGAAGCAGTTTTTGGTAGAAAAGTTCTTCAGGCAGCTGTTTCAGTTTGATTCTTCTGCTTTTGATTTAAGTTTTTTTCTTTCAAAAGTGAAAATAACTTATTTTTTGGGTTGTGGGTTATTTTTTCAGCAGAATATGGCTGTTTTTATTTTATTCCCTCCCTCTCTAGTGACTCTTGAGTGGAAGACTCCACATCTTGGGTATTTCAATTACATGAAAGAAAACATAATTTATGTAAGAACTTACCTGATAAATTAATTTCTTTCATATTGGCAAGAGTCCATGAGGCCCACCCTTTTTATGGTGGTTATGATTTTTTGTATAAAGCACAATTATTTCCAAATTTCCTTTGTTGATGCTTTCTACTCCTTTCTTTATCACCCCACTGCTTGGCTATTCGTTAAACTGAATTGTGGGTGTGGTGAGGGGTGTATTTATAGGCATTTTGAGGTTTGGGAAACTTTGCCCCTCCTGGTAGGATTGTATATCCCATATGTCACTAGCTCATGGACTCTTGCCAATATGAAAGAAATGAATTTATCAGGTAAGTTCTTACATAAATTATTTTTTTCTTCAGATGAAAAGAGTCCACAGCTCCCCACCCGTATTTTTTCTGTTTGGTGTCTCTTATTTTTTTTATTATTCTGGCACCTTTTCACCCTGGTATTTTTTCTACTGTTCCTTCTTCCTCGGCAGAATGACTGGGGGATGAGGGAAGTGGGAGGAGTATTTAAGCCTTTGGCTGGGGTGTCTTTGCCTCCTCCTGGTGGCCAGGTTCTTATTTCCCAAAAGTAATGAATGCAGCTGTGGACTCTTTCCAACTGAAGAAAGGAAATTACCAGGTAAGCATAATTTAAGTTTTAAGCTTTTTAAGTGTTCACCCGGAGTGCAGGGTATTTGAATTTCACATCTATTTTAAAAAGTAAGTTATAGCGCATCTTTAATACAACAGATTAATTAAGCGCCATCTAAAATATCGCTAACATTCTGGATCTGTTTTTATAAAAGGAGAGTTTAACATCACTTTAATCCATTCTCCAGGACTGTAATAAAATCTTCAGATAATACCATGAAGGTTGTTATTTTTTCTCTCATGTTCGTGGTTGTTTTCCTTAAAGGACCATTTAATACAGTAGATTTGAATAATCAACAGATGTATAATAAAAAGACATTGCAATAGCACTTTTTCCATCCATCATGTAACAGCCATAAGCCAATCACAAAATGCATATATACATATATACTGTGAATTCTTGCACATGCTCAGTAGGAGCTAGCGCATCAAAGTGTGCATATAACAGGACTGTGCACGTTTTGATCCTGGAAATGAATTGGAAAGTTGTATTAAATTTAATGCTCTATCTAAATCTTGAAAATTTAATTTTGACTTTAGTGTTCCTTTAAACTTAGATGATTCAGATAGGGCATGCAAGTTTAAACAATTTTCCAATTATTTTTATCATCAAATTTGCTTTGTTATTTTGGTATTCTTTGTTGAAAGCTAAGACCAGGTAGGATCATATGCTAATTTCTAAGACCTTGAAGGCCGCCTCTTATCTCAGTACATTTTGACAGTTTTTCGCAGTTAGCCAACACTAGTTTATGTGTGCCATATAGATAACATTGTGCTCACTCCTCTGGGGTTATTTATGTCAGCACTAATTGGCTAAAATGCAAGTTTGTCAAAAGAACTGGGATAAGGGGCAGTCTGCAGTGACGTAGATGCAAGGTAATCACAGAGTTAAAAAGTGTATTAATATAACCGTGTTGGTTATGCAAAACTGGGTAATGATTAATAAAGCGATTCAATGGGGCATATGTATCAAGCTCCGATTGGAGCTTGATGCCCCGTGTTTCTGGCGAGCCTGCAGACTCGCCAGAAACAGCAGTTATGAAGCAGTGGTCACAAAGACCGCTGCTCCATAACCTGTCCGCCTGCTCTGAGCAGGCGGACAAACATCGCCGGAAATCAACCCGATCGAGTACGATCGGGTTGATTGACACCCCCCTGCAGGCGGCCGATTCGCCGCGAGTCTGCAGGGGGCGGCGTTGCACCTCGTCGTATTCAGCGAGGTCTGGCGGACCTGATCCGCAGTGTCAGATCAGGTCCGCCAGACCTTAATAACTAGAGGCCTCTATCTTTTTAATCTATAAACATTCTATAAACATTTTTAAGTAGACTGTTCCTTTAAGCAATAATTATGAGAAAAAAACTGATAGTATCAAAAATTCAGATTTTATGTTTCCAATTAGACATCCCAAGTTTCTCAACTTTTAACAATTTAATTAAAAACAAAAACAAAGAAGCCTTTCTAACAAATTCTAAACAGGGCTAAAAGAATCCACTACTCAACACTTAGGATCTGTTTTTAATTAAGAAATACAATTCTGAAGATTATTGTTAATTCAGATAGCAAGTCTTGCATGCAAAATTGATACTATATTATAAACAGTTTACTGCAGTGAGTGGTAAAGGGCATCTAAACAAATTACTAGCAATTTAACCCTTTTGCTACCGGGAATTTCAGAGAAAAACTTGCCCAAAATACCAGATAATTTTTAGCATCTTTACTATCACTCAGTTTAAACAGAAATAGAGCTTTTTGCTTTTTTCTTATTTACCTATAAAAACTATATTATTACAAAGAGTAACACAGACAGTGTCACTCTCTGTAACGATGGGCGATCTGGCTTCATATGGTCACGGCTCCCTTACCTTACTTGTTCATGTTTGACATAGGCTAAGAACAAATGTATTTGGGTGCGCCCAGAGATGCTTACTAATCTAAAATCAGATACTATATAAATTAGCAGAAAATAGGTAAAACATATGTATTAAAATCAATTTAAACAGAATACATTGAGTTATGAAGTTGTAATATAATAACTTTTACTAATTTATTTAAAAATAGTGATAATTATTTTAGTCTAAAACCCCTTTATATAGAATCCTCCTAGCTCCAAAACAGAATATCAAAGAGTCAATCAAAGGAAAAAAACAATGTGCATTACAAATGATAAAAAATGAGTAACTCTCTACTGGCCAGTACTTTATAAAGTCAAAAAATGCCTGGGGCTTTATAGAAAGATCTGTCAATCGATATATAGCAAACCTTGACTGCAACGTTTCGCTGACCACAACTGTTCTGTGTATTTTAGGCAGTTACTGGTAAAAGTTGTTGTTTTAGCAAAGCCTTTTTAGCCTCCTTTTTGACATAGGTACTACATCAAAACTGTCTGCTGGGCAATCCTATGAAGAGAAGTTAAAGGGACACTCAAGTCAAAATTTAACTTTCATTATTCAGATAGAGCATAGAATTTTAAACAACTTTCCAGTTTACTTCCATTAATAAAATGTGCGCAGTATTTTTATATTAAAACCTTTTGAGTCACCAGCTACTACTGAGCATGTGCAAGATTTCACAGAATAAACGTATATGCATTGCTGTCACATGGTACGTGTATGCATTTGTGATTGGCTGATGGCTGTCACATGGTACATGGGGAGTGGGAATAGACAAAACTTTTAAAATTGTCAGAAAAAAAATCTACTACTCATTTGAAGTTCAAACTAAGTGGTATTGCATTGTCTTATCATGCATTTGTTGATTGTGCGAACCCACTGTGTTTACTGGTCCTGGTACACAGTTGCGATATCTGAAGTTAGTGCACAAGGGGTTTCGCTCGCGCATTTACTTTTTACTTTCAACTTGCAATATGCATGCTAACTTGCCCACGTTAAAAGTTTACTTTTGGCAAAGTTAGCGAAATACGAAAAAGGCTCTACTTGTAATCTGGTCCAATGTCGGGCCAAAATATTAAAGTGATGGTAAATCCAAGCATTTAACAAACAATAGGATTTACCATCACTAAAAATAAACTCTAGTTTCTGTCATCAATTAGTAAAAAAAACGGCTGCTAAACTCACCCTTTTTGTGCTGGAGTATATAGCTAAAAGCACTGCCTCCAGCGGCCCACAGCACAGCGCTCTTCTTTATTGAGGTGACGTTTCCACCTTTAAACCTATAGCCGTGCGTGTCTGTCAACTGACATCCTAGCACGGCTAGATGTGGAAATGTCACCTCATTTGTAAAGGAGCGGTGTGCTGCGGGCGGCCGGAGGCCCTGATTTTAACTTATAAATAAAGGAAAGGAAAGAAAAATCTGAAGACCACATAGAACACTTCAAAGCAAATATGTTTCTTAGAAAAGAAGGAAATAACGTTTTTCAATCGTTTTTTCTTCCCTTTTTTTTTTGCCAGTTTTGGGAGAGTAATACATTTTTGCATAAATCTGTTTTAACAATAGTACAGTAAGATGGTTATATTACCTGGTGTTAGTTTATAGTAATGAGAACTATAGATGTTAGATATACTCTAAATGATTCCCCAATGTTATTAGTTCCGATATGTAATGATTGATTAACAATTTATTAAAGTAAGTCAGTAGCAGATACGGACGATATTAACAAAATACTGTATCAAGTAAGTCTGCAACCAGATATTTGCTGAGATCAGAATTCTAGATCCAAAAAATACACTATATACAAATATGTCTGATGAAGCAGACAGTTGAGGCTGGGAAACGTGTTGCTGTTGTTGTAATATAAATTATGTTGATTTTAAGTTAATTTCAAGCTGTTTGTACTCCTGGTTCAATTACGTCAATTTCCAGTTGTACAATTATTACACTTTTAAACTATTTCACAGTCTAGTAGTGTAGTAAACAAATGATTATTTCAGACATGACTGTAATATAAAATATTTAGTTATAGCATTGCAATACACTCTCATTATTTATTTTATCCCCCATTTCTGTAAAAAAAAATAATGTGTTTTACAGTTCTAAAAATTAGAAGTGCATATCACAAACCTAACCCTGCAACATATCTGTCCCTTATTGAGTTCTGCTGAGAGGGTATGATTACAAACAGAAAAACAATAAAGATTTTGTTAACAAAATGGGTAGCTGTGTCCAGTACCGTAACACGTTAAAACTGGCTCCTCCCAATAAGGCAAGTGGCATTTGGATATTGAAAAACTATTGCAGCAAACAAGCTGTTAATGCCTTCAAACACATTTCACACTGACCTAAATGATATTGTATTGCAAAACTGTAATTAAATTGTGTTTACTTCCATTAAAGCACAGATATTTATTCAAGATATTTCGCACAGAGCGCTCATTTGTAAACATGTTTTATCTGTGTCTATGAAAGGCAAAAATTGCAAAAGAGGTTAGCAAGTGGCTAGATAAAGCTGGGGTAAGGCACCTTGCTGATGTCCTCTACTCATAGAACCACTCAAGGCAAGTTAATATTTTTCTCTTTTTATATATATATTTATGTGTTTATATTTGTATATACACATATTAACACATAAATATAACTCCACTCACTTTAACCCCTTATAACTGCTTTATGCAGTTTTTAAAAAAAATAAAGATGCTACAATTGTTTTTTTTTTCCAGTTTGAACATCTTTAACTGAGCTTTCTGTCATGCAATTATTTTTTTTATTGGTCACTGTAGTGATACAACATTGCAGCAAATGGCATTTGACCATTTACGGTATAAAATTTAACATAACTTAAGTGAAAGCTATGCTCGCTATTATGTTAAAGTTTCTGGGTAATGTCTTAACTGGTTTCTAGTAGGATACTCTCCTACTTTAAATAGTGTCTCTTTAGAGTTAGTCTCCTGATCCTTATGTTAAGGAATCATTGCAGAGGTTTGGTGAATTTGTTGGAAGTGGTAGAATCGTTTGCCATTGTTTTGGAAGTTGCTTCCTCTGCGTGTGCCATTATTGAATTATCACCTGGTGTAGGTTAGGATTATAGGGTAAGGAGGGGTTGGTTAAGATGGTTGGAAAAGGGTAGGTGAGGGGGGTATTTGGTTAAGGTGTATTGAGTGTACGTTCCCATAGGAATTTGGCCTCTAAGAAGAAGGTGATTCTATTTCGCCTAAGGTACACGTATTCTTCCAGGTTTATCAGTTCTGTGATAAGGGGTGGTATTGCTGTCGTCCTCCTGTGTCTGGCTATTACTGGTTTGACTGCATTTATACCTATCTGTAAAATTAAAAGTCTTAGTTTAAATGGTATTTTAGGTAGGGCATTAAGGGGGGCCAATGGAGGTGTTATGTGGAGATTGTGGTTGAGGACTGTTCGGAGAAAACGTTCAACTTCTTTCCAAAATGATTGTATGGGTCTTCAGAGCCACCATATATGTAGTAGGCTGCCTTGTTCCCCACAGTCCCTCCAACAATTTTTGGATGCCACTGGATAAATTAGGTTTATTCTGGAGGGGGTCAAGTACCATCTCAATGGTATCTTGTAGTTTAATTCTAAGATTTGGTGGGGAGGTAGATGACTTTGGGGTTTGTTGGAATATGGAAACCCATTCTTTATCAGTTATTGTGGATGTGAGTTCTCTCTGCCATCTTGTGGTGTATGCAGGATTAGTACTGGTCTGTTTAGATTGAAGTATTTTCTGAGATATGGAAAGAGGGCTTTTAATATTGTTTTGTTGGAGGCATGAGTTCTCGAATGGTGTAGATTGCCTGAGTAGGTCTGATCTAAGGACTGAGGTTTTGATTAAATGGTCTTATTGGTTGTATATGAGCCAGTTTGTAAATCCTCCTTTTGAAATCTCATTGAGTTGGGTTCAAATCTTTTTATTTACCATTTGTTATAAAGGTCGCTAAGAGGATCGTAAGGGTCCCGTTCAAGAGTCCATTGGAAGCCGCTGTCCAGGCCTCCCACTAATTCTGCATTCAACGGGATGGGAAAAAGAGAGGATCTTGTGGTTGTGATGTGTGGGTTTAAGGATTTTATTTTGTCCCATGTGTGGAATAGGTGTTTACAATTTTTTATTTAATAAAGGAACTTTACATTTTATTTTGCAGGCAATTGAGGGACATTTTTATTAATCAATCAGAGGTCTGACCTCTGGTTAAATTGTGCTTGGCGCAAAGTGCTACTACGAACTTGCGCTAGCATTAACCAGCCACTCGTAATGGCTGGTTATTTAACATGCAAATTTGCCTGTTTACGGGCGCATGTTGAATTAACGCTTCTCTTATAATCTAGCCCATAGTCAACAATTACATGCTCTAGAGAATTTGACCAATCTTCTTTCCAAATTATGCTTGTTTTTGAAAGAATCTGTGCAAATTCTATAAAGGAACATGAAAAACAAATTTTGTCTCATGATTTAGGAAGAACCACATCTGTGTTTTTCATCCAAGGATACCAAGAGAACAAAGAAAATTAGCTCAAAGAAGTAAAATGGAAAGTTGTTTAAAATTGTATGCTCTACCTGAATCATGAAAGGAAAATTTTTGATTTTCATGTCCCTTTAAGTATTTCAAAGCTGATAATCTGTTATTAGGTAGAGGTTTTAACAAGTGAATTTTAAAGTAAAGTCAAGTAATTTTGAGGTTGCACACTCTTATCACATTAAGATAGGCCATTACAAAACAAGCCACAGCACTGCCCCTTTAAGTGAGCGTCCAGTAAATAATAACAAGCTTGCGTTTTTCACAAGCATAGCCTAATGATAACACACTAGAGGGAGGTCATTGACTTGGAGCTTTTTGTAAAGCGGTATCCATGGAAACTAGAATTTGTATTCTACATATGAATCTCAGTAATAGAAAAAAAGCACCGTGAATCATGTACATGCTGAGCACAAATAAATTAGACACACGCTGTAAATTACATTTTTTACACCACTGCATCTTATGAAACTGCCCAGCACGTTTCAGCAAGTCCTGTTTCTTCTATGTAATATAATAAATATGCAAAATGCATATTCCTGTTGTTCTTTCACAAATCTAATTACACTTTAACATATTTATTTTGTTGTATTTTAAAATAAATTCTAATGTCACAGTACTGTCAGTTTTAAGTTTTAATAGGTCAATGTATTCATAAACAAAGAAGCATTCTGTAGCTTGCCGGTCTCTTTTACAGACACTTTACTACCTGATATATCGTGGTAATAAATCTGCTGACAGAGAAGGACCTTGTTTAATTTCTTTTTATTACCGCTGCAATCTACAGTGTTGTAGCCTAAAAGACAGTGAGCAGTACCTGAAGCATATACACACACATATATATATGTATATATAGCATAAAAATACCAGAAAGCACTCACAGGATTTGTGAATCAAAGTGTCAACTTTACTGTTACGTTTCGTGGTTCAAAACGACCCCTTCATCAGGTTATTTTGAACCCAGAAACGTTACAGTAAAGTTGACACTTTGATACACAAATCCTGTAAATGCTTTCTGGTATTTTTGTGATATTTGTGTATGTCAGTACCCAGTTGGGTTGGCTTCATGAGGGTAAAGTAACTATTTGATATATATATTCTAGCTTTTGTTCTATCTCAGGGGTGCTGTTCTCTCTCTTTTGACATTTATGTAAATTACTCTTGGGTCTCCTTAAGAGTAATGGGGAGAACCAGACATGGACCCCGTGCACACATGCCCTTAGAGAGATACAACTGCACCTCACTGACGAGGCCCACAGAAGGCTGAAACGATCGTCTGGGGTTGTTGTTTCCCTTGTTCAGAGAAGAATTGCCTGGTATTTCAGCGCTGGACTGTCATTGGGCAGGGTCAGACTGATATGCTACAGGATATATTTTCTCTGTGAAGGGGCATAGTGTGCTAAAATAGTATGCACCCTGAGTAGCCATGGAAATGAACAGGCATGGAAGCTATTCTAGCTTTTGTTCTATCTCAGGAGTGCTGTTCTCTCTCTTCTGATATTTTTATATATATATATTTATATATATATATAGTGATATAGCAATCACACGGGATACCTGTTTTCAGGTAAAACAACACGGTCCTCTAGGGTATTAACAGTCGCAGACATGAAATTGCAGAGAAGAGTATTTTTTATTCCAAAAATAAACATATGCCACACTTGGCTTTAAATCACATTCACAGGTGATTTCAAAAACAACTACAAACAAAACTCTAAATCTTCTAGAGCACTAACTAAACATGTAGCTATCCTAACTGACCAGTAGAATAACCTAACAAACAATATAACAGTTTTCAACAACTTTTCTGATGAGCTGTTTTCTCATATAAGCTTTCACTGCTCACCGCTGTCCTGCCCTCAGCAGGTGAAACAAACATTCTCTGCTTAGCAATCAGCAGCCTGAGAATTTAGCTGCTACTAATTAATTAGGGAGAGGTGAGTGGATAGAGACTATGAAGGATTCTGGGTCCTAAATACTTTCCCTCTACTACCCTTCACACTGTGACATATCCTCCCCCTCCCAGCTCAGACCTATGGGAATAAACGGCCTTCATGAATAAGCAGTGCACAATGGAGAGACCATTGCATTACCCTGAGCTTTTACAAGCCCTATGCTCCATAGTAAAATGAAATGACTGAAGGCTGAGAAACCACCTAGTGACCCTTGCATTTTTCTCTTTATTCTGCCTCATCCAAGTCAAAGGTGCATGATCGGTAATCAGTTTGAATTTCCTTCCTAACGGATAATATTTTAGCATTCCTAGTGCCCATTTAATTGCTAAACCCTCTTTCTCAACTACAAAGTACCTCTGTTCTTCACCCCCATGCACTAGAGATAGTACTGCTCCTAGACCTACATTAGATGTGTCAGTCTGTACCACAAATTCTTTTGTGAAATCAGGAGTGACTAAAACTGGGTCATCACACAATGCTCTGCCTCATGGTTCCACTTTACCATCACCAAACTTTTAGACTTGGTTAGCTCTGTTAAAGGATTAGCAATTGTAGCAAAATGAGGGATGAATCTACGGTAATACCCTACAAGACCTAAAAATACTCTTCCCTTTTTGTTTGTCACAGGGCGGGGCCAACCAGAAATAGCCTCTACTTTACCCTTTTGTGGTTTAAGTAGTCCCCTTCCAATAGTGTAACCCAAATATTCAGCCTCTTCCAATCGTAATTAACACTTAGCAGGGTTGGCAGTTAGGCCGGCAGCCTGGATAGAATCTACTACTGCCTGAACTCGGGGCAGATGTGTTTCCCAGTCTGCACTGTGAATCACAATATCAAAGTAAGCAGCACCATATTCTATATGCGGCCTAAGTATCCTAGCCATCATGAAAAGTAGCTGGGGCACCATGCAACCTAAATGGTAGCACTATACTGGAATAAACCCTCAGGTGTTGAAAGAGCCATTTTTACTTTGCCCTTTCAGTTAGGGGAACCTACCAGTAACCTTTTGTCAAATCTAAAAGACTTATAGAGCATGCAATTTTAAACAACTTTCCAATTTACTTCCATTAACAAAATGTGCACAGTCTTTTTATATTTAAAGTTTTTGAGTCGCCAGCTACTAATGAGCATGTGCAAGAATTCACAGAATAAACGTATATGCATTTGTGGCTGTCACATAGTACATGTATGCATTTGTGATTGGCTAATGGCTGTCATGTGGTACAGGGGGAGTGTAAATAGACATAACTTTTAAACTTGTCAGAAAAAAATCTACTACTCATTTGAAGTTCTTACTAGGGCCCATATTATTGCGGATCAGGTCTGCAAGAACTCGCTAAATGCGGAGAGCAATATGCTCTCCGCATTTAACATTGCACCAGCAGCTCACAAGAGCTGCTGGTGCAACGCCGGCCCCTGCAGACTCACAGCCAATCAGCCACCAGCAGGGGGGTATAAATCAACCCGATCGTACTCGATTGGGTTGATTTCCGGTATTCCTGTCCGCCTGCTCGGAGCAGGCGGACAGGGTTATAGAGCAGCGGTCTTTAGACCGCTGCTCCATAACTCGTGTTTCTGGCGAGTCTGAAGACTCGCCAGAAACACGGCCCTTCAAGTTCCGTATGGAGCTTGATAAATATGGGCCTAAGTGCTATTGCATTGTCTTGTTATCTTGCTTTTGTTGATTATATAAATATACTGTATTTACTGGTCCTTTCTGGAGCTCTCTAATCTCTCTATTAATTCATCAACCCAAGTCATAGGGTAAGCATCAAACTTAGAAATGTCATTCAATTTACAAAAATCATTACATAATCGAATTTCACCATTTGGCTTAGGCACTAGAACAATGGGATTACTCCATTCACTCTGTGATACTTCAATTATCTAGCATCTTCCTTACTTCTGCATTAACTGCCTCTCTTCTAGCCTTTGGTATTCTGTAATTACAAATGTTTTGGCATTCTCATGTTTATTTTTATTTTTTTGTATTGGTATGACACGAAAAAAGTGGAGAAAAAAAGCCAAATCTAACACATTCCACGCAAAAGGCCAAAAATGGAATGGATACATTTATTGGCACCTTCTCAAGTAAGAAATAATTGCATTCGAAGTTTGTGATGCTCCAGTAATTTGTAATTAAACTTACCTGTATCAATTAACAGGTGCTGGCAATATAGAAATCACATCGGCAACCAGTTAAAATGGTGAAAAATGTACTCAACCTTTCTGTTGTGTGTCTTTGTGTGACACACTGAGCATGGAGAAGGGAAAGAGCAGCAAATAATTGTCTGAGGATTTGAGAACAAAAATTGTGGGAAAACATGGACAATCTCAAGGTTGCAATTCCATCTCCAGAGGTCTTATTGATCCTGTGTAGACTGTGTGCAATATTGTCAAGAAGTTTACAGCCCATGGCACTGTAGCAAATCTCCCTGGACGTGGACGAAAGAGAAAAATTGATCAAAGATTGCAATGAAGGATTGTGCGAATGGTGGATAAAGAACCTTGATCAACTTCCAGACAAATTCAAGTTGACCTTCAGGCACAGGGTACAAATGTGTCAGCTTGCATTATACATTAACATTTGAATGAAAAGGGACACTATGGTAGGAGGACCAGGAGGACCCCACTGCTGACACAGAAACATAGAAAAGCCAAACCGTTGTTTGCCAAAACTTACCTGATGAAGCCAAAATCCTTTTGGGAGAACGTGCTGTCGACAGACAAAACAAAATTACAGCTTTTTGGTAAAGCCCATCATTCTACTTTTTTCAGAAAAAGAAATGAAGCTTTTAAAGAAAAGAATACAGTCTCTACAGTCAAACATGGTGGAGGTTCACTGATGTTTTGGGATTGCTTTGCTGCTTCAGGCACTGGATGTCTTGACTGTGTGCATGGCATTATGAAATCTGAAGACTACCAAAGACTTCTGTGGTGCAATGTAGGGCCAGTATCAGAATGTTGAGTCTCCGTCAGAGGTCATGGGTCTTACAGCAGGACAATGACCCAAAACACACGTCAAAAAGCCCCCAGAAATGGTTTAAGATAAAGCGTTGGAGAGTACTGAACTGGCCAGCAATGAGTCCAGATCTCAATTCCCATAGAGCACCTGAGGAGAGATCTTAAAACAGCAGTTGGGAAAAGGAACCCTTCCAATCTGAGAGACCTGGAGCAGTTGGTGAAAGAAGAGTGGTTCAAAATTCCAGTAGAGAGGTGTAAGAAACTCATTGATGGTTACAGGATGCAATTGATTTTTTTTTTTTTCCAAGGGTGCCAATAGTTTTGTCAAGTCCATTTTTGGAGTTTTGTGTGGAATGTGTCAGATTTGTCTTTTTTTTTCTCTCCACTTTTTTGTGTCATACCAATACAAACAAAAGAAATAAACATGAGAATGCCTAAACATTTGTAATTGCAACAATTTTCTGGGCAAAGTGGTGCATTATCTGACAGAAATGTAGGGGTGCCAATATTTTTGGCCATGACTATATATATATATATATATATATATATATATATATATACATATATATATATATATACAGGTAGCCCTCAGTTTACGCCGGGGTTAGGTTCCAGAAGGAATGGTTGTAAATCGAAACCGTTGTAAATTGAAACCCAGTTTATAATGTAAGTCAATGGGAAGTGAGGGAGATAGGTTCCAGGCCCCTCTCAAAATTGTCATAAGTAACACCTAATACATTATTTTTAAAGCTTTGAAATGAAGACTTTAAATGCTAAACAACATTATAAACCTAATAAAATAGTCACACAACACAGAATATATAATTAAACTAAGTTAAATGAACAAAAACATTTGCAAAACAGCATTATAAACCTAATAAAATAATCACACAACACAGATTTCACTTGCATTTTTCTGCAAACAGTTCTTTCTATGCATTCCAATTTGGTCTTATTTATAGACAGGAAGATCTTGTTCCTTTGAAATCTGCTCGATAGATTCAACATGCTTGGCTTTGCTACAACACAAGCGGACAGCTCCACCTACTGGCTATTTTAATAAATGCACTGCTTCTCAATGTTCTATAGCAGTTACATGACTGGAAAAAAAGGTTGTTATTCTGAAACGGTGTAAATTGAACCGTTGTAAAACGAGGGCCACCTGTGTATATATATATATATATATATATATATATATATGTATATATATATATATATATGTATATATATATATATATATACATATACATATATATATATTGTGTGAGTGTGTACTACCAATCAGGGCATTCGCCTTGTGATACGCAATGTAGAGTGTGTGTGTGTGTGTATATATATATCTATATATATATATATATATATATATATATATATATATATATATATATAGTGTGTGTACTACTGATCGGGGCATTCACCATATGCAGTGTATGTGTATATATATATATATATATATATAGTGTTTGTGCTACACATATACACACACTACTCTACATATCACATATTGCTAGTCTCAGCCTGCAACTGATATTTTTGAAGCAGCAGCTGCTTCCAAAGCCCTCTCCTCCACCTTAAAGTTTGCAGATAAAAATCACCAGCGTTATTAAAGGGACATGAAACCCAAATATTTTCTTTAACGATTTAGAAAGTCTATGCATTTTTTAAACAACTTTCTAATTTACTTCTAGTATCTAATTTGCTTCATTCTCTTGATATATTTTGATGAAAAGCATATCTAGATAGGCTCGGTAACTTCTTATTGGTGGTTGCATATAGATGTAGATGTGTGATTGGCTCATCCATGTGCATTGCTATTTCTCCAACAAAGGATATCTAAAGAATTAAGCAAATTATATAACAGAAGTAAATTAGAATGTTGTTTACAATTGTATTCTCCATCTGTATCATGAAAGAAAAAATGTGGGTTTAGTGTCCCTTTAACAAGCTCCATTCTTCATTTAATTTGTTGTGTGAGATCAGGGGAAACATTGCATGAGCATTTCAGTTTAGTTCTATTATCAGATTTGTTTTAATTTGTTTACAATAGAATGGTCTATCTGAATAATTTGCATTTAGCATGCAATTGCTGGTAAATATGTATTTTATTAGGTCTCCCTTGGATTAATATAGTAAGAAATGCATATATCTTTTATTATGTTTGCAGAAACAATCACTTAACATACTGACAAACCTGACCTTTACAGATATGTTATATTTGGCAAACTGTCTCCAGATGCATTAAAGTTCAACATATATTTTTCCTTTTTCTTATCCAAAATGCAAACATTTCTCATGACTTTATGGCTTTATCAAGCGCTATTGGAAATATTTAGAAAAATATTTACACAGCCTAAAAAGTGCAAAGAAGTCACAGAATACATCTGTGAGACAAAGTGAAAGAAAACACTATTTCTCCAACATAGGTGTGTCCGGTCCACGGCGTCATCCTTACTTGTGGGATATTCTCTTCCCCAACAGGAAATGGCAAAGAGCCCAGCAAAGCTGGTCACATGATCCCTCCTAGGCTCCGCCTACCCCAGTCATTCTCTTTGCCGTTGTACAGGCAACATCTCCACGGAGATGGCTTAGAGTTTTTTAGTGTTTAACTGTAGTTTTTATTATTCAATCAAGAGTTTGTTATTTTGAAATAGTGCTGGTATGTACTATTTACTCAGAAACAGAAAAGAGATGAAGATTTCTGTTTGTATGAGGAAAATGATTTTAGCAACCGTCACTAAAATCCATGGCTGTTCCACACAGGACTGTTGAGAGCAATTAACTTCAGTTGGGGGAACAGTGTGCAGTCTCTTGCTGCTTGAGGTATGACACATTCTAACAAGACGATGTAATGCTGGAAGCTGTCATTTTCCCTATGGGATCCGGTAAGCCATGTTTATTACGATCGTAAATAAGGGCTTCACAAGGGCTTATTAAAACTGTAGACTTTTTTTGGGCTAAATCGATTCATTATTAACACATATTTAGCCTTGAGGAATCATTTTATCTGGGTATTTTGATATAATAATATCGGCAGGCACTGGTTTAGACACCTTATTCTTTAGGGGCTTTCCCAAAGCATAAGCAGAGCCTCATTTTCGCGCCGGTGTTGCGCACTTGTTTTTGAGAGGCATGGCATGCAGTCGCATGTGAGAGGAGCTCTGATACTTAGAAAAGACTTTCTGAAGGCGTCATTTGGTATCGTATTCCCCTTTGGGCTTGGTTGGGTCTCAGCAAAGCAGATACCAGGGACTGTAAAGGGGTTAAAGTTCAAAACGGCTCCGGTTCCGTTATTTTAAGGGTTAAAGCTTCCAAATTTGGTGTGCAATACTTTTAAGGCTTTAAGACACTGTGGTGAAAATTTGGTGAATTTTGAACAATTCCTTCATGTTTTTCGCAATTGCAGTAATAAAGTGTGTTCAGTTTAAAATTTAAAGTGACAGTAACGGTTTTATTTTAAAACGTTTTTTGTACTTTGTTATCAAGTTTATGCCTGTTTAACATGTCTGAACTACCAGATAGACTGTGTTCTGAATGTGGGGAAGCCAGGATTCCTATTCATTTAAATAAATGTGATTTATGTGATAATGACAATGATGCCCAAGATGATTCCTCAAGTGAGGGGAGTAAGCATGGTACTGCATCATTCCCTCCTTCGTCTACACGAGTCTTGCCCACTCAGGAGGCCCCTAGTACATCTAGCGCGCCAATACTCCTTACTATGCAACAATTAACGGCTGTAATGGATAATTCTGTCAAAAACATTTTAGCCAAAATGAACACTTATCAGCGTAAGCGCGGCTGCTCTGTTTTAGATACTGAAGAGCATGACGACGCTGATAATAATATTTCTGAAGGGCCCCTAACCCAGTCTGATGGGGCCAGGGAGGTTTTGTCTGAGGGAGAAATTACTGATTCAGGGAACATTTCTCAACAGGCTGAACCTGATGTGATTGCATTTAAATTTAAGTTGGAACATCTCCGCATTCTGCTTAAGGAGGTATTATCCACTCTGGATGATTGTGACAAGTTGGTCATCCCAGAGAAACTTTGTAAAATGGACAAGTTCCTAGAGGTGCCGGGGCTCCCAGAAGCTTTTCCTATACCCAAGCGGGTGGCGGACATTGTTAATAAAGAATGGGAAAGGCCCGGTATTCCTTTCGTCCCTCCCCCCATATTTAAAAAATTGTTTCCTATGGTCGACCCCAGAAAGGACTTATGGCAGACAGTCCCCAAGGTCGAGGGAGCGGTTTCCACTTTAAACAAACGCACCACTATACCCATAGAGGATAGTTGTGCTTTCAAAGATCCTATGGATAAAAAATTAGAAGGTTTGCTTAAAAAAATGTTTGTTCAGCAAGGTTACCTTCTACAACCAATTTCATGCATTGTCCCTGTCGCTACAGCCGCATGTTTCTGGTTCGATGATCTGATAAGAGCGGTCGATAGTGATTCTCCTCCTTTGGAGGAGATTATGGACAGAATCAATGCTCTCAAATTGGCTAATTCTTTCACCCTAGACGCCACTTTGCAATTGGCTAGGTTAGCGGCTAAGAATTCTGGGTTTGCTATTGTGGCGCGCAGAGCGCTTTGGTTGAAATCTTGGTCGGCTGATGCGTCTTCCAAGAACAAGCTACTTAACATTCCTTTCAAGGGGAAAACGCTGTTTGGCCCTGACTTGAAAGAGATTATCTCTGATATCACTGGGGGTAAGGGCCACGCCCTTCCTCAGGATCGGCCTTTCAAGGCAAAAAATAAACCTAATTTTCGTCCCTTTCGTAGAAACGGACCAGCCCAAGGTGCTACGTCCTCTAAGCAAGAGGGTAATACTTCTCAAGCCAAGCCAGCTTGGAGACCAATGCAAGGCTGGAACAAGGGAAAGCAGGCCAAGAAACCTGCCACTGCTACCAAGACAGCATGAAATGTTGGCCCCCGATCCGGGACCGGATCTGGTGGGGGGCAGACTCTCTCTCTTCGCTCAGGCTTGGGCAAGAGATGTTCTGGATCCTTGGGCGCTAGAAATAGTCTCCCAAGGTTATCTTCTGGAATTCAAGGGACTTCCCCCAAGGGGGAGGTTCCACAGGTCTCAGTTGTCTTCAGACCACATAAAAAGACAGGCATTCTTACATTGTGTAGAAGACCTGTTAAAAATGGGAGTGATTCATCCTGTTCCATTAAGAGAACAAGGGATGGGGTTCTACTCCAATCTGTTCATAGTTCCCAAAAAAGAGGGAACGTTCAGACCAATCTTAGATCTCAAGATCTTAAACAAGTTTCTCAAGGTTCCATCGTTCAAGATGGAAACCATTCGAACTATTCTTCCTTCCATCCAGGAAGGTCAATTCATGACCACGGTGGATTTAAAGGATGCGTATCTACATATTCCTATCCACAAGGAACATCATCGGTTCCTAAGGTTCGCATTCCTGGACAAACATTACCAGTTCGTGGCGCTTCCTTTCGGATTAGCCACTGCTCCAAGGATTTTCACAAAGGTACTAGGGTCCCTTCTAGCTGTGCTAAGACCAAGGGGCATTGCTGTAGTACCTTACTTGGACGACATTCTGATTCAAGCGTCGTCCCTTCCTCAAGCAAAGGCTCACACGGACATTGTCCTGGCCTTTCTCAGATCTCACGGATGGAAAGTGAACGTGGAAAAGAGTTCTCTATCCCCGTTAACAAGGGTTCCCTTCTTGGGAACAATAATAGACTCCTTAGAAATGAGGATTTTTCTGACAGAGGCCAGAAAAACAAAGCTTCTAGACTCTTGTCGGATACTTCATTCCGTTCCTCTTCCTTCCATAGCTCAGTGCATGGAAGTGATCGGGTTGATGGTAGCGGCAATGGACATAGTTCCTTTTGCGCGCATTCATCTAAGACCATTACAACTGTGCATGCTCAGTCAGTGGAATGGGGACTATACAGACTTGTCTCCGAAGATACAAGTAAATCAGAGGACCAGAGACTCACTCCGTTGGTGGCTGTCCCTGGACAACCTGTCACAAGGGATGACATTCCGCAGACCAGAGTGGGTCATTGTCACGACCGACGCCAGTCTGATGGGCTGGGGCGCGGTCTGGGGATCCCTGAAAGCTCAGGGTCTTTGGTCTCGGGAAGAATCTCTTCTACCGATAAATATTCTGGAACTGAGAGCGATATTCACTGCTCTCAAGGCTTGGCCTCAGCTAGCGAGGGCCAAGTTCATACGGTTTCAATCAGACAACATGACAACTGTTGCGTACATCAACCATCAGGGGGGAACAAGGAGTTCCCTAGCGATGGAAGAAGTGACCAAAATCATTCTATGGGCGGAGTCTCACTCCTGCCACCTGTCTGCTATCCACATCCCAGGAGTGGAAAATTGGGAAGCGGATTTTCTGAGTCGTCAGACATTGCATCCGGGGGAGTGGGAACTCCATCCGGAAATCTTTGCCCAAGTCACTCAGCTGTGGGGCATTCCAGACATGGATCTGATGGCCTCTCGTCAGAACTTCAAAGTTCCTTGCTACGGGTCCAGATCCAGGGATCCCAAGGCGGCTCTAGTGGATGCACTAGTAGCACCTTGGACCTTCAAACTAGCTTATGTGTTCCCGCCGTTTCCTCTCATCCCCAGGCTGGTAGCCAGGATCAATCAGGAGAGGGCGTCGGTGATCTTGATAGCTCCTGCGTGGCCACGCAGGACTTGGTATGCAGATCTGGTGAATATGTCATCGGCTCCACCTTGGAAGCTACCTTTGAGACGAGACCTTCTTGTTCAGGGTCCGTTCGAACATCCGAATCTGGTTTCACTCCAGCTGACTGCTTGGAGATTGAACGCTTGATTTTATCGAAGCGAGGGTTCTCAGATTCTGTTATTGATACTCTTGTTCAGGCCAGTAAGCCTGTAACTAGAAAGATTTACCACAAAATTTGGAAAAAATATATCTGTTGGTGTGAATCTAAAGGATTCTCTTGGGACAAGGTTAAGATTCCTAGGATTCTATCCTTCCTTCAAGAAGGATTGGAAAAAGGATTATCTGCAAGTTCCCTGAAGGGACAGATTTCTGCCTTGTCGGTGTTACTTCACAAAAAACTGGCTGCTGTGCCAGATGTTCAAGCCTTTGTTCAGGCTCTGGTTAGAATTAAGCCTGTTTACAAACCTTTGACTCCTCCTTGGAGTCTCAATTTAGTTCTTTCAGTTCTTCAGGGGGTTCCGTTTGAACCCTTGCATTCCGTTGATATTAAGTTATTATCTTGGAAAGTTTTGTTTTTAGTTGCAATTTCTTCTGCTAGAAGAGTTTCAGAATTATCTGCTCTGCAGTGTTCTCCTCCTTATCTGGTGTTCCATGCAGATAAGGTGGTTTTACGTACTAAACCTGGTTTTCTTCCAAAAGTTGTTTCTAACAAAAACATTAACCAGGAGATTATCGTACCTTCTCTGTGTCCGAAACCAGTTTCAAAGAAGGAACGTTTGTTGCACAATTTGGATGTTGTTCGCGCTCTAAAATTCTATTTAGATGCTACAAAGGATTTTAGACAAACATCTTCCTTGTTTGTTGTTTATTCTGGTAAAAGGAGAGGTCAAAAAGCAACTTCTACCTCTCTCTCTTTTTGGATTAAAAGCATCATCAGATTGGCTTACGAGACTGCCGGACGGCAGCCTCCCGAAAGAATCACAGCTCATTCCACTAGGGCTGTGGCTTCCACATGGGCCTTCAAGAACGAGGCTTCTGTTGATCAGATATGTAGGGCAGCGACTTGGTCTTCACTGCACACTTTTACCAAATTTTACAAGTTTGATACTTTTGCTTCTTCTGAGGCTATTTTTGGGAGAAAGGTTTTGCAAGCCGTGGTGCCTTCCATTTAGGTGACCTGATTTGCTCCCTCCCTTCATCCGTGTCCTAAAGCTTTGGTATTGGTTCCCACAAGTAAGGATGACGCCGTGGACCGGACACACCTATGTTGGAGAAAACAGAATTTATGTTTACCTGATAAATTACTTTCTCCAACGGTGTGTCCGGTCCACGGCCCGCCCTGGTTTTTTTAATCAGGTCTGATAATTTATTTTCTTTAACTACAGTCACCACGGTACCATATGGTTTCTCCTATGCAAATATTCCTCCTTAACGTCGGTCGAATGACTGGGGTAGGCGGAGCCTAGGAGGGATCATGTGACCAGCTTTGCTGGGCTCTTTGCCATTTCCTGTTGGGGAAGAGAATATCCCACAAGTAAGGATGACGCCGTGGACCGGACACACCGTTGGAGAAAGTAATTTATCAGGTAAACATAAATTCTGTTTTCTTTCATGTAATTAGCAAGAGTCCATGAGCTAGTGACGTATGGGATATACAATCCTACCAGGAGGGGCAAAGTTTCCCAAACCTCAAAATGCCTATAAATACACCCCTCACCACACCCACAAATCAGTTTTACAAACTTTGCCTCCTATGGAGGTGGTGAAGTAAGTTTGTGCTAAGATTTCTACGTTGATATGCGCTTCTCAGTAAGTTTGTGCTTGATTTTATTCTGTGATATGCGCTTCTCAGCATTTTGAAGCTTGATTCCTCTCAAAGTACAGTGAATGTCAGAGGGATGTGAAGGGAGTATCACCTATTGAATTCTATGGTTTTCCTCGCGGGAAATCTTTCCATAGGTTCTCTGTTATTGGTCGTAGAGATTCATCTCCTACCTCCCTTTTCAGATCAACGATATACTCTCATATTCCATTACCTCTACTGATAACTGTTTCAGTACCGGTTTGGCTATCTGCTATATGTGGATGGGTGTCTTTCAGTAAGTATGTTTTCATTACTTTAGACACTCTCAGCTATGGTTTGGCACTTTATGTATTAATGTAAAGTTCTAAATATATGTATTGTACTTATATTTGCCATGAGTCAGGTTTATGTATATTTCCTTTTGCAGACTATCAGTTTCAAAATTGGGAAAAACGTATTTAGGAAGTTATTTTTTCTTACCTGGCGTATAGTCTTTTCTTCAAAATTGACTGTTTTCTTTAATTTTCTCGGGCAAAATTAGGCTTGCGAGGCCGCAAAATGCTATTATTTATTGCGTCATTCTTGGCGCCAGAATTTTTTTTGGGCACAAAGGTACGTTTGTTGACGCAAGTTCGCCATTTCCGGCGTCTTATTTGACGGCAGGTTCCTTGCACAAGGTTGCGTCTGCTATGACGCGAGTTGCGTCATTTCCGGGTGTTGCGCCAAAAAATTTAATTTTACATTGCGCGTCATACTTGGCGCCAAATAATTTAATTATTTAAACCCCACTTCCTATATGCCTCTTGCCTTTCTCTATGCTCAGAGGGCTAGGCTGTTTTAATTTTTTTCCCATTTTTGAAACTGCCATATAAGGTAATTGATAATTTTGCTTTATATGTTGTTTTTTCTCTTACATTTGCAAGATGTCTCAATCTGATCCTGTCTCAGAAACCACTGTTGGATTCCTGCTGCCTGATAATAGTTCTACCAAAGATAAGTGTATCTGTTGTAAATTAGTAGAGATTATATCTCCAGCGGTAATATGTAACAGTTGTCATGATAAACTTTTATATGCAGAGAATGTATCCATCAGTACTAGTACAATGCCTGTTGTTCCTTCAACATCTAATGTACATGATATCCCTGTGAATATAAAAGATTTTATTGCTGATGCTATTCAGAAGGCTTTGTCTGCTATTCCGCCTTCTAATAAACGTAAAAGGTCTTTTAAAACTTCTCATAAAGTTGATGAAATTTCAGATGACCGACAACATACTGATTTATCCTCCTCTGATGAGTATCTATCTGATTCAGAAGATCCTACCTCAGAGATTGACACTGTCAAATCTACTTATCTCTTTAAGATGGAGTATATTCATTCATTCCTGTTACTGGGGGGAAGGGAGTTTTTACCTCAGGATAAAAGATCTAAGGGTAAATCTAAGGCTTCTAATAGTTTTTAGTTCTTTTCGACAGAATAAGGAACAGAAAGCCAATCCTTCCCCCAAAGAATCTGGTTCCATTTGGAAACCTTCTTCAAATTGGAATAAATCCAAGCCTTTTAAGAAACCAAAGCCAGCCCCCAAGTCTGCATTAAGGTGTGGCCCTCATTCCAGTTTAGCTGGTTGGGGGCAGATTAAAATTTTTCCAAAACATTTGGGCAGATTCTGTCCAAAATCAATGGATTCAGAGCATTGTCTCTCAAGGGTATCGAATAGGATTCAGAGTAAGACCTCCTGTGAGATTTTTTTCTCTCACGCGTTCCAGCAAACCCAGTGAAGGCTCAGACCTTTCTGAAGTGTGTTTCAGATCTAGAGCTTTCAGGGGTAATTATACCAGTTTCATTTCCAGAATCTTTTCATTGTCCCAAAGAAAGAAAATTCATTCAGGCCAGTTCTGGATCTGAAAATGTTGAACCATTTTGTGAGAGTGCCAATTTTCAAAATGGTGACTATAAGGACTATTATTCCTTTTCTTCAGCAAGGTCATTATATGTCCACGATAGACTTACAGGATGCATATCTTCACATTCCGATTCATTCATACCACTATCGGTTTCTGAGATTCTCTTTTCTAGACAAGCATTACCAATTTTTCGCTCTTCCATTTGGCCTAGCGACAGCTCCAAGAATTTTTTCAAAATTTATCGGTGTCCTACTCTCTGTAATCAGAGAACAGGGTATTGCGGTGTTTCCTTATTTGGACAATATCTTCAGTCTTTACATTTTGCCGAATCTCACACATATATCGATTTACCAAAAAGTTCCTTGATTCCTCAGACAAGGGTCACCTTTTTAGGTTTCCAGATAGATTCAGTGTTCATGACTCTGTCTCTAACAGACAAGAGACAAATAAAATTGGTTTCAGCTTTTCTGAACCTTCAGTCTCAATCGTTTTCTTCAGTGGCTATGTGCATGGAAATTTTAGGTCTCATGACTTCAGCATCGGACGCGATCCCCTTTGCTCGTTTTCATATCAGACCTCTGCAGCTTTGTATGCTGAAGCAATGGTGCAGGGATTATACAAATATATCACAATTAATATCCTTAAATCCCAATGTTCAACTTTCTCTGGCTTGGTGGTTAGACCACCATCGTATAATTCAAGGGGCCTCTTTTGTTCGTCCAACCTGGACTGTAATCATAACAGATGCAAGTGTTTCAGGTTGGGGAGCTGTCTGGGGAACTCTGACAACACAAGGGGTTTGGAAATCTCAAGAGGCGAGGTTACCAATCAATATTTTGGAACTCAGTGCTATTTTCAGGGCTCTTCAGGTTTGGCCTCTATTGAAGAGAGAACCATTCATTTGTTTTCAGACAGACATTGTCACAACTTAGGCATATGTCAATCATCAGTGCAGGACTCGCAGTCCCCTAGCTATGAAAGAAGTATCTTGGATACTTGCTTGGGCGGAATCCAGCTCTTGTCTAATTTCTGCGGTACATATCCCAGGTATAGACAATTGGGAAGCGGATTGTCTCAGTCGTCAGACTTAAGATCCGGGGGAGTGGTCTCTCCATCCAGATGTGTTTTTTCAGGTGTGAGGTCTTCCAGAAATAGATCTGATGGCTTCTCATCTAAACAAGAAACTTCCCAGGTACCTATCCAGGTCCAGGGATCCTCAGACGGAGTCGATGGATGCGTAAGCAGTTCCTTGGTTTTACTAACCTGCTTATATCTTTCCGCCTCTAGTTCTTCTTCCAAGAGTGATTTCCAAAATCATCATAAAACATTCGTTTGTGTTTCTGGTAGCTCCAGCATGGCCTCACAGGTTCTGGTATGCAGACCTTTTCCGAATGTCCAGTTGTCAACCTTGGCCACTTCCTTTAAGACCACACCTCAAATTGCTAAATTTGAAGGTATGGAAATTGAACGCTTAGTGTTTAGTCATAGAGGTTTCTCTGACTCAGTGATTGATACTATGTTACATACTCGTAAATCTGTTTCTAGGAAGATTTATTATCGAGTTTGGAAGACTTATATTTCATGGTGTTTGTCTCATAAATTCTCCTGGCATTCTTTTAGAATTCCTAGAATTTTACAGTTTCTTCAGGATGGTTTGGATAAAGGTTTATCTGCAAGTTCCTTGAAGGGACAAATCTCTGCTTTCTGTTTTATTTCACAGAAAGATTGCTAAACTTCCTGATATTCACTGTTTTGTTCAGGCTTTGGTCCGTATCAAGCCTGTCATTAATCAATCTCTCCTCCTTGGAGTCTTAATTTGGTTTTGAAAGCTTTACAGGCTCCTCCTTTTGAGCCTATGCATTCTTTGGATATTAAACTACTTTCTTGGAAAGTGTTGTTCCTTTTAGCTACCTCTTCTGCTAGAATTTCTGAATTATCTGCTCTTTCTTGTGAGTCACCTTTTCTGATTTTTCATCAAGATAAGGCAGTTTTGCGGACTTCATTTAAATTTTACCTAAAGTTGTGAATTCTAACAACATTAATAGGGAAATTTTTGTCTCCTCTTTGTGTCCTAATCCTAAGAATTCTTTGGAAAGATTCTTACATTCTCTGGATGTTGTAAGAGCTTTGAAATATTATGTTGAAGCTACTAAACATTTCAGGAAGACTTTTAGTCTGTTTGTTGTCTTTTCTGGTTCTAGGAAAGGTCAGAAAGCTTCTGCCATTTCCTTGGCATCTTGGTTAAAGCTTTTGATTCATAAGGCTTATTTGGAGTCAGGTCAGGCCCCGCCTCAGAGAATCACAGCTTATTCTACTAGATCAGTCTCCACTTCGTGGGCTTTTAAGAATGAGGCTTCAGTTGATCAGATTTGTAAAGCAGCAACTTTGTCTTCTTTGCATACATTTGCTAAATTCTATCGTTTTGATGTATTTGCCTCTTCAGAAGCAGTTTTTGTTAGAAAAGTTATTCAGGCAGTTGTTTCAGTTTGATTCCTCTGCTTATGTTTTAAGTTTTTTTCCATTTATGAGAAAAACTTATTTTTATGGTTGTGGATTTAAATTTTTCAGCGGAAAATGGCTGTTTTTATTTTATCCCTCCCTATCTAGTGACTCTTGTGTGGAGTTGGAGTTCCACATCTTGGGTATTTCTATCCCATACGTCAATAGCTCATGGACTGTTGCCAATTACATGAAAGAAAACATAATTTATATAAGAAATTACCTGATGAATTCATTTCTTTCATATTGACAAGAGTCCATGAGACCCGCCTTTTTTATGGTGGTTATGTTTTTTTGTATAAAGCACAATTATATTTCCAATTCCTTTTTTGATGCTTTTTACTCCTTTTTTTCTATCACCCCACTACTTGGCTATTTGTTAAACTGAATTGTGGGTGTGGTGAGGGGTGTATTTATAGACATTTTGAGGTTTGGGAAACTTTGCCCCTCCTGGTAGGGTTGTATATCCCATACCTCACTAGCCCATGGACTCTTGCCAATATGAAAAAAATTAATTTATCAGGTAAGTTCTTACATAAATTATGTTGTTGTTTTTTCTTTCATGATTCAGATATGGAAAACAATTTTAAACAATTTTCTAATTTATTTATATTAGTATCCTTTGTTAAAAAATGTAGGTAGGTTCAAGACCAGCAATACTGGGAGTAAGCTGCGGATTGGTGGTTGCATATATATGCCTCTTGTCATTGGCTCATCCAACTAGCTCCCTGTAGTGTTCCTTCAACAAAGGATACAAAGAACACCTCTTCATCTCCCACTCCCTCAACCTTCTGGCTCTCACAGAAACCTGTCTCCTTCAGACATAGTTTCCCCTGCTGCAATGTCACATGGGGGTCTACACTTCAGCCACACCTAAGGCCTGGAAACAGGCAAGGAGGTGGTGTAGGTATTTTACTTTCATCTCTTTGCATCTTTCAACAAATACAACTTATCTCTTCCCTCACATTTTCTTCCTTCAAAACCCACATGATTCGCTTATTCTCTCCTCTCTCTACGTTTTGCAATTATATATCGCCCCCCTGGTTTCTCAACTTAATTTCTTGATCATTTTGCATCCCGGCTATCTTATTTCCTCTCCTCAGACATGCCTGCCCTAATTCTTGTGGATTTTAACCTCCCTATTGGCAATCCTTCTGCCCCTGGTGCAAACACTTTTCTAGCTCACTTCCTCTTACGGTCTGTCACTATGGTCTGACTCTCCCATTTACAAACATGGACGCTTTCTTGATCTCATTTTCAGCTATCGATGCACCCTCTCAACCTTCACAAATTCCCTCTTTCTGACCATCATCTCGTCACTTGTAATATCAAAGCACTTCCTACTGCCCTCCCTTCTTCTAACCCTCACAACAAAGAGGAGCATTAAGTCACTTGATAGGCAACATTTTTTAAACTCTCTCAAGCCTCTTCCATCTCTTTTTCTTGCCCTGACCAATCTATCTGTCACTATAATTCCACTCTTACATTGATCCTTGACAATCTGGAACCTCCTACCATAGCTAAAAAGTCACACACTCATCCTCAGCTCCTCTGACACGTTACCTATGTAGATGTTCCCACACTGCTGAGCAACATTGGAGAAAATCCCGTTGTTCAGACTTCCTTCATTACAAGTTCATCTTAAACTCCTACTATTCTGCCCTTAACCTCTCTAAGAAGGACTACTTCTTTATTCTTATATCTACTCTTTCTTCAAACCCAAAACGTCTGTTCTCCACTTTTAACACCCTTCTCCGGCCACCCCACCTCCTATTTCCACTTCTCTCGCAGCTCAAGATTTTGCCAACCACTTCTCCAGCAAAATAGATTCCATCAGAAACAAAATAATCTCTCAACACACCACCAGTCCCCAACCCCCATAACCGATTACCGATATCCAAAACCCACAAAGCCACAGACTCCCTCAACTGAGGAAGATGTTTCTGCCCATATATCCTCACCTCACTACCTTTCCCCTTGATCCCATCCCCTCACAATTACTGCCCTCTCGCATACTCTTATCCTCACGCATATTTTTAATCTTTCCCTCAGCACTGGTATATTTCTCTCTTCCCTTAAACATGTACTAATTACACCTATCCTCATAAAATCTTCTCTTAACCCATCATCCCCATCCAATTACCGCCCTATTTCCCTACTCCCCCTTACCTCAAAACTTCTGGAAAGGCTAGTATCTACACGTTTATCACATTTATTCAACATTAAACTCCCTCCTTGATCCATTGCAATCTGGATTTCACCCCCAACACTCCACAGAAACTGCAATCATTAAGATTACTAATGACCTAATTACAGCAAAGTCAAAAGGCCACTTTTTTTTGTTACTTCTTCTTGATCTGTCTGCAGCCTTTGACACTGTTGATCAAACTCTCTTGCTCCAAACCCTCCAAGCTTTAGGCATCTGTGTCACAGCTCTCTTGTAGCTCTACTCTTACCTGTCTAACCTGACCTTTAGTGTTACCTTTTCTGGCACATCCACTGACCCTTTACCACTTTATGTATGGTTACCACAAAGGCTCTGTCCTTAGTCCCCTTATAAATTTATACATCGTCCTTAGGTTCCTTAATACAGTCCCATTGGTTTCAATACCATTTGTATGCTGATGATACCCAAATCTACATCTCTGCACCAGACTTATCCCCTTCCTTACTAACTCGTGTTACTAACTGTCTGTCTAATATTTCATCCTGGATGTCCTCTCACTACCTTAACCCCTTAAGGACCAGCGACGTACCCTGTATGTCGCTGGCCTTTTTTTGGGACTTGATTGTTTTATAGCGCGGTCTTGCCACCAGCGTTGAGACTGCTCTATTCCACAAAGCCTGCTGGAGGGAGGGCATTAATGGCGTGTTCTTGCTAGACTTGTGTTATTATGTCCTGAAAAAACCCTTAACGACCAGTGACATACAGGGTACATTGTGGTCATTAAGGGGTTAAGCTAAATCTCTTCAAAACTGAGCTGCTTTTCCCCTCCCCCCCCTTCTTTCAAAATCTCAACCCCCCAACTTTCTCTAACTGGTGATAATAACATCATTACCCTAACCCTGCATGCCCGATTTCTTAGGGTTTACTTGACTCAGATCTCTCTTTCACTCCCCACATCTAGTCATTGGCCAATTTCTGCTGCCTCCATATACTACTGGGAGTCTGCTGCTGATTTGTGACTGCATATATGTGCTTCTTGTCATTGACTCACGCAATGTATTTAGCTATCTCCCAGTAGTGCATTGCTACTCCTTCAACAAAGGATCCAGAGAGAATGTAGCAAATGTGATCATAGAAGTAAATTGGAAAGTTGTTTCAAATTCTATGCTCTATCATAATTTTGAAATAAAAAATGTAGGTTCCATGCCCCTTTTAAAGAGATATAAAAGGCAAATATTTATATTGTTTCTTTCCATAGGTTAATTTATTTTAAGAAGCCGCTAAAATTACTTTAACTTGTTTCCCTGCAATCTGCAGTCAAAAATGGGCAGATTTCAAAACCCCCCCATGAGGCTAATTTGCATTCACGTTGGGAAACCTGGGTTCTATCTTTAGCCGCAGTTCTGGGTAGTGCATAGGAACCTACGAATGCGCTTTGTATGATGATTAACCCGCGCATGCGCAATATCTCCTAGATGAAATTGATGTCACACTATGCGGTCACTTGACCGCAGTGTAATTGGAGCGATCAGCAGTATTGACAGCATCAGTACCAGCAGAGTGAGCAGCAGCGTATATCATATAATTAACTTTTTAATTATCATCCCTTCTCCAAGGGGCGTTCCCTGCATTTGGGTATGTGAAGAAGAGACAAGCCAAGTGCAATATAGCACTGCATGACATGACAGTTCTGCTGCATTTACACTTTGTGCTTTGTATTTTATATCAATTTACACTTCAGATTAAATGTTATTACATTTTAACGTAGCACTTTCCATTTTGTATTTTATTTTGTATACAGCAGTGTATTTAGGATTGTGATTTTACAAATTCTGATTATAAAGCAGACTAAACGAAAGTAGAATTATTTTCATTTTCTAAGAAAAAGAGAGGAACCTGGAAATCCCAGAGAGATGAGAAATGCCTTCCATAGAAAGTAATAAAGCTCTCTGGGATACAAAATTTCACATGGGAGAGAGAAGTTAACTGGAGAACCCCTGGGGCTGATATAAAGAGTCTGTTTGCAGAGGTGTAAGACTCACAGACGCATTAGATAAGGGGAACAGCAGGCTTGGTAAAGGGGGTCGTGAAGCAGCTCCCTTTCAGTTGGATGCCCCCTTAGCAAATGCTTTTCTCCTATTCACTAGTGATTTGTTAGCCGTATAGAAATCTGCCAGCTCACCCGCTTTCAATGTTGTTTTGGTCTTACCGACTAACAACTACTCCTGCACTTCTGCTTGGCACAACTGCATGAACTGTCCCTTGACCATCAGATCCTCCAAGTACTCCATGGTGGTAAATTCCAGCCGTCTGATGTTTTTAGGTTTCCCACAACTGTAGCGTAGCTTTCTGAGGTTCCCCTCTGCAGAGTCTGAAATGTCTTCATCTAAACCTCAGGAGTGAGATTATATCTCATCTGCAGTGCAGCCTTAATTGCATCATAGTCCTGATCACACTCTGCAAAAGCCTACAGTACAGGGCCTTTCAGACCAGGTGTGAGATACTTTGCCCACTGGTTCCTTGGCAGCTGGTACTGTCTTATACCCTTGAGTGCTAACGACGGCTCTGAGCCGTCGCAGAGTTTCCCACTCAGGTGCTAACAACGGCTCAGAGCCGTCGCTAGCACTCTCCCACTTTGAGGGATATCTGGGGACTCCCACCAGCTCCTACCCCGGTGATCGGGCCTGTATAGTGACAGGCATCGCCGGGGCTTCACGGTTTGCGTGATGACATCACGCGTTTGGACTCCACCGCGCAACTTTATTAAAAAAAGACAATGACAAGTATAGGGAAAGGGGGCATGCTGCTTAAAAGCCTGTATCTCATGCATCTAAGCAGCTACAGACCTCCAAGACCCACTGTTGGAAAGGTAATCGTCTAACCTATAAGTCTTGGGGATCTGAAAAAAAAAAGTTAAAAATAAAATTAAAAATAAAAAAACCTGAAATCAGCTTAGTACCCAGGTGGGAACGTGCTTAGGAATACATCCAGAACCCCATCTTTATCTAGAGTAAGGAAATTCTCTGCACATGTTCTGAGTACAGAGGAGTCTCTAGATTCACTAACAACAGGTGAGGCTGTTACTTGCTCTAGCTGTCTCTCTGCTTCTTCCCTCTCAGCCTGGCGTTCCGCTGCAGCAGCCTGCTGTTACTGGTTCTTAAAAATGAAATGTATCCTTAAGTTTGGGTCTGCTGAACCCACATTGGATCTCCAGAGCGTGATGAATCTCAGCCCACAGCTGCATTTTCCTTTGTCCTGACACAAAAGTTCAAGAGTCTCCTTGTACTTCTGCTGGTGTGCGTCCATAGTATAAAAATAAAATAGGATAGAAAAAACAGAGAATAAAGAGGGGAACTGGATGCTTTTTGTGTGACTATATAATGCACTGAGTTATTGTTTTGGGAAATTGTGAGATTCACAATTTATTTTAGTACTTGGATTTCCACACTAGCAAATCCACTAGTACTAAAATCTAATAAAACTTTTCACCACTGCTAGCCACCAGTTTGTGACGTACAGGGTTAACAATCGTTCCACCTTAACCAGTTTGTCACAGTCTAACCACTCCAGGCAAGCCTGTGACTTAGTTCAGTGGGTACAAGGGTTAACAAACACTCTCTAGTCTGTACAAGACATAGAAAAATGACCCCTACACTACAGAAAAACATTATTAATAAATACTTTTTTTAAATACTATAAACTGTGTACTGCAGAAAAAAGTAATAACCAAATCAAAAAGACAAAATAAAAGCCATAAACTGCATACTGGCAGACTGAAAGTTTTGTAAAAATGTAACTTTTTTTTTTTAAAGCATTTAGCAGCAAAATGGGCCCATATCAATGCCTTGGTTTGTCTACTAAATATATATATATATATAGTTTTCATAGATAGATTTAAAAAAAAAACAAGACTCTATTTCTGTTTAAACAGAGTGATAGCAAAAATGCTAAAAGTTCTCCAGTATTTTTTGGTGTTTTTCTCTGAAATCCCCAGTAGTAAAGAAATTAAGTGACCCAGGGTTGTGTCTTGAGAGAAGGCTTGTCCCACACAGATCACTGTAGTAAGAAAACTGTGCTGCACCTTCTAACTGGTTGTACTAGAGGTAAGTAATACAAATCAGCTGACCTAGAAACCTATATACAGAATTCACACAGAGGCAGCTAAGCCAGTTGAACGTTGTTTATATTGAGGAGGGAGATGAACATATAGAGACACAGATGGGAAGCATGGTAGGGCTCCTTTTTACCCATTCCCTCGTAAATATTTTTGAGGACCTTTCTTTAGCTAGGTGTGATGGAGAGTTGCCACCAGCTTTACAAAAGAACAGCAATGCCTTGTGTTTTAGAAGTGGAACAGTTAGTTGACACAAGATATCTTTGGATAAACAGGGGATTTGAATTAGGACCAAGGTAAATATAGGGAGTCTTAAAAGATAGTCCTTTTGTCATCCTCTTGGCCTGTCATCCTCTTGGCCTGTCATCAAAATCACCAGAAATAGTATTCACTTCCTACAAACTCCCCTTTGCTGTGTTGTAACAGAGCAATACATACATAAACATAGTTGGAAATATGTTTAACTCTAGTAAATGTTCTTATAAAATCAGATGTTCCAGGTCAAATATAACCAGCATTTAAAAGGTAGAATTATTAACGCTTGAGTGCAGAGAAAGACACATTGTCATCCTCTGCACTAAGCTCACAGGGCAGAAGAAACTATATTGTCCTCCAGGTTAGAGTCCCCTTTCCAATTCATATCCTGGAGACCCACTGCACTGCAGCAGGGAGAGGAGACTACACTCTCCTTTGCCGGGGCTAACAGGACATCACCTTGTATGCATTTGGTGACATCACAAGAAATATTTCCTTGTTAGTAAAGCTGGGGCAGAGTTTTCAAGCCCATACTTCAGCTCCACATACAGAAACAAAGCCCATCATTTGATAGAGGAGAGTCTGCCCTTTCAATTGTAGTTTCATGCCCTTGTAAGATGCAGAAAATAACCTGCAGCAGGACTAAAAGTGCTGGTTACTCAGTGAAGGATGGAGTCCCTAAAATCCCCCCCCCCTTGTGTGTGTTATAGTGGGAGCCCTTCATTTCAAAGTTGAGAATGTTCTCTTTCAAATCAGTGGTCACTTGACCTCCTACAATGTAGCTGATAACAGTCAAAAACAGTAATAACATGTCCCTCTAGAAATAAGGTTATTTTAATATATTTTTGAAGGGGGATTGTTCTATTATAAAGTCCCCCTTAAAAAAAAATCTCCCCCTCTTATTTAATTATAGACGTATGAGAATCCTCATTAAAAGCAATGAAACATATTAACACATAAATATATATGTATATATATTTATATTTGCTGCCCATCGCTGTGCGACTTACCCCTTTCGATGTGCTAGTTCTCATGCTGTGTCTGACGGCATGAGAACAAGGCTCCCATTGGAGCCTAAGGAAGCACGCTCGTGTGAGCACAAACCTTCCATGCAATGCGAACGCGAGGTTGTGTTCACATTGCACCTCACTTATAATACCAGCGCACATTTGTGAGCACTGGTATTACTAAGTTGAGCACAAATGTTGCTTTCACGGAAGCAATATTTTGCGCTCAACTTGTTATCTGGCCTTTATATGGTGGCATTTCCCCATTATTATATTTCTGCTATTCCTTTCCTTAGATATGGAGATTCCACGCCGTCATTCAATTACTAGTGGGAATATCACTCCCGGCCAGCAGGAGGAGGCAAAGAGCACCACAGCAAAGCCGTTAAGCTTCACTCCCCTACCCATAATCCCCTGTCATTCTCTTTGCCTCTGTCAATGGAGGTGGAGTCTAAAGAAATTAATTCCTTTTTTGGGTACTTTTCCCTGCAAGCAAGGATTAGGGTTTAGCTGAGTCCATGTTAATCTCTTCAGTAGAATAGTGGTGGCTTTTAAGCAGTTAGGAAGTTGTGAGGTAGTCCTTGTTTTGTTTCCTAACACATTGCTGCCCATGGTACAGAAAGCCAGAGCTGGTTACTCTGTTCTTTCATTTTCTACATGTCTCTGTAATGAGTATGTGTCCTTTCACGCCTTGTGAGCTGTCTTCCTGTTGGACAGCTAGACTGCGGTAAGTGCTTTTGTCTTCTAGGTCTTAGAGGCTTGCACTTCAGAAGAATATGTCATATGCAGTAGATGGGGACAATTTTAAAATCCTTTATACAGGATTTTCTTTGGCAGTGGGCAGGCACATTATGTATGTTGAGACTAGGGGGTTAATCTTCCCTTTATTGGGACGTTTTTCCTCTTTGGGCTAATTTTGTTGAAATACTTTATTAGTATGTGTGTGGCTTATGTTTTATACAGGGATTTGTGTATAAACCTAAAATTTGGCAGTTGGTATTCTTTGCTTGCTTAGCTTGAACAGGCTAACTGACAAACTGCTTGAGTTTGAAACCAGCTGCAGCTACTTGCATCTTATGTTACAGGGAGTGCAGAATTATTAGGCAAGTTGTATTTTTGAGGATTAATTTTATTATTGAACAACAACCATGTTCTCAATGAACCCAAAAAACTCATTAATATCAAAGCTGAATAGTTTTGGAAGTAGTTTTTAGTTTGTTTTTAGTTATAGCTATTTTAGGGGGATATCTGTGTGTGCAGGTGACTATTACTGTGCATAATTATTAGGCAACTTAACAAAAAACAAATATATACCCATTTCAATTATTTATTTTTACCAGTGAAACCAATATAACATCTCAACATTCACAAATATACATTTCTGACATTCAAAAACAAAACAAAAACAAATCAGTGACCAATATAGCCACCTTTCTTTGCAAGGACACTCAAAAGCCTGCCATCCATGGATTCTGTCAGTGTTTTGATCTGTTCACCATCAACATTGCGTGCAGCAGCAACCACAGCCTCCCAGACACTGTTCAGAGAGGTGTACTGTTTTCCCTCCTTGTAAATCTCACATTTGATGATGGACCACAGGTTCTCAATGGGGTTCAGATCAGGTGAACAAGGTGGCCATGTCATTAGATTTTCTTCTTTTATACCCTTTCTTGCCAGCCACGCTGTGGAGTACTTGGACGCGTGTGATGGAGCATTGTCCTGCATGAAAATCATGTTTTTCTTGAAGGATGCAGACTTCTTCCTGTACCACTGCTTGAAGAAGGTGTCTTCCAGAAACTGGCAGTAGGACTGGGAGTTGAGCTTGACTCCATCCTCAACCCGAAAAGGCCCCACAAGCTCATCTTTGATGATACCAGCCCAAACCAGTACTCCACCTCCACCTTGCTGGCGTCTGAGTCGGACTGGAGCTCTCTGCCCTTTACCAATCCAGCCACGGGCCCATCCATCTGGCCCATCAAGACTCACTCTCATTTCATCAGTCCATAAAACCTTAGAAAAATCAGTCTTGAGATATTTCTTGGCCCAGTCTTGACGTTTCAGCTTGTGTGTCTTGTTCAGTGGTGGTCGTCTTTCAGCCTTTCTTACCTTGGCCATGTCTCTGAGTATTGCACACCTTGTGCTTTTGGGCACTCCAGTGATGTTGCAGCTCTGAAATATGGCCAAACTGGTGGCAAGTGGCATCTTGGCAGCTGCACGCTTGACTTTTCTCAGTTCATGGGCAGTTATTTTGCGCCTTGGTTTTTCCACACGCTTCTTGCGACCCTGTTGACTATTTTGAATGAAACGCTTGATTGTTCGATGATCACGCTTCAGAAGCAATTTTAAGAGTGCTGCATCCCTCTGCAAGATATCTCACTATTTTTGACTTTTCTGAGCCTGTCAAGTCCTTCTTTTGACCCATTTTGCCAAAGGAAAGGAAGTTGCCTAATAATTATGCACACCTGATATAGGGTGTTGATGTCATTAGACCACACCCCTTCTCATTACAGAGATGCACATCACCTAATATGCTTAATTGGTAGTAGGCTTTCGAGCCTATACAGCTTGGAGTAAGACAACATGCATAAAGAGGATGATGTGGTCAAAATACTCATTTGCCTAATAATTCTGCACTCCCTGTATAGGCAAAGGGAAACGCGTGCCTTTTACTTGCTGCATAGTTTCCTCTCTCTGCCGGTCATGTGACTTCTCTCTGCTGTCGGATGTTCACAGAGCGGAGCTGCGTCATTGAATTTCAGTCTGTTCAGTATCGATCTACTATACAATCGTTTTAGAGACTTCTGGCAGACAAATTGTGGTATTAAAAAATCTTAAAGTGACAGTGTATTTAAGAAATTTCTACAATTTGGGGAATTTTTTATTTAATATTATGGACATGGACCAAGACTTTGTTTTTTGACAAATGCTTGTTATGCCTAGAGGCACAAATTGTTTATGCAATTCTGTGCTGCATGCTTAGCTAGAACACTTCAATTTAAAGATAAATTGTTGCCCTCTGAGCCCAATTTCTCTCAGGATGATGCTGTTCAGGCAATGCCACAGCTTTCTCCTCAAACGTCCCAAGCCTCTGTGGCGTCACATACAGTGCCCTGCAGTTCCTCTCAGCCTCCTGGAGGAGTTTATTTGCCTGCACAGGTATCTTCTGCGATATCTGCGGCATTATCTGCTTTTCCTATGCTGGGAAAATGCAAGAGGAAAATTAGACATTCAGATAGTAAGGTTTCTGTTCCACCTACTGCTACGCAGATTGCCATCCCTTTACATACGCCGGTAGCCTCTGAGGGTGAAATCTCAGATTCGGACAGTATTATTCCTTCATCTGATACTGAAGAAGTAAACTTCAGATTTAAGCTTGAACACCTTCGTGTACTGTTAAAGGAGATATTGGCTACTTTGGACGACTCTGATACTTCTGTCGTTGGCAACCCTAAGTAGTCTAGTAAACTTAATAAATACTATGATGTTCCTTCCTCTGTGGAAGTTTTTCCTGTCCCAGACCGTGTGATGGAGATTATTTCACAGGAATGGGAGAAGCCAGGGATTCTTTTCTCTGTGTCTCCCGTATTTAAAATGATGTTTCCTGTTGCTGACTTCATTAAAGATTCTTGGCGCACAGTGCCAAAAGTAGAAGGGGCTATTTCTACTCTGGCTAAGAGAACTATGATCCCTATAGAGGATAGCTGTTCCTTTAAGGATCCCATGGGCAAAAAGCTGGAAGCTTATTTGAAGAAGATGCATGTTCATCAAGGTCTTCAATGGCAACCTGCAGTTTGTATTGCCACAGTAGCAAGTGCGGCATCTTATTAGTGCGACGCCTTGTCTGAATCAATTTTAGTAGATACTCTGTTGGAAGAGATACAAGATAGGATTAACTCTCTCAAGCTAGCCAATTCTTTTATTTCAAATGCTAACATGCAAGTTATTAGACTGGGAGCCAAGATGTCTGGCTTCACTATCCTAGCCCGCAGGGCATTGTGGCTAAAATCTTGGTCAGCTGATGTTACCTATAAGTCCAAACTTCTGGCACTTCCTTACAAGGGGAAGACCTTGTTCGGAACTGGTCTGGCAGAAATCATTTCCGATATTACGGGTGGAAAAGGGTCTTTTCTACCACAAGACAAGAGGAACAGACTCAAAGGATGTCAAAGTAATTTTCGTACCTTTTGTAACTTCAAAGGTCAAAAGTCTTCCTCTTCCAAGCAGGAGCAGTCCAAGTCTTTTAGGAAGCCAATCAGTCTTAGAATCCGGGGAAGCAATCAAAGAAACCCTTAGCTGAGTCTAAGTCAGCATGAAGGGTCAGCCCCTGGCACGGGTTCGAATCAAGTGGGGGCAGACTTTCCCTATTTTGTCAAGGGTGGAGACGAGATGTTGCAGATCCTTGGGCTGTGGACAAAGTATCTCGGGGTTACAAAACTTTCCCTCCCAGGGGCAGATTCCACCTCTCAAGATTATCTGCAAACCAGGTAAAAAAAAGTCTTTCTTGAACTGCGTACAGGACCTTTGCTCCCTTGGAGTGATTGCTCCAGTAAGGGAGCAGGGTCTAGGATTCTATTCAAATCTGTTCGTGGTTCCCAAAAAAGAGGGAACTTTTCGACTCATTTTAGACCCAAAGTGCCTCTACAAGTTTCTCCGGGTACCTTTCTTCAAAATGGAAACTATTTGTTACATTCTTCCTTTGGTCCAAGAGGGTCAGTTCATGACAAACATAGACCTGAAGGACGCGTATCTTCATGTTCCCATCCACAGGGATCATCACAAATTCCTGAGATTCGCCTTTCAAGACAAACACTTTCAGTTTGTGGCTCTTCCATTTGGCCTTGCCACAGCTCCCAGAATTTTCTTAAAGGTTCTGGGGGCTCTCTTGGCAGTGATTAGGTCTCGGGGAATTGCAGTGGCGCAATACCATAAACGACATTGGTTCAGTCGCCATCTTTTTAACAAGCAAACTCTCATAAGAGATCTTGTTGTCTTTTCTACGTTCCCACGGTTGGAAAGTGAATCTGGAAGAGTTCCCTTGTTCCAGCTACAAGGGTGATTTTCTTAGGGACCATAATAGATTCCTTATCTATGAAAAATTTTCTGACGGAGGTCAGAAAATCTAAAATTCTCTCCTCTTGCCACTCTCTTCAGTCTACTGTTCGGCCATCAGTGGCTCAATGTATGGAGGTAATTGGTCTGATGATGGCTTCCATGGACATCATTCCCTTTGCTCGATTCCATTTGAGAGCGCTGCAATTATGCATGCTCAGACAATGGAACAGAGACCATTAGGATCTGTCTCAGAGGATAGATCTACACCAGTCGACAAAAGACTCTCCTGTGGTGGCTTTCTCAGGACCATGTGTCTCAGGGCACATGCTTCCGGAGACCTTTCTGGGTGATTGTGACCACGGACGCCAGCCTGCTAGGCTGGGGGGGCAGTCAGGGACTCGTTAAAGGCACAGGGACTATGGACTCGGGACTTCCCATAAACATCTTGGAGTTGAGATCGATTTACAATGCTCTGATGGCTCGGCCTCAATTGTACTTTTGTCCCGGTTTATCAGGTTTCAGTCGGACAACATAACCTCAGTGGCTTACATCAACCACCAGGGAGGAACTCTGAGTTCCTTAGCCATGAAGGAGATGGCATGGATTATTTAGTGGACGGAAGCTCACAATTCTTGTCTATCTGCCATCCACATTCTTGGAGTGGACAACTGGGAAGCGGATTTCCTGAGCAGACAGACATTTCATCCCGGGGAGTGAGCTCTCCATCCGGAGGTGTTCTCCAGGTTAACCCTTAAAAGGGGGGTGCTGGAGTTGGATCTGATGGCATCTCGGCAGAACGCCAAGCTTCCAAGGTACGGTTCAAGATTAAGAGATCCTCAGGCCGCTCTGATAGATGCTGTGGCGGTTCCTTGGGATTTCGGTCTAGCATACCTGTTTTCTTCGTTTGCGCTCCTTCCACGAGTTATTGCTCATATCAAACAAGAGAGAGCATCAGTAATTCTAATAGCTCCTGCATGGTCTCGCAGGATCTGGTATGCAGACCTAGTGAAGATGTCTTCTCGGCCGCCTTGGAGGTTGCCTCTGAGGAAGGACCTTCTAACTCAGGGTCCATTCCTCCATCCAAATCTCATTTCTCTGAAGCTAACTGCTTGGAGATTCAACGCTTAGTTCTGTCTAAGCATGGATTTTCTGAGTCGGTCATTGAGACCATAATCCAGGTTCGCAAGCCTGTTACTCTAAAAATTTACCATAAGGTATGGCGTAAATACCTTTATTGGTGTGAATCTAAGGGCTACTCTTGGAGTAGGGTCAGGATTCCTAGAATTTTGTCTTTTCTCCAGGAAGGTCTGGAGAAAGGGTTGTCCGTCAGTTCTCTGAAAGGTCAGATTTCTGCATTATTGTTATTATTCTTTATTTATAAAGCGCCAACAGATTCCGCCGCGCTGTCCATGGGTAACAAAGTTAAAAAGACAGTACAATATGAGACACCAGACAAAATTTAACAAACAAATACAGGGGGAATTGGGAGCCCTGTTCCCGTGAGAACTTACAATCTAAATGAGTAGGAGGGTGAGAAACAGGGGGAGCATTATCTATTTTGTTATACAAGCGTCTGGGGGATGTGCCAGATGTTCAATCTTTTTGTCAGGCCCTGGTCAGAATCAGGCCTTTTTTTAAACCTGTTGCTTCTCCTTGGAGCCTTAATCTTGTTTTTAAAGTTTTGCTGCAGGCTCCATTTGAGCCAATGCATTCCATAGATATTAAGTTGCTATCTTGGAAGGTTTTGTTTCTTATTGCTATTGGAACTCTCAGCTTTGCAGTGTGATTCGCCTTTCCTTATCTTTCATGCGGATAAGGCAGTTCTTCGTACTAAATTGGGGTTTCTTCCTAAAGTGTTTTCGGATAGAAATATTAATCAGGAAATTGTTGTTCCTTCTCTCTGTTCCAATCCTTCTTCTCATAAACAACGTCTGTTGCACAACTTTGATGTTGTGCGTGCTCTAAAATTCTACCTTGCAGGCGATTTAAGATTTTCACCAGTCTTCTGCCATGTTTGTTTGTTTCTCAGGAAAGCATAAGGGTCAGAAGGCTACTTCTACTTCTCTTTCCCTCTGGTTGAGAAGAATGATTCGTTTTGCTTATGAGAGTGTTGGACAGCAGCCTCCTGAGAGAATTACAGCTCATTCCACTAGGGCTGTCAACTCTTCTTGGGCTTTCAAAGATTCTTCTTGGGCTTTCAAAGATGAAGCTTCTGTGGAACAGATTTTCAAGGCTGCAACTTGGTCCTCTCTGCATACTTTTTCAAAATTTTACAAATTTGATACTTTTGCCTCGGGTGAGGCCACTTTTGGGAGAAAGGTTCTTCATAAAAAATGGATTTAAGTGACCAGCGCCAAAAAATATAAATTACTACAAACTCCAACTAGAAAAAATAGGTTACCCTCAAAGACCTACAGGACTAATCAATACAAAATACAAAGCACTAAGGAGCGCTGAAACCAGCTTAAGAGTAAGGATTATAGAATATATATAATAATAAAACACCTAACCTGATACTAATATGATACTACTATAATAGGCAATATGTATAATACATGTAAATATAAATTGTGAATTATGAATTATGTGTGAAAAAAATCTTTTCAAAATTGGAAAAAATTATATATGAAAAAAAATTCTATGTGAAAAAATTCAATTCTATAGAAGATGCCAGCAACAAATACTAGAATTGCATATCTATATATAAAAACCTTTATTACAATATAGGTCGACCTATTCAAGACATACAATAATAAATCACAAAATTAAGAAAAAAAGAAAATTAGTATAAAAAACTCCTTAAACCAAAAGTTCATGCATAAGAAACAGTTCCCAGGAGTGGACGATTTTTCGGCTTGTTACTATGTGGACCCACGCTCATACAAGGATGCTGTTCTGTGTATAGTTGTAAGAGGAGCGTTCCCAGGACAAAAGTGGCAGTCGCAGCCAATGATGGTATTTCCCCTACGGACAAGGAATCCTCTTAGTAAATGTCACACAGCAAATAGCAGGGGAAGTTACATCCGTACTTACATAATAATAAGCAGCAACCGGCCTCCAAACTTGAACCAACGATCTGTGGACACACCTTCCAATAGTAACCAATGGCCACTGGAAACAGAAAAGCTTTAACAGGGAAAAGCAATTAGATATACTAGGCTAGAAACCCAGTGAATTTTTTGCAGCTTTCTTTTACAGGATATGCATTCTCGCTCCCAAGGCCTGTTTATAATGGCCAATACTGCACAAAAAACACATAGCAGAGGGTTATTCAGCCACAAGATATCTGCACAAATAAAATACTCCAAAGGTGTAGGAGTTTAAAATAGAGCAAATAGAGCAACTAGTTTCAAAATGTTATATCTTTTTCAAGCTCTAGAGCTTGAAATTATGTAAGTACGGATGTAACTTCCCCTGCTATTTGCTGTGTGACATTTACTAAGAGGATTCCTTGTCCGTAGGGGAAATACCATCATTGGCTGCGACTGCCTCTTTTGTCCTGGGAACGCTCCTCTTACAACTATACACAGAACAGCATCCTTGTATGAGCGTGGGTCCACATAGTAACAAGCCGAAAAATCGTCCACTCCTGGGAACTGTTTCTTATGCATGAACTTTTGGTTTAAGGAGTTTTTTATACTAATTTTCTTTTTTTCTTAATTTTGTGATTTATTATTGTATGTCTTGAATAGGTTGACCTATATTGTAATAAAGTTTTTTATACAGGGAGTGCAGAATTATTAGGCAAATGAGTATTTTGACCACATCATCCTCTTTATGCATGTTGTCTTACTCCAAGCTGTATAGGCTCGAAAGTCTACTACCAATTAAGCATATTAGGTGATGTGCATCTCTGTAATGAGAAGGGGTGTGGTCTAATGACATCAACACCCTATATCAGGTGTGCATAATTATTAGGCAACTTCCTTTCCGTTGGCAAAATGGGTCAAAAGAAGGACTTGACAGGCTCAGAAAAGTCAAAAATAGTGAGATATCTTGCAGAGGGATGCAGCACTCTTAAAATTGCAAAGCTTCTGAAGCGTGATCATCGAACAATCAAGCGTTTCGTTCAAAATAGTCAACAGGGTCGCAAGAAGCGTGTGGAAAAACCAAGGCGCAAAATAACTGCCCATGAACTGAGAAAAGTCAAGCGTGCAGCTGCCAAGATGCCACTTGCCACCAGTTTGGCCATATTTCAGAGCTGCAACATCACTGGAGTGCCCAAAAGCACAAGGTGTGCAATACTCAGAGACATGGCCAAGGTAAGAAAGGCTGAAAGATGACCACCACTGAACAAGACACACAAGCTGAAACGTCAAGACTGGGCCAAGAAATATCTCAAGACTGATTTTTCTAAGGTTTTATGGACTGATGAAATGAGAGTGAGTCTTGATGGGCCAGATGGATGGGCCCGTGGCTGGATTGGTAAAGGGCAGAGACTCAGACGCCAGCAAGGTGGAGGTGGAGTACTGGTTTGGGCTGGTATCATCAAAGATGAGCTTGTGGGGCCTTTTCGGGTTGAGGATGGAGTCAAGCTCAACTCCCAGTCCTACTGCCAGTTTCTGGAAGACACCTTCTTCAAGCAGTGGTACAGGAAGAAGTCTGCATCCTTCAAGAAAAACATGATTTTCATGCAGGACAATGCTCCATCACACGCGTCCAAGTACTCCACAGCGTGGCTGGCAAGAAAGGGTATAAAAGAAGAAAATCTAATGACATGGCCTCCTTGTTCACCTGATCTGAACCCCATTGAGAACCTGTGGTCCATCATCAAATGTGAGATTTACAAGGAGGGAAAACAGTACACCTCTCTGAACAGTGTCTGGGAGGCTGTGGTTGCTGCTGCACGCAATGTTGATGGTGAACAGATCAAAACACTGACAGAATCCATGGATGGCAGGCTTTTGAGTGTCCTTGCAAAGAAAGGTGGCTATATTGGTCACTGATTTGTTTTTGTTTTGTTTTTGAATGTCAGAAATGTATATTTGTGAATGTTGAGATGTTATATTGGTTTCACTGGTAAAAATAAATAATTGAAATGGGTATATATTTGTTTTCTCCAACATAGGTGTGTCCGGTCCACGGCGTCATCCTTACTTGTGGGATATTCTCTTCCCCAACAGGAAATGGCAAAGAGCCCAGCAAAGCTGGTCACATGATCCCTCCTAGGCTCCGCCTACCCCAGTCATTCTCTTTGCCGTTGTACAGGCAACATCTCCACGGAGATGGCTTAGAGTTTTTTAGTGTTTAACTGTAGTTTTTATTATTCAATCAAGAGTTTGTTATTTTAAAATAGTGCTGGTATGTACTATTTACTCAGAAACAGAAAAGAGATGAAGATTTCTGTTTGTATGAGGAAAATGATTTTAGCAACCGTCACTAAAATCCATGGCTGTTCCACACAGGACTGTTGAGAGCAATTAACTTCAGTTGGGGGAACAGTGAGCAAACTTTTGCTGCTTGAGGTATGACACATTCTAACAAGACGATGTAATGCTGGAAGCTGTCATTTTCCCTATGGGATCCGGTAAGCCATGTTTATTACGATCGTAAATAAGGGCTTCAAAAAGGGCTTATTAAGACTGTGGACTTTTTCTGGGCTAAATCGATTCATTATTAACACATATTTAGCCTTGAGGAATCATTTTATCTGGGTATTTTGATATAATAATATCGGCAGGCACTGTTTTAGACACCTTATTCTTTAGGGGCTTTCCCAAAGCATAGGCAGAGCCTCATTTTCGCGCCGGTGTTGCGCACTTGTTTTTGAGAGGCATGGCATGCAGTCGCATGTGAGAGGAGCTCTGATACTTAGAAAAGACTTTCTGAAGGCGTCATTTGGTATCGTATTCCCCTTGGGGCTTGGTTGGGTCTCAGCAAAGCAGATACCAGGGACTGTAAAGGGGTTAAAGTTCAAAACGGCTCCGGTTCCGTTATTTTAAGGGTTAAAGCTTCCAAATTTGGTGTGCAATACTTTTAAGGCTTTAAGACACTGTGGTGAAAATTTGGTGAATTTTGAACAATTCCTTCATGTTTTTTCGCAATTGCAGTAATAAAGTGTGTTCAGTTTAAAATTTAAAGTGACAGTAACGGTTTTATTTTAAAACGTTTTTTGTACTTTGTTATCAAGTTTATGCCTGTTTAACATGTCTGAACTACCAGATAGACTGTGTTCTGAATGTGGGGAAGCCAGAATTCCTATTCATTTAAATAAATGTGATTTATGTGACAATGACAATGATGCCCAAGATGATTCCTCAAGTGAGGGGAGTAAGCATGGTACTGCATCATTCCCTCCTTCGTCTACACGAGTCTTGCCCACTCAGGAGGCCCCTAGTACATCTAGCGCGCCAATACTCCTTACTATGCAACAATTAACGGCTGTAATGGATAATTCTGTCAAAAACATTTTAGCCAAAATGAACCCTTATCAGCGTAAGCGCGACTGCTCTGTTTTAGATACTGAAGAGCATGACGACGCTGATAACAATATTTCTGAAGGGCCCCCAACCCAGTCTGATGGGGCCAGGGAGGTTTTGTCTGAGGGAGAAATTACTGATTCAGGGAACATTTCTCAACAAGCTGAACCTGATGTGATTGCATTTAAATTTAAGTTGGAACATCTCCGCATTCTGCTTAAGGAGGTATTATCCACTCTGGATGATTGTGACAAGTTGGTCATCCCAGAGAAACTATGTAAAATGGACAAGTTCCTAGAGGTGCCGGGGCTCCCAGAAGCTTTTCCTATACCCAAGCGGGTGGCGGACATTGTTAATAAAGAATGGGAAAGGCCCGGTATTCCTTTCGTCCCTCCCCCCATATTTAAAAAATTGTTTCCTATGGTCGACCCCAGAAAGGACTTATGGCAGACAGTCCCCAAGGTCGAGGGAGCGGTTTCCACTTTAAACAAACGCACCACTATACCCATAGAGGATAGTTGTGCTTTCAAAGATCCTATGGATAAAAAATTAGAAGGTTTGCTTAAAAAGATGTTTGTTCAGCAGGGTTACCTTCTACAACCAATTTCATGCATTGTCCCTGTCGCTACAGCCGCATGTTTCTGGTTCGATGAGCTGATAAAGGCGGTCGATAGTGATTCTCCTCCTTATGAGGAGATTATGGACAGAATCAATGCTCTCAAATTGGCTAATTCTTTCACCCTAGACGCCACTTTGCAATTGGCTAGGTTAGCGGCTAAGAATTCTGGGTTTGCTATTGTGGCGCGCAGAGCGCTTTGGTTGAAATCTTGGTCGGCGGATGCGTCTTCCAAGAACAAGCTACTTAACATTCCTTTCAAGGGGAAAACGCTGTTTGGCCCTGACTTGAAAGAGATTATCTCTGATATCACTGGGGGTAAGGGCCACGCCCTTCCTCAGGATCGGCCTTTCAAGGCAAAAAATAAACCTAATTTTCGTCCCTTTCGTAGAAACGGACCAGCCCAAAGTGCTACGTCCTCTAAGCAAGAGGCTAATACTTCTCAAGCCAAGCCAGCTTGGAGACCAATGCAAGGCTGGAACAAGGGTAAGCAGGCCAAGAAACCTGCCACTGCTACCAAGACAGCATGAAATGTTGGCCCCCGATCCGGGACCGGATCTGGTGGGGGGCAGACTCTCTCTCTTCGCTCAGGCTTGGGCAAGAGATGTTCTGGATCCTTGGGCGCTAGAAATAGTCTCCCAAGGTTATCTTCTGGAATTCAAGGGACTTCCCCCAAGGGGGAGGTTCCACAGGTCTCAGTTGTCTTCAGACCATATAAAAAGACAGGCATTCTTACATTGTGTAGAAGACCTGTTAAAAATGGGAGTGATTCATCCTGTTCCATTAAGAGAACAAGGGATAGGGTTCTACTCCAATCTGTTCATAGTTCCCAAAAAAGAGGGAACGTTCAGACCAATCTTAGATCTCAAGATCTTAAACAAGTTTCTCAAGGTTCCATCGTTCAAGATGGAAACCATTCGAACTATTCTTCCTTCCATCCAGGAAGGTCAATTCATGACCACGGTGGATTTAAAGGATGCGTATCTACATATTCCTATCCACAAGGAACATCATCGGTTCCTGAGGTTCGCATTCCTGGACAAACATTACCAGTTCGTGGCGCTTCCTTTCGGATTAGCCACTGCTCCAAGGATTTTCACAAAGGTACTAGGGTCCCTTCTAGCTGTGCTAAGACCAAGGGGCATTGCTGTAGTACCTTACTTGGACGACATTCTAATTCAAGCGTCGTCCCTTCCTCAAGCAAAGGCTCACACGGACATTGTCCTGGCCTTTCTCAGATCTCACGGATGGAAAGTGAACGTGGAAAAGAGTTCTCTATCTCCGTCAACAAGGGTTCCCTTCTTGGGAACAATAATAGACTCCTTAGAAATGAGGATTTTTCTGACAGAGGCCAGAAAAACAAAGCTTCTAGACTCTTGTCGGATACTTCATTCCGTTCCTCTTCCTTCCATAGCTCAGTGCATGGAAGTGATCGGGTTGATGGTAGCGGCAATGGACATAGTTCCTTTTGCGCGCATTCATCTAAGACCATTACAACTGTGCATGCTCAGTCAGTGGAATGGGGACTATACAGACTTGTCTCCGAAGATACAAGTAAATCAGAGGACCAGAGACTCACTCCGTTGGTGGCTGTCCCTGGACAACCTGTCACGAGGGATGACATTCCGCAGACCAGAGTGGGTCATTGTCACGACCGACGCCAGTCTGATGGGCTGGGGCGCGGTCTGGGGATCCCTGAAAGCTCAGGGTCTTTGGTCTCGGGAAGAATCTCTGTTACCGATAAATATTCTGGAACTGAGAGCGATATTCAATGCTCTCAAGGCTTGGCCTCAGCTAGCGAGGGCCAAGTTCATACGGTTTCAATCAGACAACATGACAACTGTTGCGTACATCAACCATCAGGGGGGAACAAGGAGTTCCCTGGCGATGGAAGAAGTGACCAAAATCATTCTATGGGCGGAGTCTCACTCCTGCCACCTGTCTGCTATCCACATCCCAGGAGTGGAAAATTGGGAAGCGGATTTTCTGAGTCGTCAGACATTGCATCCGGGGGAGTGGGAACTCCATCCGGAAATCTTTGCCCAAGTCACTCAGCTGTGGGGCATTCCAGACATGGATCTGATGGCCTCTCGTCAGAACTTCAAAGTTCCTTGCTACGGGTCCAGATCCAGGGATCCCAAGGCGGCTCTAGTGGATGCACTAGTAGCACCTTGGACCTTCAAACTAGCTTATGTGTTCCCGCCGTTTCCTCTCATCCCCAGGCTGGTAGCCAGGATCAATCAGGAGAGGGCGTCGGTGATCTTGATAGCTCCTGCGTGGCCACGCAGGACTTGGTATGCAGATCTGGTGAATATGTCATCGGCTCCACCTTGGAAGCTACCTTTGAGACGAGACCTTCTTGTTCAGGGTCCGTTCGAACATCCGAATCTGGTTTCACTCCAGCTGACTGCTTGGAGATTGAACGCTTGATCTTATCGAAGCGAGGGTTCTCAGATTCTGTTATCGATACTCTTGTTCAGGCCAGAAAGCCTGTAACTAGAAAGATTTACCACAAAATTTGGAAAAAATATATCTGTTGGTGTGAATCTAAAGGATTCCCTTGGGACAAGGTTAAGATTCCTAGGATTCTATCCTTCCTTCAAGAAGGATTGGACAAAGGACTATCTGCAAGTTCCCTGAAGGGACAGATTTCTGCCTTGTCTGTGTTACTTCACAAAAAGCTGGCCGCTGTGCCAGATGTTCAAGCCTTTGTTCAGGCTCTGGTTAGAATTAAGCCTGTTTACAAACCTTTGACTCCTCCTTGGAGTCTCAATTTAGTTCTTTCAGTTCTTCAGGGGGTTCCGTTTGAACCCTTGCATTCCGTTGATATTAAGATATTATCTTGGAAAGTTTTGTTTTTAGTTGCAATTTCTTCTGCTAGAAGAGTTTCAGAATTATCTGCTCTGCAGTGTTCTCCTCCTTATCTGGTGTTCCATGCAGATAAGGTGGTTTTACGTCCTAAACCTGGTTTTCTTCCAAAAGTTGTTTCTAATAAAAACATTAACCAGGAGATTATCGTACCTTCTCTGTGTCCGAAACCAGTTTCAAAGAAGGAACGTTTGTTGCACAATTTGGATGTTGTTCGCGCTCTAAAATTCTATTTAGATGCTACAAAGGATTTTAGACAAACATCTTCCTTGTTTGTTGTTTATTCCGGTAAAAGGAGAGGGCAAAAAGCAACTTCTACCTCTCTCTCTTTTTGGATTAAAAGCATCATCAGATTGGCTTACGAGACTGCCGGACGGCAGCCTCCCGAAAGAATCACAGCTCATTCCACTAGGGCTGTGGCTTCCACATGGGCCTTCAAGAACGAGGCTTCTGTTGATCAGATATGTAGGGCAGCGACTTGGTCTTCACTGCACACTTTTACCAAATTTTACAAGTTTGATACTTTTGCTTCTTCTGAGGCTATTTTTGGGAGAAAGGTTTTGCAAGCCGTGGTGCCTTCCATTTAGGTGACCTGATTTGCTCCCTCCCTTCATCCGTGTCCTAAAGCTTTGGTATTGGTTCCCACAAGTAAGGATGACGCCGTGGACCGGACACACCTATGTTGGAGAAAACAGAATTTATGTTTACCTGATAAATTACTTTCTCCAACGGTGTGTCCGGTCCACGGCCCGCCCTGGTTTTTTTAATCAGGTCTGATGATTTATTTTCTTTAACTACAGTCACCACGGTACCATATGGTTTCTCCTATGCATATATTCCTCCTTAACGTCGGTCGAATGACTGGGGTAGGCGGAGCCTAGGAGGGATCATGTGACCAGCTTTGCTGGGCTCTTTGCCATTTCCTGTTGGGGAAGAGAATATCCCACAAGTAAGGATGACGCCGTGGACCGGACACACCGTTGGAGAAAGTAATTTATCAGGTAAACATAAATTCTGTTTTTTGTTAAGTTGCCTAATAATTATGCACAGTAATAGTCACCTGCACACACAGATATCCCCCTAAAATAGCTATAACTAAAAACTACTTCCAAAAATATTCAGCTTTGATATTAATGAGTTTTTTTGGTTCATTGAGAACATGGTTGTTGTTCAATAATAAAATTAATCCTCAAAAATACAACTTGCCTAATAATTCTGCACTCCCTGTATATAGATATGCAATTCTAGTATTTGTTGCTGGCATCTTCTATAGAATTGAATTTTTTCACATAGAATTTTTTTTCATATATAATTTTTTCCAATTTTTAAAAGATTTTTTTCACACATAATTCATAATTCACAATTTATATTTACATGTATTATACATATTGCCTATTATAGTAGTATCATATTAGTATCAGGTTAGGTGTTTTATTATTATATATATTCTATAATCCTTACTCTTAAGCTGGTTTCAGCGCTCCCTAGTGCTTTGTATTTTGTATTGAGAAAGGTTCTTCATGCAGCGGTGCCTTCCGTTTAGGTCTGCCTGTCTTGTTCTCCCTCCCTGTTCATTCTGTGTCCTCTAGCTTGGGTATTGGTTCTCACTAGTAATTGAATGACGTTGTGGACTCTCCATATCTTAGGAAAGAAAACAAAATGTATGCTTACCTGATTTCTTTCTTTCCGGATATGAAGAGTCCACGACCCCACCCTTTATTAAGACAGTTATTTTTGACTAAACCTCAGGCACCTCTACACCGTTGTGTTATTTTTTTTCCATTTCCCTTCAGTCGAATGACTGGGGATTATGGGTAGGGGAGTGACTCTTAACGGCTTTGCTGTGGTGCTCTTTGCCTTCTCCTGCTGGTCGGGAGTGATAACTAGTAATTGAATGACGTTGTGGACTCTCCATATCCGGAAAGAGAAATTTACCAGGTAAGCATACATTTTGTTTGGTCTGCTGAACAAAAAGTTTCTACTAATGCTTAATATAACCTTTGCATGCAATAGATGACCTTTAGCGATCATGATGTTCACCTTCAATCATATACATTTTGCCCTATGTGTAGATCTGTTCCAAACTAATTATTTTCTTTCTCAAAAAAATGGTTAGCGCTCAAAATATTAATATTGAGATAGTGGTTCCTTCATTCTGCCCAGTGCAATGAATGCTTAAGACAATTCTTCACGTTTGATAGTATCATGTTTCTTAAAGGGACACTAAACAATTCATGCACCTCTCTCTAAAAATGGGTGCTGCCATTTTGGAACTTAGGCGTCACTGCAGGTATCTGAAGGAGCGTTTCTGCATATGTGCAAACAGGTCAGCACTGGAATGCATTGAAAGATTTCAACATGACTACAGGGGTGCAGGAATAACTTCACTATTATGTTTATAGAAAGTTTTTATCATTTAATCCTTTGGCTGCTAAGCCATTTCCCACCTGGTTGCTAATATTTTTTTTTATTATTATTATTTTTGAAATTTTTTAAAACATTTTTTTTAACTTTTTTATATTTTTTACAGACCCCCAAGACCTACACTGTTAGAAAGGTTAGGCGATTACCTTTCCAACAATGTAGCTGCTTAGATGCCTGAGATACAGGCTTCTAAGCAGCATGCCCCCTCCTCCTATACTTAACATTGTTAAGTATAAATAAAGTTGCGCGGTGATGTCATCACGTAATTGTGCGTGACGTTACCGCGCATCACGTGAAGCCCCGGCGATGCCTGTCACTCTACAGGCACGATCACCGGGGTAGGAGCAGTAAGGAGCCCCCAGATCTCCCTCAAGGTGGGAGAGTGCTCATGACGGCTCTGAGCCGTCATTAGCACCAGAGTGAGAAACTCTGTGACGGCTCAGAGCCGTCATTAGCACTCAAAGGGTTAAAGGGACACTAAACCCAAATTTTTTATTTCATGATTCAGATAGAGCAGGCATTTTTAAGCAACTTTCTAATTGACTCCTATTTTAATTTTTTCTTTTTTCTCTTGCTATCTTTATTTAAAAAACAGGAATGTAAAGCTTAAGAGCCGGCCCATTTTTGTTTCAGAACCTGGGTTATGCTTGCTTATTGGTTTGCTAAATGTAGCCACCAATAAGCAAGTGCTATCCAGGGTGTGGAATGGGCCGGCTCCTAAGCTTTAAATTGCTGCTTTTTAAATAAAGATAGCAAGAGAATGAAGAAAAATTGATAATAGGAGTAAATTAGAAAGTTGCTTAAAATTGCTGCTCTATCTGAGCCATAAAAGAAACCATTTCGGTGTAGTATCCCTTTAAAGTCCATTTAAAGGGGCATAAATGTAAATTTGAAATGTAAAGCTCAGCATCTGCATAATTAGTTTACTTTTAAGATGTTGTATGTTTATATATTTTTCCTAAAATTCTCTTTTTTTTCTCTATTTTAAGAAAGCAACTTCTTGTTGTCACACAACTAAAGAATGTATATTAAAGGGACACGAAAGCCAGAGTTTTTCCAATTTTAAATAACTCTGCAATTTACTTCTATTATCTAATTTGCTTTGTTCTTTGGTATGCTTTGTTGGAGAAACAGCAATACACTACAGGGAGTTAGCTGAACAAATTCAGGTGAGCTAATAACATGAGGTATATGTGTGCAACCACCAATCAGCAACTCCTGAGCCTATCTAGTTATCCTTTTTAATCAATACCAAGAGAACAAAACAAATTGGATTTCATGTCCCTTTAAAACACATTTTTAAGCAATTCACTTTTAATGGAAAAAAAACAACTTCTTCCAGTTTTTCTTTATTATGAGAAATTTCTGAACCTTTAATTGAGAAGAAGATAGAAAATTTATGTTAATGTAGAAAAAAGTTGGTATTTAACAAAAAAATAATGTACATATTTTAAATCTTTGACTTTATAAATCCTTTTATATTTGTCAGTTGGTAAGTTCCTGAATTCACTAGTTGGCCTCATTTTTAGTTTGTTATAATGCTTTGTAATTTGTTACCTTTAAAGGGACACAAAACACAATTTTTTTCTTTTATTATTCAGATAGAGAATACCATTTTAAAAAAGTTTCCAATTTACTTCTATTATCAAATTTGCTTAGTCCTCATGCTATTGTTGAAGAGATACCCAGATAGGTAGTATGCTCATTCCTGAAGCACTACATGACAGGAAATAGTGCTGCCATCTAGTGCTCTTGCTAATGTATAACATTAGTACTACATGACAGGAAATAGTGCTGCCCTCTAGTGCTCTTGCTAATGTATAACATTAGTACTACATGACAGGAAATAGTGCTGCCATCTAGTGCTCTTGCTAATGTATAACATTAGTACTACATGACAGGAAATAGTGCTGCCATCTAGTGCTCTTGCTAATGTATAACAATTGTTGTAAAGCCATAGGGGCCTATCTATCAAGCTCCAAATGGAGCTTGATGCCCCGTGTTTCTGGCGAGCCTGTCTGTCTGCTCTGAGCAGGCGGACAGACATCGCTGGAATTCAACCCGATCGAGTACGATCGGGTTGATTGACAGACCCTGCTGTCGGCCCATTGGCCGCGAGACTGCAAGGGGCGGCGTTGCACTGCAATGCTGAATACGGAGAGCGTATTGTTCTTCGTATTCAGCGAGGTCTGGCGGACCTGATCCGCACTGTCGGAGCAGGTCAGCCAGACTTTGGTAAATAGAGGCCATAGGGGGATATTTATCAAAGGCTTAACTATGCTGCATTCCCAGGCACCAATACGCTCGCCTAACATTGCGGCCGCGGACCTGAATCTCCATATTTATAAAAAAAGACGCGTACCAAGTACGGGGCGATGAGCATAGGACTGTTGTTAACTAGCAGCCATTGATCTCGCGTCTATTCAGCTTTTTACCACCTTTATTTATACCCTGTCACTAAACGCCGCCACTATACTAAATTGTTTAACCCCTATCCCGCCGCTCCCGGACCCCGCCACAACTAAATAAAGTTTTTAACCCCTTTTTTGAAATTTAGTAATTTTTTAAAATGTTTAATAGAAGATTTAAATAATTTGAGATGGGTTAGGTTTTTTTAATATGTAATTTAGTTAATTTAATTGCTAGTTTAATGTAATTGTAGGATAATAGTTAGGGTAGGTTAATTAATAGTTTAAAAAAAATAGTTAATTTTAATTCTACAGGTAAGTTTTAATTTATTTGAAGATAGGGATGTTGTAAACTTAGCGGGTTGTTAGGTTTAAAGGTTAATAGCTTAATTTAGTTTATGTCAATGAAGGGGGCTGGCGGTTTAGGGGATAATAGGTTTATTTAATGGTAGTGAAGTGGGAGGCCAAAGGTTTAGGGGTTAATACATTTATTTAGAGGCGGTGGCGTCCGGGAGTGGCGGGATAAGGGTTAATAACTTTATTTAGCTGGCGGCGGGATAGGGGTTAATACCTTTATTTAGTGGCGGCGATGTCGGGGCATCAGATTAGGGATGTTTAGACTCAGGGTTTATGTTTGGGTGTTAGGTGTAAACGTTACTGGTTTTCAACCATAGAAATCAATGGGATATCGGGCAGCATCGAACATAAGTTTTCGCTGCTTTCAGACTCCCATTGATTCCTATGGCATCTGCGGCCTCCAGGGTGGAGGATTGAAAAGCAGGTACGCTGGGCCGGAATAGCCGCAAGCGTACCTGTTATAAATTTGATAACTTGGAAAAGTGTCAGATAGAGCCGAAGGTGTATTCGGAACATCTGTAATGACGTAAGCATTGAACTGCGTCGGATTGAGACCGGCGGATCGTATGTTACGTCACAAATTTCAACTTTTGGCGGTCTGTAGGCTTTGATAACTAGGTCAGATCAAGCTCGCCACAATTACACTGCTTGATAAATATCCCCATATAGTGCTGCAGACATGTACACACTTCAACTATATCCCTGCTTTTCAACAAAGGATAACAAGGCAATGAAGAAAATTTGATAATAGAAGTAAATCAGAAAGTTGATTGAAATTGTATGTTAAAATATAAAATTTCAGGGGTTTATATGCCTTTAAATTATTTTATTAATCATTTGATTTAGTTATGCATAAATATTTGTAAGACTAAAACAGTCAAGCGCTTTATAAAAAAGCTTTATCATTTTCTATAAACGTTTTTGTTTTCTTTTAGATCTGGGACTTGAGCGATGATGAGGTCATCTGAAAAGCTTAGAGACGACGAGGAGCTGACTTTGTATCTCCAGAAAAGCTAAATGAATCTGCAATGTTATCCTTTTTTTTATTTCTTTTTTTTATTCTACTTTAAAGGGATATAAAAGCCAACATGTTTCTCTCATGATTCAGATAGAGCATGCGATTTTAAACAACTTTCTAATTTACTTCTATTATCAATTTTGCTTTGTTCCCTTGGTATCTTTTATTGAAAAGGCAGGGACATATGCATAGGAGCCGGCTCATTTCTGGAGCACTATATGGCAGCAGTTTTGCAAGAATGTTACCCATTTGCAAGAGCACTAGAGGGCAGCACTATTTCCTGCCAAGTAGTGCTCTAGATGCCTACCTAGGTATCTTCAACAAAGGATACCATGGGAACAAAGCAAATTTGATAATAGAAGTAAATTGGAAATGGTTTTAATATTGTATCCTCTGTCTGAATCGCAAGAAAAAAATAATTGTGTTTCATGTTTCTTTAAAGGGACATGAAACACACATTATTATTTTTTTGTGTGATTCAGACAGAACATAAATTTTTAGCCAACTTTCCAATTTACTTCTATTATCAATTTTGTACATTCTCTTGGTATCCTTTATTGAAGTTGAAGCAATGCACTACTGGGAACTAGGTGAAAACATCAGTAAGCTAATGACAATAGTCATATATATGCAGCCACCAATCAGCAGCTAGCTCTGAGTGCCTGAGCCTACTTAGGTATCCTTTTCCGCAAAGGATTCCAAGAGAATTTAGCGAATTAGAGAACAGAAGTAAATTGCAAAGATGTTAAAAATGTCTTCTCTATCTGAATCATGAAAAAAAAAAATTGAAGTTTCATGTCCCTTTAATATACCGGTTGTTGCATTATCTTTGAGTGTTGATTTCAGTTTGCTTACATAAATCTTTTATTTTTTCATATCGCTTTATCCTGATTATATTTGTATGTGTCTATATATATATATCTGTTATCCTGGAATATTAAACCCTGTTGTATATCTGTTATCCTGGAATATTAAACCCTGTTGAAGAGTTATTTTACAAGACGATATAAAGCTTTAACTATTAACTATGTGGGATTTGTACATTGTATTAAAATTAAATAAATAAATCATTAATGAAATACAATTGTGAAAGAACGCAAGATATTTATAGAAAACAAAATATGTTGTTAAAAAAAGAGAAATGTACAATTATGTATTTAAAAAAAAACATAAATATATAACAGATATCCAAAATGTGTGTTACAATCATTATTTTTTAGTTTAATATGTAAGTCTGATTCTGATATTAGTAATCATAAGTAGACTTATATTAGGTAAGAACACCACACATTTTAAGGCATTAAGGAAATGTACAACTCTATAGCACAATAAAGACGAACGACATCTTGTTAACAGAAGAATAAGGACCAGGTTTGTTCTTCAATTTTGGGGCGAATAGCCATCTTGGGACAACTTTGCAATATACTTTCATTATTTATTTTCACCCTTTTTATGTAATTTAACTCTGAAAATTAAGGAATTTCTTATTTTCAGAACTTGAAATGCACATTTATTATTATTATCGGTTATTTGTAGAGCGCCAACCGATTCCGCAGTGCTATAAACATAGGCGGAATACAAGATAACATTTATAGGGATCAAATGGGTAGAGGGCCCTGACGAGAGTCGCACTGTTGTAGTCGGCTCTTATGAAGGTGATCTACAAACAGCGGGGCACTTAGGCTTACATGCTATGGGGGTTCATGGCAGATAGCAATGGATTAGAGGAATTGGTATTAGGAAAGGTTAGTGTAGGTTGTATGCATCCCTGAAAAGTAGAGTCTTGAGGGAACGCTTGAAGCTTTCAAAACTAGGGTAGAGTCTTGTGGAGCGAGGCAGAGAGTTCCACAAGATGGGAGCCAGTCTGGAGAAGTCCTGTGAACGGGAGTGTGAGGAGGTAACAAGAGAGGAGGAGATAATGAGCAGAGCGAAGGGGACGGGAGAGTGAGTATCTGGAGACAAGGTCTGAGATATAGGGGGGAGCAGTGCAGTTGAGGGCTTTGTATGTCAGAGTGAGAATTTTGTGTTTAATCCTGGAGGCAAGAGGAAGCCAGTGAAGTAATTGGCAGAGAGGCGCACATGATGACTTTTCAAGGCTACCTCTGCTACATATAATTCCCTGATTGGCTTTACCCGATAACAACGGCAAAACAATGCATTTTATACTAACAGTATGACCATGGTCTTTTTGTCTGCAGACTATTGCACAGATTAGAGATGGTTTGAAATTTAACAGGTCAATGGGCCACTCATGGACCCTAAAAGAGTGTAATACACATTTAAAAGATAAACTTTATATGAAAGCACAATGCTCAGTAAAGAGCAAACTGTCGTCTCTTAACAGTATTAAATGTAACTAAGTAATTTCACTTCTTCAGCCAGACCCATGAAGGCTGACTCCACCAAAAACATAGAAACAGGATGTGGATAACCATCAAAAGAAATAGAAGAATTGATTAACCTTGTGATTATTGATTATTGTGCTTTAATAAAAACTAAAAGATGAAGCGCAATACTTGGTGTATACCACTAGTGGAAAAAAAATATTTCTTTCCTAAGATATGGAGAGTCCACAAGGTCACTCAATTACTAGTGGGTATGTCACTCCTGGCCAGCAGGAGGAGGCAAAGGGCACCACAGCAAAGATGTTAAATGTCACTCCCCTACCCATAATCCCCAGGAATTCTCTTTGCCTCTGTCAATGGAGGAGGTGAAGTTTGGTGTCTGAAGAAATAATTTGATTTCTTTTCGCTACAAGCAAGATTTTTGGGTATAGCTGTAGTCCATGTCAATCTCTGCAGTAGAGTAGTGGTGGCTTTAAAGCAGTTAGAAAGTTGTAAGGTAGTCCTTGCTTGGTTTTCTAACATATTTGCTGCTTATGGTATAGAAAGCCAGAGTTAGTTACTCTGTTCTTTCTTTTTCTACAGGTCTCTGTAAGGAGTATGTGTCTTTTCACACCTAGTATGCTTTCTACCTGCCGGACAGCTGGATGTGCAGGTAAGTGCTTTTGTCTTCTAGGTTTGGAGACCTGCACATATATTTAACAAAAAAATAAGCATTATTGTTTTGGGACACATAAAACCCTTAGTATGGTTTTTATTTTGGCAGTGTGCAGGCACAGGATATGTATGTGTGAGACTTAAGGTTAACCTTCCTTTATTGATAGAAAAGGGTTAACTTTTTATTTGTGGCTCAGTTTATTCTGCTGTGTGTTAAAGGTCCCTTCTGCTTGGTTTTGTTGGTTCAATGGGTCTTTATTTTTTTGTTTATGTTTGCACTTGAGAGAGCGTTTCATTGTTCCAGATTCACTTTCCATTCGTGGGAATGTAGAAAAGACAACAAGATCTCTGTATAAGATTTTGCTCATTGAAAAGATGGCGCCTGAACCAATGTGCCGTCCAGGTAGGGTGCCACTGCAATTCCCCGAGACCTGATCACTGCCAAAAGAGCCCCCAGAACATTTGAGAAAATTCTTAGGGACCATTATAGATTCTCTATCTATGAAAATTTTTCTGACGGAGGCCAGAAAAGCCAAAATTCTTGCCTCTCTCTTCAGTATACTGTTCGGCTATTAGTGGCTCAATGTATGGAAGTAATTGGTCTGATGATCGCTTCTATGGACTTCATTCCCTTTGCTCAATTCCATTTGAGAGCTCTGCAATTATGCATGCTCAGACAATGGAACGGAGATCATTCGGATCTGTCTCAGAGGATAGATCTAGATCAGTCGACAATAGACTCTCTTCTGTGGTGGTTTTCTCAGGAGCATATGTCTCAGGGCACATGCTTCCGGAGACCTTCCTGGGTGATTGTGACCACGGACGCCAGCCTGCTAGGTTAGGGAGCAGTCTGGGACTCGTTGAAAACTCAGGGACTATGGACTCGGGAGGAGTCTGCTCTCCCCATAAACATTTTGGAGTTGAGAGTAATTTTCAATGCTCTGATGGCTTGGCCTCAATTGTCCTTAGCCCAGTGTATCAGGTTCCAATCGGACAATATCACCTTAGTGGCTTACATCAACCACCAAGGAGGAACTCGGAGTTCCTTAGCCAAGAAGGAGGTGGCACAGATTATTCAGGGGGTGGAGGCTCACAATTTTCTTCTATCTGCCATCCACATTCCAGAAATGGCAACTAGGAAGCAAATTTTCTGAGCAGACAGACTTTTCATCCCGGGGAGTGGGCTCTCCATCCGGACGTATTCTCCAGGTTAATCCTCAAATGAGGGATGCCGAAGTTGGATCTGATGGCGTCTCGGCAGAACACTAAGCTTCCAAGGTATGGGTCAAGGTCAAGAGATCCGCAGGCCACTCTTGTAGATGCTCTGGCGGTTCCTTCAGTTTTCAGGCTAGCATACCTGTTTCCTACGTTTGTGCTCCTTCCACGAGTCATTGCTCGTACCAAACAGGAGAGAGCATCAGTAATTCTTATAGCTCCTGCATGGCCACGCAGGATCTGGTATGCAGACCTAGTGAAGATGTCCTCTCTTCCTCCTTGGAGGTTACCTCTGAGGAAGGACCTTCTAACTCAGGGTCCGTTCCTTCATCCAAATCTCGTTTCTCTGAAGCTGACTGCTTGGAGATTGAATGCTTAGTTCTGGCTAAGCATGGGTTTTCTGAGTCGGTCATTGGAACCATGCTGCAGGCTTGTATGCCTGTTACTCTTAAGATTTACCATAAGGTATGGCGTAAATACCTTTATTGGTGTAAATCTAAGGGCTACTCTTGGAGTAGGGTCAGAATTCCTAGAATTTTGTCTTTTCTCCAGGAAGGTCTGGAGAAAGGGTTGTCAGTCAGTTCTCTGAAAGGTCAGATTTCTTCTTTATCTATTCTGTTACATAAGCGTCTGGCGGATGTGCCAGATGTTCAATCCTTTTGTCAGGCCTTGGTCAGAATTAGGCCTGTATTTTAACCTGTTACTTCTCCTTGGAGTCTTAACCTTGTTCTTAAAGTTTAGCAGCAGTCTCCATTTGAGCCAATGCATTCCATAGATATTAAGTTGTTATCTTGGAAGGTATTGTTTCTTGTTGCTATTTCTTCTCCTCTGAGAGTTTCGTAACTCTCGGCTTTGCAGTGTGATTTGCCCTATCTTTCATGCGGATAAGGTGGTTCTTCGTACTAAATTGGGTTTTCACCCTAAAGTGGTTTTGGTCAAAAATATTAATCAGGAAATTGTTAATAATTGTTTTTTTTTTTTATTATTATTAAAGGTCAAAAAAGAATATACAAAGAAAGGGGAGAAAAAGAGCTGCACAATCAATGTTACAATTATGTCATTTGGAACCAAAAAGCAAAAAGCAAACACAAAGATTAAATATACATTAAAAAAAAAAAAAAAAAAAAAATGTTCCGACATTTAGACACAAATCATAACCTTTTCAAGTATTAGATATTTAACTTTTCTCCCTTTATCGCAATAGTCATTAACACAAAACTTACCCTAACTCATTATTATAAACCTACAAAAAGGCAAATCTTTACAACAACAGATAACAAATTCTAATAATCCAGTGTTAACTTTTTAGTAATTTCAACCTTTAAATTATTAAGGAAGGTGGAGCCACCTACAAATCAATTGTCAAATTTCTGACCAAATTAGAAGAAAGCTTTTTAACTTTTTAGGGGGGGCAAAGGAGGAGGAAAAAAAAAAAAAAAAGGGAAAAAAAGGGGGGGGGGAGGTTTGTATCTTAACTCAAATTCTCTAATGGTGATAGTAACTGATTCTGTATATTGGTATTTTTATAATGTCTAACAAAATCTAACCACTTTAAAATAAATCTATTTTGTTGCCGTTCAGAATTAATTACATTATCAAATTGTTCTATTGTATATTGCCTTTGTAATAAAAATGTTAAATTGTTTATAGTAGGTGTATTTTTTTGGTGCCAATTTTTAAGAATGAGGTATCTTCCACCCAGGATTACCGTATTACAGAAAACTCTATTTACCAATCTATCCGATGTATCCAATAGGAAAATTATGTGTTGTAATTCTATTATGTATTTTGTAGCTGTCACCTTAGTTAACCAAAATTGTACACGTTTCCAAAACTGATAAATTTTTGGGCAGCTCCAAAACATGTGGGTTAAGTCAGCATCGATTGAAGAGCAACGGGGACATACCCTTAAACCTTATGTCGACCATTTATTTATTTTAGCAGGCGTAAAGTATATCCTATGTAAAAGTTTTATATGCATTTCTCGCCAGTTTTCCGCGAGTGTGGCCTCGTCCAGGAGAGTTATGCTTTGTTTTACTTGTTCTATGTTTAAGTCTACAATCGTTGCTTGCCATTTTGAACATATCTGAGCAATATTTAGTTCCCCTGTCTTAGTAATAATCATATTATACCAATATTTAATAGAGCGTTTGCCTGCCTTATATAATGCTAACCCCATTTTCACTCCTGGATGGCTCCATGGCAACTTATTATCTTCCATAACTTTAAGAAACCAGTGTCTCACTTGGAGGTATGCAAAAAAGTCTGCATTCTGTAAGTTAAAAGATTCTTTAAGTCTCTCAAATGACATTATACTTTGTAGATCAGGCTCTCTAAGTTGTGTTATATAAGTAAGCCCTACAGTAGCCCATTTCCTAAATACTTGATTGCTAATGCCAGGCGGAAAACATGGATCACCTCTAATAGGGAGTAAATCTGAAAAATGGGGATCACTATCTACTCTACGTCGTATTTCTTGCCATGCAATTATAATATGATATAGTGATTGTTTATTTTTAATTCTCTTTGGAATTACTTTTTTAGGACAATGCAGGAGCGCATTTAATGAGAGGAGGTATACTAAATTTTGTTCTGCTTCAGTAAATGCAATATAGTTCCCACCCGTAACCCAATCCATTGCAATTTTTGCAAGACTTACACTATTATAAATAGCAAAGTTGGGTAGTGCCAATCCACCATATTGCCTTAGTTGTGACAATTTATATAATGATATTCGATTCGCGCCCTTCCCCCATATAAATCGTCTCATTAATTGATCTAAAGTATTAAGATTCTTTTTTGATATGATTATAGGGATGTTTTGCATTAAGTATAATATCTTAGGTAAGACAATCATCTTAACTAAGTTGATTCTTGCTGTAATTGAAAGTGGGAGATTATCCCATTTCATCATCTCGAATTTAATTTTCGCAAATAGGGGTAGGTAATTCAAACTAAACCAATCTTCTGGATTGACACTAATCTGGATTCCTAAATATGTGATATATTGCGAGGCTACTTTAAAAGGGGGTGTGTATTGGTTTTGATGATATTTACTCAGCCAGAGAAGTTCTGATTTGGATATATTAATTGTATAGCCTGAAAAAGAGCCAAAATCTTTTATAATTTCCAAATTTCATTCTGGGCATCCTTTAAAAGTAAAATCAAGTCGTCTGCGTATAGTAGGAGTTTAACAGGAATTTTGCCTATCTTGATCCCCCCTAAATTATCCCTTAAAGTAACTGCAAGAGGTTCAATTGCTAAGTTAAATAATAATGGTGAGATTGGACATCCCTGTCGTGTTCCAGACAAGATAGGAAAGGGTGTAGTATTTGAGCCATTAACCATCAAAATGGAAGTTACATTGGTATATAAGGCACGAATACATTCAAGAAACTGATCTTTGAACCCAAAATTCTTCATAGAGTAGAATAAGTGGTCCCAAATAATAGAGTCAAATGCTTTATGAGCATCAACCGCCAGAATGGCGGAGTTTTGTTCACTCTTATTTTTGACATCTGCAAGGAAGTCTATTAAAAGAAAAATTTTGCGTATATTTGCTGACATATTTCTCTTAGCCATAAAGCCGACCTGATCTTCATGTATTAATGGACTCATAGTTAACTTCAATCTATCTGCTAAAATTGCAGTAAATAATTTGTAGTCGGAGTTTAACAGTGAGATTGGGCGATAGGAGTCTATTGATTCAGGGTCTTTCCCTTTTTTTTAAAAGTAAAATTATTTTTGAAATTGCAAAGTTAGGTGATGGGGTCTTATAGTTAATTAAATAATCATTAAATAAATCCGTAAGTACACCTATTACTTCGTTTTTAAGAATTTTATAGAATTCTGCTGGTAGGAGGTCAGGTCCGGCAGCTTTATCCAACTTAAGACTATTTATTGAGTTTAAGACTTCCGATTCCTTAATTGGTGCATTAAGTTTTTCAGCCGAAAGTTTAGGTAATGTAATTTTTTCCCAAAAATCCTGTTTATTTTTTAAATTAATATCCGATACTGAATATAGGTCCCTAAAGTATTTGTAAAATTCTGCTTTGATTGTATCAAGATTCAATATTTTTTTCCCATCAATATTAAGTGATTTAATGTGGTGAATCGGTTTCCTAGCTCTTACAGATCTCGCTAATAACTTCCCTATTTTATTTCCAAATCTATAGAATCTATTTTTATTCTTCAGCTCTTGGATGGCAAATTTTTGTAATGAAAAAACTTCCCATTCTTGTTTGGCCTTCATGTAATTTTGCCAGTTGCTCTGGGTATGGGATGTAATATATGCGTTATATTTATTTTTTAAATAATTTGAGATTTCAGTCTCTCTTAAGTATAACTTTTTCTTAAATCTAATAGTGAATTTTTTAATTTCTCCTCTGGCTACTGCCTTAGCAGTTTCCCAGAAGATCTCTTTCTTATGCATATAAACTTTGTTCTGTTGAACATATTCGTGCCATATAGCAATGAGTCGGTTTCTAAATTCCAAGTTGTTTGCTAAATAACGTGGGAAGCCGTAGCTCTTAACTGGGTCATATCTATCTGTTTCCCACCGTGTCTCTAGTGATAGCGGGGCATGGTCTGAAATAGTAAAGTTATCTATTTGTGCTTTTATATCTAAGTTAATAATTTTGTCTGACCCTAAAAAAAAGTCTATCCGTGAGAATGTCCGATACTTTTTAGATTCACATGTAAATTCTCTACTATTAGGATATAACAATCTCCAGATATCTTTAATATTTAATGCACTAGCAAATACTTTAAGAATCCTGCAGGATTTTTTTGGGATCTGTTTAGTTTTGTTTCCGATTGTCTGTAATCTATCAATATTGTTAAAAACCATGTTAAAGTCACCTGCGACTATAAGATTCGTGTTTATAGAGTCATGTAATTTTAGTTTTAATTTTTCCCAAAATTTTACATCTGGCACGTTTGGGCCATAGACATTACATAACGTAAGCATACGTGAATTTATTATGATTTTCAAAATAATAAATCGTTCCCCTGGGTCTATCTCTTGCCCTATAATTTGATAATCTAAATTTTTGCTGATTAAGACTGCAACCCCCCTTTTACGTGTAGCACATGGGGTATAAATAACTTCATTAACCCAATTAGATTTAAGTTTCTTATGTTCTGTTTCAGTCAAGTGTGTTTCTTGTAAAAGTGCAATATCCACTCTTTTATTTCTAAGGTATGTCAGAATCCTCTTTCTTTTAATTGGGCTAGTGATCCCTCCCACATTCCAAGAAATTAGTTTTAGGGTTGCCATTTATAATTTATTCTGAATCGGCAAACCAACAACAAAAAAAACAAAAAAACAAAAAAGGGAAGAAAAAAAAAAGATAATATCTGTCCTCCTTGCCCCTCCCTCTGACCTGAACCTTTATCTTTAATAAAACATAAATATTTAAAGTAAAGTGGGCTGTACTTATTTTCAACCGTTTTTTCATTTTTATACATTTCTTATCCGTAGTTATCTTGTTTATTATATGAAAGTAAATTAAACTTATCCAGCTTGCCATACTAGTAGCTACATATGCACTAGTAGGAGAATCTTTGGATTTTGCTGGCATTGCGTGTAATTTAGGTGCGAAATATTTGTCCATGTGTCAAAAAAACAGAAATAATAGAGGAGTAAGAAAAGAAATATAGAATATGTGAAAGTGACAGAGTGTGTTAGGTGTCGTGCATGTGCTTTATAAGATGACATAAAAAGAAAGAAAGAAAAAGAGACAAAATAGAGAGGAAAAGTGCATAAGTGTATCTAGCATGGGTAGGTGTATTGCGTGTTAGGGAGTGTTCTCCTATGTGAATTTGTGGATATGCAATGGTCAGCAATTATCATCTACTTCAATGAAGTTTATGACTCAACTACTCCTCCCTTCTTCCTCTTCTACAACCTATATTCAAAAGATTACTTTTACAGATATATCAATAGGCCTAACACTCTGTTCTATAGCCTTACCAAAAAAAAAAAATAAAGAAAGAAAATAAATAAAGAAAGAGGAAAAAAAAAAAAAATTAGTTCAAGATTGGAACCCCAAATAATAAGCCATTTGATATATACTATATATCCATCAGAGCAAAATTTTTAAGCATTTTTCAACATTTGATATGTACTGTATATCTATCAGAACAAAACATTTTTCAACATTTGCTATGTACTATATATCCATCAGAGCAAAATATTTCAAAAACTACACGAGGGTGGAACACCCTCTACTGAGTTATTGGTCAGAAAAAGAGCGTGAAGGAAGTAAACAAAGAAGAAAAGCGAGATAAAAAAGAAAAAAAAAAAAAAAAAACCAAGGGAAAAAAAAAAAAAAGTTCCTTTCTTTTCTTTCCCCTTTTCAGTAAATTTCAGTAAGTATCACTGAGATCCTATGTGCGCCAGTCAGTTCCAATCACTAAAAACGATCAGTTATAACAGTATAACAGTTTGCTATCAGCCAAAGCAAACCAACAGATAATTTTTATATTCCACATTCAGTGATTTTAGTCGTTTATGGTTTAGGTGTTATTCAAAAAAAAAAATTCTCCTTTTGTCTCTGAATGATTCTTTAATCAGTTATTTTGTCAGTGTCAGTGTCCTTGAAACACATATACAAAGATTAATAATAGATTTTTAGTACGTCCTTGAGACACATATGCATGGATTGGTATTAGGGAACCGGGAGTACCAGTAAAGGAGCCCCTGCAAGCAATATAATTCGAGGGCTTTAGTATAAAGGAAAGAAAAACTGGCAGCGCCAACTCTTTTCAGGCTTAAGCTTTTTATACTCAAAAGTCATCCACTAACTGGCTTTGGGTATATAGGTTCCCACTGCGTGCCTCACTATCTTCACCCTGTACCAGGTCAGGGACTTACTTCCATTACTTTTCAATCCCCAATATACAGTCCCGGACAGCCCACCTCTTACCTTCACCCTGTACCAGGTCAGGGACTTATTACCCTTCGATTGGAGGTGTATCCTTCCTTCCAGAAGTGCCAGGTTAGGCAGCTAGCGGTGGCGGTGCTGTCTTGAGTCAGGTCCGATGCCCCTCCAATGTCTCTAGTACTGCTTAGAGCGTAACCTCTTCATTTGGGGCTTCCCAATCTTCCTGCTGTAATCACGGCTCTTGTCGCTCTGTCTGGTTACTGGGTCTCTGACTCAGATCTCACCCCGCCGTCAGTTGACAGAACTTGGCAAACGGCCGTAGCAGACCGGCCACTGGCTGTTCCGCGACTTCCACACACTCAGGCGAGTTACAACGCCCAGGTCCAGGCTGTGGTGTAAGAAACCACGGCCTATGGCAGCTTGGTGTGTCGGCGTGTTCGTGCTGCCTTAGTCAGAGGAGCGCGTAGTACACCTGCGCTTCCTGCTCCTCCTACCGGAAGTCTCCGACCATTAATCAGGAAATTGTTGTTCCTTCTCTCTGTCCCAATCCTTCTTCTCATAAGGAACGTCTGTTGCACAATTTGAATGTTGTGCGTGCTCTAAAATTCTATCTACAGGCCACTAAGGATTTTAATGCAACCAAAGGAACGAACTGTTACTGTTAAATGAATAGCTTGTTGCAAATTGAATAAATTAGTCCTTTTGTAGCACAGTACCATAAACGTACAAACAAGCTTATTACTTTATGCTATATCCTGTAGATTTGGTATGTATAAGTGTTAGACATTCGGCACATTCCAGGTACTTCCTAGACCCCAAAAATATAATGCATATCACATACCATAGTTCAGCTGATATCTTCAAATTGGAACATCCAGCCAGCATGTATCCACAGCAATGTGACAGCTACAAGGTCCGTGACCCCTGTCAGTATATTTATAAGAATTTCGGTAGTGCTCTCCAAATAATATGTCAGTCTATGGCAGGGTTATAATACAATATATTTAACAATTATCCTTTAAAAATAAACCCTCAATCAATATGCATCTACTAGAAACCATAAAATTAATATAAATACCTGAATTCTTTTTATTAGTTAATATCTATGAACACATTGGAATATATTTGTAATACCAGAATATGAAACAATATTATACACGTTTAAAAACTATTAAGATATGCTATACTTCTTACAAAGCTCATAAAAGTTTACCTTTAAAACTAGCCTTATTTACAATAGCCTTTCATACAATTAACACAATGAGATTCCAAGTAATATACTCAGCTATTTACCTACGCTTTATTCTAACACAATTCTAATTTAAAACATCAGAAATTGCACAGATAAATTACTTAGCCTACAAGATACAAATTTGACACTATACAGGGCTATGGATACCAGTTTTAAAATACAATTTATTTCTTTAAGTCTGCTACATACAGCAACAATGAATGTTTCCTTTAAATGTTTTGCATACAAAAGGCAAGTTAAGAGCTATTCAAGACTATGAAATACAGTTTAAAACACAAATTGCTCTCTTTAACCTACCAACAATCTTTTAATACTTTACCAGGATGAACACCAATCGATATTCAATATCTCTCAGCAGGTTTAATCTCACCTCAGAAGACCAATACGTATATTTTGCAATCAATGAGAAAAGGTAGATCAGCTTTGCTAGAGTAATGGTACTTCACGCCCAACAAACCAGTTACAAGTCAGCCCAGCAGAATCTGTTCCTTTTTCCTATATTGCTTAAGCTTATATATGTTTCCATCATAGGTGAGAATATGGGAGGCCCTTTCAGAAAACCTGTTTTGTTATTGGCCCTTACGGAGCTGATCATGGATTGGATATTTGGGATAGCTTATCGGATTGGCCCTTGGAGATTTCATTTTTAACAGCCAACGGGCCTTCTGGCTGTAATTCTCGCATCACAACACCGGGGGGCAACATGACAATCAACACAGCAATACATTTACTATCCAACATTTCTAACAATTCATTATTTCTATGAAATGGTTATTCATTTGACCATAACTTCCTGCATCAATCACTCACAATATTAATTATAGATGGGGCAGCATCATATCATCTCTCTGATTATTTCAATATGAAACATCATGTGTCCCCAACATCATACTATATTAAAGCAAATTAATACTGCTAATTATTTTGAAATTAATGGCATTTATACATATGTTATATATGTATTTACACAAATACAGCATGTTCTACATCTCCAACAAATTTTGCATGCATGAATCTTGTCTATGGTCCATCTGAAATAAAAATAAGTGTTATTAATCATTTCTTTTTAGGTCCACAAATATTTATGCTTTCAAAAAAAAAATATATATATATATGTATATATATATATATATATATATATATATATATATATATATATATATATATATATATATATATATATATATATATATATATAGACATTCAGTATCTTGTATTTATCATCTTTGAAAAATAAAAATAAAAAAAATACAGAGGTTATTATTCTGACACAGTTAAACATTTTGGACTGACTAAAATAGTCACCTATCAAGCTTAGTAAATACTCATGTAATATTAGAAAATTAGACAATCTCCCAAATTTCTACATTCAATACATTCTGAGGCATACATTCAAATATGTTTATTTGCTGTATTTTCAGTAAATTTCAAAGTTACACTATAACATATGTCTTTGCTGGCCAAGTTTTCATTGCCCCACTTATATAGCATGGGGTCAATTTGCATTTGAAATGTACATAGTTACTTTCTCACAAAATATCTCACTCAACCTAGATTTTATCACACATTTCCAGGTAGTGGCCTCATATGGTCTCTTGGAAAGGCTGTTAAAGTTAAGTAAACCAACTGTTTTATTGTCCTCACTTGTGTGTTTAGAATAACTTTGCATACTAAGTGGGGGGGGGGAGCTGAACATGAGTGAAGTCAATTTTTCTGAATGAATGAATCATTTGCTACTGACTAGCCAAATATATGATTAATATATATATATATATATATATATCTTAACTTATACGTTGACATAAATCCCCCTTCCAATTTTAAATAGATGTAGGACACATGTATTTAAATTGGCTTAAAGTCAATGGTATTTGGTGAGAATGTTGACCGTACACATCATAGACAGTCTTCTATGTAGAAAGTCCGTCATTTTTGAGACTTCATGTTCATCAGCTAGGCATCTTTAAACTACAGTAGGTCTTTAGTGCATTTGGGGATTTGACACTTCATTCTCCCTCTATGACTTGTAGTTGGGACCTAGGATGACACGCTCGCAGCTGATTGATATGGACCCATTTATCTATGAAACTTTCATTTTTAGGGATCCTTATTTTATAGGCCACTGGAGATATTTTGTCAGTAATGACAAAAGGACCTTTCCATGATGGGAGAAACTTCTTCTCTTTAACCTGATCTCTTCCAAAGTTATAAAGATAAACTTTATCATTTATTTCATATTCCTTTTTGGACGTTTTTAGATCATAATAGGTTTTAGTGGCAGTTGCCACTAATTGGAGGATTGGACAAACGACTGGGATCTAAAGTTTAACACAGCAAAGTGTAAAATAATGCATTTAGGGAAGAAAAATCCAAATGTTAATTACAGACTCAATGACACTTTACTGACTGTTACAGATGAGGAACAGGATTTGGGAATTATTATTTCAGATGATTTAAAACTTAGTAAACAATGTAGTAATGCAGCGAGTAAGGCTAGCAGAATGCTTGGATGTATTGGCAGAGGTATTTGCAGCAGAAATAGTAAGGTTCTTATGCCACTTTATAGATCATTAGTTAGGCCTCATCTTGAGTATTGTGTGCAGTTCTGGAGGCCATATCTTCAGAAGGATATTAACAAACTTGAATCTGTGCAAAGGAGGGCTACCAAAATGGTACATGGTCTAAAAAATAAAACTTACCAGGATAGGCTCAATGACCTAAATATGTATAGCTTAGAGGAGAGAAGGGAAAGAGGTGATATGATAGCAACTTTCAAGTACATTAAAGGGTTTAGTAAAACTGAGGCTGTGGGTATTTTACATAAAATGGAAAATTCAAGAACAAGGGGTCATGAGCTCAAGCTAAAGGGTAGTAGATTCAGGAGTAATTTGAGGAAGCACTTCTTTACAGAAAGAGTGATTGATTTATGGAATAAACTTCCTCAAGAGGTAGTAGCAACAAACACTGTGGGGGACTTTAAAAATGCATGGGACAAGCATAAGGATATCCTACGAACTTGATAAGTTTATACTGTTAGGTAAAGTCGGGCAGACTTGCTGGGCCTATGGCTCTTATCTGCCGTCAATATCTATGTTTATGTTTCTATGTTGCAGCTTTCTCTAAGTTCCTTTGAACAAATGCAAAGGCATATTGCAGGTGCTTTCTTAGGTTCTCCACATATTGATGTGTATTGGCAGCGTTTATCAAGTTTTGGTCTGATGTACGGTACAGCAGATGCTGAGGTAGAACCATTCTCCTACCAGTCATCAGTTCAAAAGGTGACATCTTGGTAGCACTACTTGGAGTTGCTCTTAATGCCATTAAAACTAGAGGTAGTTTTACATCCCAGTCTTTACCCGTTTCACTCACAAACTTTATGAGGATTTTAACAATGGACTGGTTGTAACGCTCTACACCATCACTTGAGGCAGCTCTATAAGCAATATGGAGCTTTCTTTTTACTCCTAGTATTTTCCACATTTTTCTCATCACTTCGCTAGTGAAGTGTTCCCCAATCTGATTCGATTCTTTGGGGTAAACCAAATCTGGAAAACACGTGGTTGAGCAATGCTGCGCATGTTTCAGCACTATTGTTAGGTGCACTGATGCACTCTACCCATTTAGTGAACAGGCATGTCACTGTTAACATGTATTTGTTACCTCTTGATGACCTTGTTACTGGACCAATAAAATCAATTTGTATATCTGACCATGGCATTACCATCCCCCTTTTCTGCAATGGCGCTCTATGCGTTGGCGCAGTGGGTTGGAACTGTGGACAGATTAAACACCCTTGACAGTAAGTTTGAACATCTTTCAACATGTGTGGCCAAAAAGCGTAGTCACGCAATATTTCATACGTGAGTTTGGCACCACGATGACCAGATGTGGGAACATCATGGGCATGTTGAAGCATTGGACCTCTGAACTTGGTGGGTACTGCCCATTGCTGGATGCCAGTTTTGGAGGTTCTAATTAACAAACCATCCTGTAACTTGAATTGTGTTTTGGATTTCATTAAGATTCTAAGATCTTCTTTGCCAATACAATCATCTTTTGATATGGGGTTGTTTTCAGGATCTTCTATGTGTTTATAGAAGATGCCTACAATGGGGTCTTCTTTTTGACTAGTGATCAGGTCCTCACTAGGAGAATCCTGACCCCATTGTACCAAGTTAGGCTCACTCTGTTGTTTTGCCTGGTTTCTGGTAATGGCTTCTATCTGAATTGCATCCATTAAGTGTTCAATATTAAGTAGTTCTCCAATTATGGCTCCTTGTTTGGCTAATGAATCCGCAAGATCATTGCCTTCCTTATCAGGACCTAGAACCCTGGAATGACCCTTGGTCTTTTTCCAGTGGATGGTTAAATCATTTGATACCACCAGATTATCAATCTCACAGAACAACTTGCCATGCTTGACTGGTTTGTTATTGCTTTTCTGCATGCCATTTCTTTTCCAAGTTGGCAGGTATTCAACAAAACTGTCACGCACATAATTTCAGTTAGTCAGAGTCAGTTATGATCACAAATTCATGAATACCATGTTCAATAGCCATTTCAATGGTTTTTAGAACAGCAGTGAGTTCTGCAACTTGACTGGATCTTGGTCCAATGTTAAAACCTATAGATATATTTGAGAATCCATTTGCCCAAGTTATACCAATGCCAGCGACTAATCTGCGCTCATTATCAATAGTGGCATGGTAAGAACAACCATCAACATACACCCAAGGTAATGTTTGACAATTGTCTTCATTGTACATTTTATATGGGGAAACCAATTGTTCCTCCAGGAAATCATCTTCTGACAATTCTTCCCCAGGATCTTTAGCAGTACAGTCGTGGAGCTCAGCAAGCCCCTGTGCGACTGGATTCTTTTTATTCTTTTTGTAGCGAATTTCTAAAGGCCAGCCTTGTAAGGAAAGAGTCCACGCTGTTATACGACTATTTGACAAATTCCCATCTCTTATTCTCTCACTTTGAAAATATAGCAAAGGCTGGTGGGCCGTTTCTACAATCATTTTCTCGCCCTGTATATAGCTGCGGAAATTTTGTAGAGCCCATACAGTAGATAAGAGGGCTTTTTCGCAATCACTAAATGTTATTTCTACTGGGGATAGAGTTTTGCTCGCATAAGCAATGGCTTTGCTTAAAGGGATACTAAACCCAATTTTTTTATTTCGTGATTCCGATAGAGCATGAGATTTTAAGCACCTTTCTAATTTACTCCTATTATCAATTTTTCTTTGTTCTCATGCTATCTTGATTTAAAAAAGCAGTATTGTAAGCTTTAGAGCCAGACCAATTTTGGGTAGCACATGGGTAGCACTTGCTGATTTGTGGCTAAATGTAGCAAACCAATCAGCAGCTCTACCAAGGTGCTGAACTAAAAAATGGGCCGGCTCCTAACCTTTTATTACTACTTTTTCAAATCAAGATAACATGAGAACAAAGAAAAATTGATAATAGGAGTAAATTAGAAAGTAGCTTAAAATTGCATGCTCTATCTGAATCATGAAAGAAAAAATGAGGGGTTAGTATCCCTTTAAATTATCATGCTTTTGGTATAAAACAGCACTCATGCTTATATCTGTGTACCCTGTTTCTAAGAAGAAAGGTTTACCACCTTCAGGGTATGCTAAGCAAGGTGCTTGTGAGAGTTTTCTCTTCAGCTTTTTGATGGCTGTTTCTTGAGTCTCACTCCAGTGCCATTTCACATCCTTCTTTAGAAGAAGTAGTAGTTGTTTACCTAACTCTGCATAATTATCAATGAATTTGCGAGAATATTTTGTCATACCCAGGAAGGATCTCAATTCCTTTAAGTTAGTTGGGTTTTTAGAATTTACTATAGCTTCCACCTTTTTCTTCTGAGGATTTAACCCTTCAGAAGTAACTTCATGTCCCAAGAAGTTTACACAAGTGCGGCACCATTGAGCTTTCTGTAGGTATAATTTGACACCTGCCCTTTTAAATTGGCTGAGGACGTGTTTAAGCTCTGCGATGTGTTTTTCAAAGTCTGTGCTTTTGATTAAAACATCATCAACATAAGATAAGGTCCCCCTTTCCAGTGCATCAGACATAGCCTTATGCATGAATACAGTAAATTCATGTCCAGAATTTATGTATCCAAAAGGAAGTCTCTGAAATGCATACTGGACCTTTTGGAATGAGAAGGCCAGCTTATACTGGTCCTCTTTATGTACCTTTATGGTCCAATATCCCTGTGCACAATCAATGGCAGTGAATATTTTGGATCCCTGCATCTGCGCTAGGCACTGTTCAATGTATGATACAGGCCAGCCAGATATGTACACTCGTTTGTTTAGCTGTCTTAAGTCAGCACACAAACGCCATTGTCCATTGGGCTTAAGAACACCTAGAATATGATTATTATAAGAGCTGTGCACCTGTCTGATAATACCTCTTTCTTCCAAGTTCCTTATATTTCTGCAAGAGAATCATATGAGGCTAAAGGGAGTCTGTATTGTTTAACAAAGACAGGTGGTGCATCGGGATCTGTTTGTATTTTTGCAATGTGCAAGTCTGTAGTACCACAGTCATAAGAATCCCTAGCAAAAATATCCTTGTACTCCATCAGGAGTTCTCGCAGCTGTTGGCGTTCACCATTGCTGGAACAGCCATTAGCTAAAGATATTTGCTCTTCGACTATTTTCTGAAATCCTGGAAAGATTTCAGGCTGTCCTATTTCATAGGATTCTTCCAATCTAGAGGTGAGATCCCCTTGACTATAATTTACATTGCCCCCATGACTCTGGGTATTGGGGTAATCTTGCTGTTTGATCGGTTGATCAAATACTAGAGAGGCTTCTTCAATTTTACAGATGCCTTCCTCTGAACTGAAGGGATAAATAGACTGAATATTAAATAGACCCTCTGGCATAGATGCAAAGGATTGTTTTATTAATTGTTCTTCAGTTAAGTATCCTTCAGGTATTAGCCCAATTACATTATTCTGGAATCCAAAAGTGTAATAACTTGATTCCAGCGTATATCCTATGGTGGTTCCCTTAGATTAGGTTATATCCTGTGGGGTCATGTTATGCACAATAATATGTATTGGAATAGTTCCAATATTTACCAAAGGAGTGTGGGCCATAGTAACACCCAGATTTTGTATTCTATGGGAGAGGCAAATTATTGTTTCAGAAGTTTTTAATTTCTGACCTCTCTTTACCTGTAAGGGTAAACGAAATTTATCAGCCCCAGCAGGAATTATAACATTGTTAGACACCTGCATATTTACAGCATATGGTAATTGCTGGTTTGATTTCAGGGCTGCACTTTCATCCTGAAATACTTCAGGGTCCCCCTTTAACCTGCTCCAGAGGCAAAAGTTAATCAAATCTATTTGTATGGCATATCTATGTAAGATATCGTTGCCAATGTATATTTGATTATGGGGAATATTTAAAACTAAAAACAGGTGCTTCACTGATTTATTACCTATAGATACAGATAATAAGCATTTAGCTGTGATGTTATAGCTTTCAAACCTGTTATCTAGGTTGTGGACACAGTGGTCTTGGGGAGAAAGATATTTAATCACTTTAGGTTCAGCTATATGTGCTAACAAGCCTTCGCTTATATAGCTAGCTTCCTGTTTTAAACTCAACTTGGCATATTTTGTTATACCAAGGTCATGCATTTGTATAGGGATAAATAGATCCTCTTTAACTCTCTCAATCCCTGTGAGGTATTGAGCGTGGCCTCACCCCTTAGGGATTCTATGATCCCCCTTGTGGAGAGATATGGTTAATACATCGCCGTCTAAGGAAATATTCGCTATCTTTCCAGGCGAAATTTTAAAAGTATTACCATCAGAGCCACTTAAAGGAGTCTGATCATCTATTTGTAAAATAGTGACTTCAGGTACAGAGTTATTCCTGAAATGAAATTTCTCTTCCACCACGTGACAGTTATATCGGGGGCAAGATATACCAGATTTCTCATAATTGATAGGCCTTTTTGACCAAATTACATTATTTATGCAATCAATTATGGTGCTTAATCGCTTCAGGAGATCACTACCAATAATTAAACGATCAGTTGGCAGATCCACTATAATGACAGGGTGTCTTATGACCCTGTTCCCCAGTTTAAATTTTAGCCAGGCCGTACCGTAGACTTTTAGAAAGTCACCCCCAACTCCTATTAGAGAACCATCAAATTCTTTTATTTTAGGTTTGTGGGGTGTTAGCTCATTTAGCTGTGTGTAGTACCTGTGGGATAAAATAGTTGCCTGAGACCAAGTATCAATTAATCCCATGATAGGGTTGGAGACTGAATCTTGCAGCTCAGCTAATACATAATATCTCCCTGCGGTTTCTACCATTTCACACATAAAATTGGCGTTATCATACATCTGTGGGCATCGCCACGTGTTATCTGAATCCGCCATGTTTTCCGATGCAGAAGGAATTTTATACCTACGGGTCTCCTTTATGACAGGGCTGGCTGGGTTCTTGTGTTCTGCATCTGTGGAAATAAGGTTAAGAGAACACTGCAAAGGGAGAGATTTGTTAATTTTTCCCGGATGAGGTTGCTTGTCATCACAGCTAAATCGTCCGTTTCCAGTCTGTGGGGAGAGAACATGATTAGTATCATTTTTTATATTTATTATTACATTTTTTATATCTCTCCCCTCCCTTTCAGGTGATACTGCAGTATTTATGACTGTACCTGTGATCCACTGCTGACTACTGGCTGTACCCCTAAAAAAATTTTGTTCGGTTGCTGAGCCGTAGAAGGTTGACTCATATTAGTGAATTGTTCGCTCAACCGATTTAACTGGGTAAAAAGCATATCTACCTGATTGTACAAGTTACCTCTACCCTTGGGCCTATCTCTTGGTGCCCCATAATAATGATTCCTGGACCATTGGGTTCCCTCAGAATCAGGGCCACTATTTCTATTCTGGGGTGGTTGCCCCTGGGGTTCAGTTTGTTCAGTATTAGTACTTTGGGGAGCGTTATATACTTGGGGTGTCTGGTTACCCTGAGAATATCTTCACCATCTATTGTATCTACCCTTGCGCGGATACCAATTATTTGGTGAGTATTCTCTTTGTGACTAATTATTCACCGGATTATGTCCCCCCTTTTGGATATAGTCTCTCTGCACCTCAGCCCGTGTTGGGGAAGGGGTAGAGTTAAACCTCTGTGGAGATGGCCTGTTTTGATTGGCCACCTCTGCGTAGGTTTTCTTTTTAGACTCCCAATTGAGGGGGCTAGGTGACACCCTAGTTTCTGCCACAATTTTGGGTTTTGATTCCTTTTTAACCCCCTGTTCACTGGACTGCTGAATAGAGTATAAATGTGTGCTCTCTTTGATCAGCCACTCCAAGGAACAGTTTTCATCAAAATCTCTAGCTAAATTAATTTTGATCGGTGTAGGCAGTGCTTCAAAAAATAAATTTACAAATTCTGAGCATTCAAATATGGGATTATCTTCAGCCATACTGTATGCATTCTTCAATACAGAAAGGAACTTGATGGGACTTTGATTCGCACTACATTTTAAACCATATACAGCTATTTTCGCCGCAGTTTTAGTACAATGCTGCCCGAATTCTTTTCTGCATTGTCGTTTTATTTCACTCCAGGAATGAATATTCATATTCTTTAGTGAAGTAAAGAATTTGTGATGTTTACCGTCAAATACCCAGGGCAGAAGTTTAATTTTTAATTTCTCACTTGTAACATTCATTATAGCTAATGCATTTTCAAAGGCTTCTAAGTGATCAATTACAGAGTTTGTTCCCTTGTTGGAGAATACAGGTTACGGCACCCTTTAGGAAAGTAATTACTTTATGGGAGTCATACACCTTATTAGATGTGCTTTGGGACTCCTTATTAGAGTTTCCCTCACCCGCACCAGCTGAGTTACAACAGTTCCCTGGATTTACATCATGAGGTGATTGTCTATTTGGGAAATCTATTTCTGACCCAATAGGGTTCATTTGTCTATACTCTTCCATATATTTCTGCACTTCGTCCCTGACACGTTCTATAAGGGAGTTTGCCTTATCTGCATTATTCTCGCTGTTAACATAGGGGTTTTCATTATGGTGATATGACCTTATTAAATCACTTAGTTCTCTCTGGCTTTGCGCAAGCTGTTTATTTAACTCTTGTACCTGTGTTAGTAAGTCTATGTTATGCTTATCTAAGGTGGTTAGGTTTTGGGCAAACTCATCCATTTTATTTTTGGCTATTTTTAAATCCTCTTCGCATCTGCGTGAGGAGCGAATACTACTTTCTAGCTCCTGTATTTGCAATTCTTTGTCTATGACACAAAGCGACATTTCGTCAATAATGCATATCACAAGGGGCCAAGATTTTAGTATTAGTTCCTCTTGCTTTTTGAGAGTCTTGCATTGCTTAATCATTAATAATTCTTGGAATAATTCATTGTTTTCATTCCACATATTATTATTATTAACGGCAATATTTTTAGCCTTAATTTCAAGCATATCCATAAAATCATTTAATTCACCCGCAATATTAACCCTCTCTTTAATGTGGCCTATAATGTCCTTCTTCAGGACCTGACCTCTAGTAAGGGGTATTGTGATGGGACCATTTTCAACGCTATGTACAGAATTAAATGAGTCATTCCTAGTGATAGACATTATTATATTGGCTTAGTATTTAGTTAAATTAAAACACTAATACAATTTTTACCAATAAAAAGAGAGAGAAAAAAATATATATATTTTCAAAAAAAAATATTAATTTTGAAATATGAAAAATAAATATTTTTATAAATTTTGAGTTATGAAAAATTAATATTTTTATGAATTTTGAAATATGAAAAATTAATATTTTTATGAATTTTGAAATATGAAAAAATAATATTTTTGATTAATTTTGAAATATGAAAAAATAATATTTTTGATTAATTTTGAAATATGAAAAATTATTATTTTTATTAATTTTTCAAAAATTAATCTTTAACAATATTTCAAAATATCAATATCAATCTCGAAATATGAACATCAATATTTCAATCTTCAAAAAAAATTTTTTTTCAAAATATTAATTTCGAAATATGAAATTTTTCTTTCTTTTATAATAATTTCTATTTACTACAAATATATTATATCAATATGATAAATATTAACAATATCTCATGCAAGTGCCTCCATACAATATGTTAGTATATTTATAAGAATTACAAAGAATACAAAGAGACAGAGGGGCGCCTCATGTGTGGTATCATCAGATGAAAAGATGCAAAACAAACAGCAATAGAGCCAAATGAGTACTCACATACTCATGGAGCACACCTATGTGCTAGTAGGGACGGGCTGCAGATTTATACAGGTGTAACAGCTCACCCTTCAGACAGTGCTGTGGTGCTGGAAATTAAGTTGAGGACACAAAGAGAAAGCACTACATGTGCAGAACATTAAAGGTATAACCAGCAATATTTCTTTAGTGAAACAGATGGGTACTCACATACTCCAGGAGCACACTTATGTGCTGGTAGGGACAAGCTGCAAATTTTAGGCAGGTGTAACAGCTCACCCCAGATGTAATCTCTTGATGTTGTGGGAGCAGCAGTCCAAATAAACTGCACCAGGTGTCAGGAGAACTTCTTGAAAGTCAGTAAAGGCAGTAGGTAGGTAGAGAAATCCACTCAAAGCGTATTTATAATAAAATACAAATATTTATTAAAAATAAAAATACACAACCCAACAGTTGTTGTGGTAGGTGGATAAAAGGGTTAACAACATTACCCCAATATTGCAACGCGTTTCTCGGTTTCAAACCATTTCATCAGGCATAAAATCACTCTCCTTCCTACCTCTGCCTTAAATAACAAACTGACAAACATTTACCTCCTTACAAAGGGGTGTGTTTTCTAATTGATACCTAACACCTGTCTAATACAACCAGGATCCCTAATTAGTGCATCTCCCAAAGATAAACAATGCTTTAACAATTACAAATCTCTATGCTTAGTATAGTAATGATGCTGTATTCCTACATTTAACAATTTTGCCTATGTGTATAATAAAGGGTTTATAATGACCTATAATATTGGTAATATAGCCAGACATGTTCCCCTATTGTGGAAAAATGTTGCATTCTCCGTTAATAGACGTAACCGTATGTGTATATTTACTTACTTTCAACAAGATTTGTATTGTGAACAGATGTGTCTAAAGAAAACTAGCAGTATGAAGAGCCATTTGTTTCCGTATTAGGGGCACTTATATATTCTTTTGAGAAAATAGGTATAGGAAAGCAGCTTACTTAGTTATATTGTCAGCTTAATCTATATCAGGATGGAACATATGCATTGAACAAACAAAAACACACCCCAACATTGCGAGATCACCATTGGTCAAGGGAGATTTATTTTCTTTACAACTGTATGACGCTAACCAATGGGTAGACACATAAGCCCGTAATGACATATGAGAATAAATAGGAACTTAATGTGAGTAGAAATACGGAAACAAATGGCTCTTCATACTGCTAGTTTTCTTTAGACACATCTGTTCACAATACAAATCTTGTTGAAAGTAAGTAAATATACACATACGGTTACGTCTATTAACGGAGAATGGAAAATTTTTCCACAATAGGGGAACATGTCTGGCTATATTACCAATATTATAGGTCATTATAAACCCTTTATTATACACATAGACAAAATTGTTAAATGTAGGAATACAGCATCATTACTATACTAAGCATAGAGATTTGTAATTGTTAAAGCATTGTTTATCTTTGGGAGATGCACTAATTAGGGATCCTGGTTGTATTAGACAGGTGTTAGGTATCAATTAGAAAACACACCCCTTTGTAAGGAGGTAATTGTTTGTCAGTTTGTTATTTAAGGCAGAGGTAGGAAGGAGAGTGATTTTATGCCTGATGAAATGGTTTGAAACCGAGAAACGCGTTGTAATATTGGGGTAATATTGTTAACCCTTTTATCCACCTACCACAACAACTGTTGGGTTGTGTATTTTTATTTTTGTTTTTAATAAATATTTGTATTTTATTATAAATACGCTTTGAGTGGATTTCTCTACCTACCTACTGCCTTTGCTGACTTTCAAGAAGTTCTCCTGACACCTGGTGCAGTTTATTTGGACTGTTGCTCCCACAAGATCAAGAGACTACATCTGGGGTGAGCTGTTACACCTGCCTAAAATTTGCAGCTTGTCCCTACCAGCACATAAGTGTGCTCCTGGAGTATGTGAGTACCCATCTGTTTCACTAAAGAAATATTGCTGGTTATACCTTTAATGGTCTGAACATGTAGTGCTTTCTCTTTGTGTCCTCCACTTCATTTTCAGCACCACAGCACTGTCTGAAGGGTGAGCTGTTACACCTGTATAAATCTGCAGCCCGTCCCTACTAGCACATAGGTGTGCTCCTTGAGTATGTGAGTACTCATTTGGCTTTATTGCTGTTTGTTTTGCATCTTTTCATCTGATGATACCACACATGAGGCACCCCTCTGTCTCTTTGTATTCTTTGTAGTTGTACCTGGACCAGTCGGCGAGGAGTAGGCAGCCATCATAAGAACACTTTCCATTATTTTCTAAAAGGACATTTTTTTCTATTTTTCTTTTATTTCTAAAAAGGGAATTTTGTCATTAAGATATATTTTATGTTTATGAATTGTTTTTTATTGTATATATAGATGTTTATGATTGCATTGATATACCTCTAGCGCCCCCTTTTTTTCATTAAGCTACATATTTATAAGAATTTCAGTAGTGCTCTCCAAATAATATGTCAGTCTATGGCAGGGTTATAATACAATACATTTAACAATTATCCTTTATCAATATGCATCTACTAGAAACCATAAAATTAATATAAATAGCTGAATTATTTTTATTAGTTAATATCTATGAACACATTGGAATATATTTGTAATACCAGAATATGAAACAATATTATACACGTTTAAAAACTATTAAGATATACTATACTTCTTACAAAGCTCATAAAAGTTTACCTTTAAAACTAGCCTTATTTAAAATAGCCTTTCATACAATTAACACAATGAGAGTCCAAGTAATATACTCAGATATTTACCCACGCTTTATTCTAACACAATTCTAATTTAAAACATCAGAAATTGCACAGATAAATTACTTAGCCTACAAGATACAAATTTGACACTATACAGGGCTATGGATACCAGTTTTAAAATACAATTTATTTCTTTAAGTCTGCTACATACAGCAACAATGAATGTTTGCTTTAAATGTTTTGCATACAAAAGGCAAGTTAAGAGCTATTCAAGACTATGAAATACAGTTTAAAACACAAATTGCTCTCTTTAACCTACCAACAATCTTTAAATCTTTTAATACTTTACCAGGATGAACACCAATAGATATCTCTCAGCAGGTTTAATCTCACCTCAGAAGACCAATAAGTATATTTTGCAATCAATGAGAAAAGGTAGATCAGCTTTGCTAGAGTAATGGTACTTCACGCCCAACAAACCAGTTACAAGTCAGCCCAGCAGAATCTGTTCCTTTTTCCTATATTGCTTAAGCTTATATATGTTTCCATCATAGGTGAGAATATGGGAGTCCCTTTCAGAAAACCTGTTTTGTTATTGGCCCTTACGGAGCTGATCATGGATTGGATATTTGGGATATCTTATCGGATTGGCCCTTGGAGATTTCATTTTTAACAGCCAACAGGCCTTCTGGCTGTAATTCTCGCATCACAACACATGACAACATGACAATCAACACAGCAATACATTTACTATCCAACATTTTTAACAATTCATTATTTCTGTGAAATGGTTATTCATTTGACCATAATTTCCTGCATCAATCACTCACAATATTAATTATAGATGGGGCAGCATTATATCATCTCTCTGATTATTTCAATATGAAACATCATGTGTCCCCAACATCATACTATATTAAAGCAAATTAATACTGCTAATTATTCTGAAATTAATGGCATTTATACATCTGTTATATATGTTTTTACACAAATACAGCATGTTCTACATCTCCAACAAATTTTGCATGCATGAATCTTGTCTATGGTCCATCTGAAATAAAAATAAGTGTTATTAATCATTTCTTTTTAGGTCCACAAATATTCTTTAAAAAAAAGGCATTTTATGCTTTATATATATATATATATATATATATATATATATATATATATATATATATATATATATATATATATATATATATATATATATATGCACATTCATTTCTATGCAGTATCTTGTCCATTTATTAGATACACATTTAAAAGTTGCAAGGGCACAGCAACACAGACTCTTCATCAGAGCTGACTAGCAGGTGTGTAAAGATCCCCTTTGTACCTGTAGGAGGTGTTCTCATTACCCAATCAGGGTTACAATTTAGTTTAACAAAAAAACTAAGTCTTTTCTTACCATGTCACCAATTGTTTTGGACCTACGTGAAATTAAGTTACATTCTCTGGAAATACCATGTAGGTCTATATCTCCATCTAATATTGGTAACCTTTTTTTTATTATTTTGCAGATAGAATCAAATTGTTTACTGTATGTGGTAATAAAATGAATACCTTTTCTATCAGTGTTTTCCCTGCTTTGATCTTTTAAGAGTGTCTCCCTATTAAGACCTGCTACCTGTGTCATCAAAGATTCCAAAATCTCCTTTTTTCTCTCACTGAGACGTTTAGTCAGATCTCTAGCATGCACCCAATAGCTTTCTATATCACTACAGTTCCTCCGCAACCAGATGAACTGTCCCTTGGGGATCCCCCTCTTTAGATGATATGGATGTGAGGAATCTGCTCTAAGAATGGTGTTCCCCTAGACCTCTTTTCTATAGACCTCTGTAGTAACTCTGCTGTTATCATGGCTCAATTTGACATCTAGATAAGATATATCAATACTAGATGAATGATAAGTGAATCTTAGGTTCTCATTGTTGTTATTTAAATATTCTACAAACACATCCAAATCCTGTACTGAGCCATCCCAGAACAGGAGCATGTTGTCAATGTAACGAGTGTAAAAGACGACATTGCTCTTAAATCTATTCTGAGCTCCAAACAAAACCAGTTTTTCAAAGTCGGCCAAATAGAGGTTCGCATATGATGGGGCAAATTTTGCCCCCATTGAAGTACCTCTTAATTGGATGTAAAACTCTCCATTGAAGATAAAATAATTATGACTCAAAAGGAAGCTAGTAGCTTCTAAAATACTGAATCATAATTAGAATCCTTCTCTAATATTCTCATCAGGGCCTCCAAACCTAATTCATGCGGTTTGCATGAATATAATGAAGCCACATCAATGGTAACAAACCTATAGTTAGCAATCCATTCAAAGTCATGGAGTGACCTTAAAAGATGTTTAGTGTCTCTGAGAAAGCCTGGAAGAGACTGTACAACAGGCTGTAATTGAGCATCCACCCACTCACCTAGTTTTTCACCTAATGAGCCAATGGCCGAAATTATGGGCCTGCCCGGGGGATTGATAAGGGATTTGTGGACCTTTGGCAAAAATTTAAACAAGGGGACCTTATGGTGTTCTGCATATATAAAATCACAAATGTTATTTGTGATGATACCCTTTTCCCTACCCTCATCCAATAGATGTCTTAGTTCTGTCTGGAACTTAATAGTGGGATTGTACGTTAGTTTCTTGTAAGTTTCTAAGTCACCTAGCTGTATGAATGCTTCATCTAAATACTGTTCTCTATTTAGAACCACAATTAAACCACCCTTATCAGAATCAACCACAACTATATTTTGATTGTTCACAATATTATCTAGGGCCCTTCTCTCATTTTTGTTTAGATTCATATGTTTGTTGCTCTCAACAAGTATTTGTTCTGCAAGTTGTGTCAGATCTTGTTCTAATATTGAGTGAAAAACTCTATTAGGTCATTGCGCTCATTCACTGGATAAAAAGCACTCAATTTCATTTTTTTAACAGCTTGTTGTGTTTTAATATTGTAACCATTATTTTCATCATTTAGATCACATAAAGTGACTATATCATATAATTCAGCAAATGTCCACTTATCATTGAGTGACACTGTCAATGTTCCACCTAGTGGACTCTCATTGGATGATGGTGCCACATCTTCCTTAAAATGTTTCTTAAGCGTTATCTTGCGTACAAATTTATTAATGTTCAGTATAGTGCTGAAAAGGTTAAAATCCTGAGAAGGGGAAAAACCCAGGCCTTTAGATAACACTGTTTTTTCAGAGTCACTCAGTTCGACATTAGACAGATTTTTAATTTTTAGTTCTTGTTTATCTTCGGGCCCTTGAATTTCTGGCTGCTCGGATACCTTGGGGTTTGATTTACTTTTAACAGATTCTTTGACTGTTGGTGTTTCTAAAGGTTGTACCCCATTTTTTGGCTTAGCTCCCATTTCCTCAACAGATCTTACTGATGGTTTAATGGGGGTGGAAGTTGATTTTGGTGTATTGGGTAACAACAAACCTGAATCTCCAGTGGAAGTTGTTCTTTCAAGGCTTTTAAAAGTGACTCTCTTACTTTTATTCTTATTTTTGTTACCATTGCTATTTCTTTGTTTTCTGTTATTCTTGTTATCTGCATTCCAATTATATACAATAGATAAATCATAATCCTTGCAGTCCCTCTCATATTTCTTGTATTTATTATCTGAGAGTTCAGTGCCTATCTTTTCCAAGGTTTCATCCAATTGTTTTTGAAAGGTAGGATATTTGCAATCATTCTTAAAGCTCTAATTGCAATCACAGCTGATCAATCTCTAGCAATATAGCTTCTCTTTGTTCCTTTTTGAAAAAAACTCTCCATAAGAATAACAGAACAATCAGAGAGAGTCTGATTTCATTCAGTCATAAACTAAGGATTTTAGCCAGTCTTCTGCCCTTTTTGTTTGTTTCTCAGGAGAGAGTAAGGGTCAGAAGGCTACTGTTACTTCTCTTTCTTTCTGGTTGAGAAGTATAATTTGTTTTGCTTATGAGACTGCTGGACAGCAGCCTCCTGAGAGAATTACAGCTCACTCCACTAGGGCTGTCTCCTCTTCATGGGCTTTTAAAAATGGAGCTTCTGTGGAACAGATTTGCAAGGCTGCAACTTGGTCCTCTCTGTATACTTTTTCTAAATTTTCTAAATGTTATACTTTTGCCTCGGCTGAGGCTTCTTTTGGGAGAAAGGTTCTTCAAGCAGTGGTACCTTCTGTTTAGGTCTGCCTGTCTTACTCTGCCTCCCTGTTCATTCCGTGTCCTCTAGCTTGGGTATTGGTTCCCACTAGTAATTGAATGACTTTGTGGACTCTCCATATCTTAGGAAAGAAAACAAAATTTATGCTTACCTGATAAATTTATTTATTTCCGGATATGGAGAGTCCACGACCCCACCCTTAGGTTTAGGCAGTATTTTTCTTTTTTACTAAACCTCAGGCACCTCTACACCTTTGTGTTATTCCTTTTTCCATTTCCCTTCAGTCAAATGACTGGGGATTATAGGTAGGGGAGTGACTTTTAACAGCTTTGCTTTGGTGCTCTTTGCCTCCTCCTGCTGGCCAGGAGTGATATTCCCACTAGTAATTGAATGACGTTGTGGACTCTCCATATCCGGAAAGAAAGAAAATTATCAGGTAAGCAGAATTTTTTTTTTTTTTTTCACAGCACACATTTTAAGGTAAAAATCAACTTTAATAAAATGTGAAAATGAGTAAGAAAGCGCAATTCCAGGTCAATGAATTTAAAAACATAAAGATACTTTACTCAATATTTAATTTTTGCCAAACATTAGCAGAAATTGATCCACACAAATTTGATTGGGGAACATGAGCTACTGATTGTTAAAGGGACAGTAAAGTCAAAATTAAACTTTCATGATTCGGATAGAGGATTTCATTGTAAACAACTTTCCAATTTACTTCTGTTATCAAATTTGCTTTGTTCTCATTGTATCTTTTATTGAAGACTAGAGTAAAACTAGGTAGACTGATAAGATCTCAGGAGTGTGCACGTGCCTTTTGTACTCTATGGCAGCAGTGTTTTGCAATATTGTATAACAAAGCTCCAATAACGCTACCATAGAGTACTAAAGGCACGTGCACACTCCTGAGCACTTATCAGCCGACCTAGCTTTACTCTTCAATAGTAGATACCAAGAGAACAAAGCAAATTTGATAACAGAAGTACATTGTAAAGTTGTTTAAAATTACAAGTTCTATCCGAATCATGAAAGATTAATTTTGACTTTACTGTCCCTTTAATTACTAAGATTTTATTACTAGCTTTGCATCTAACAAGATCTTTGTGAGAATTTTGAGCCATCTGCAGAAATGATTAGAGAACCATTATTTGTACATTCTAGTGCCATATGAATATATATATATATATATATATACTGTATATATACGTAAAGATGAGCATATGTTAAACATACTCTTTAAAAGCTTTGTATTGGGATATTCAAGCTAAAATGAAACTCATGTTTCCGACAGAGCCGGCAATTGTAAATACCTTTCCAAATGATATCTATTCTCTATTATAATTTGCTTTGCTCCACAGTGTATACCATTACTATATAGATTGTTGCAAACACATCTACAGGGAGTGCAGAATTATTAGGCAAATGAGTATTTTGACCACATCATCCTCTTTATGCATGTTGTCTTACTCCAAGCTGTATAGGCTCAAAAGCCTACTACCAATTAAGCATATTAGGTGATGTGCATCTCTGTAATGAGAAGGGGTGTGGTCTAATGACATTAACACCCTATATCAGGTGTGCATAATTATTAGGCAACTTCCTTTCCTTTGGCAAAATGAGTCAAAAGAAGGACTTGACAGGCTCAGAAAAGTAAAAAATAGTGAGATATCTTGCAGAGGGATGCAGCACTCTTAAAATTGCAAAGCTTCTGAAGCGTGATCATCGAACAATCAAGCGTTTCATTCAAAATAGTCAACAGGGTCGCAAGAAGCGCAAAGTAACTGCCCATGAACTGAGAAAAGTCAAGCGTGCAGCTGCCAAGATGCCACTTGCCACCAGTTTGGCCATATTTCAGAGCTGCAACATCACTGGAGTGCCCAAAAGCACAAGGTGTGCAATACTCAGAGACATGGCCAAGGTAAGAAAGGCTGAAAGACGACCACCACTGAACAAGACACACAAGCTGAAACGTCAAGACTGGGCCAAGAAATATCTCAAGACTGATTTTTCTAAGGTTTTATGGACTGATGAAATGAGAGTGAGTCTTGATGGGCCAGATGGATGGGCCCGTGGCTGGATTGGTAAAGGGCAGAGAGCTCCAGTCCGACTCAGACGCCAGCAAGGTGGAGGTGGAGTACTGGTTTGGGCTGGTATCATCAAAGATGAGCTTGTGGGGCCTTTTCGGGTTGAGGATGGAGTCAAGCTCAACTCCCAGTCCTACTGCCAGTTTCTGGAAGACACCTTCTTCAAGCAGTGGTACAGGAAGAAGTCTGCATCCTTCAAGAAAAACATGATTTTCATGCAGGACAATGCTCCATCACACGCGTCCAAGTACTCCACAGCGTGGCTGGCAAGAAAGGGTATAAAAGAAGAAAATCTAATGACATGGCATCCTTGTTCACCTGATCTGAACCCCATTGAGAACCTGTGGTCCATCATCAAATGTGAGATTTACAAGGAGGGAAAACAGTACACCTCTCTGAACAGTGTCTGGGAGGCTGTGGTTGCTGCTGCACGCAATGTTGATGGTGAACAGATCAAAACACTGACAGAATCCATGGATGGCAGGCTTTTGAGTGTCCTTGCAAAGAAAGGTGGCTATATTGGTCACTGATTTGTTTTTGTTTTGTTTTTGAATGTCAGAAATGTATATTTGTGAATGTTGAGATGTTATATTGGTTTCACTGGTAAAAATAAATAATTGAAATGGGTATATATTTGTTTTTTGTTAAGTTGCCTAATAATTATGAACAGTAATAGTCACCTGCACACACAGATATTCCAATAAAATAGCTATAACTAAAAACAAACTAAAAACTACTTCCAAAACTATTCAGCTTTGATATTAATGAGTTTTTTGGGTTCATTGAGAACATGGTTGTTGTTCAATAATAAAATTAATCCTCAAAAATACAACTTGCCTAATAATTCTGCACTCCCTGTACCATAGACTGCTAAAGATGTGTGCACGCTCCTAAACGCTCCTATCAGCCTACCTAGGTTTACTCTTCAACAAAGCATATGAAGAGAACAAAGGAATTGTAATGATAGAAGTGCATTTTTAAGGAAAAACCTCACTTCAGTCGCTAGACATTTTCTTGTAACACATGCAAACACATCTACCATAGACTGCTAAAGATGTGTGCACGCTCCTAAATGCTCCTATCAGTCTACCTAGGTTTACTCTTCAACAAAGTATATGAAGAAAACAAAGGAATTGTAATGATAGAAGTGCATTTTTAAGGAAAAACCTCACTTCAGTCGCAAGACATTTTCTTGTAACACATTAAACAAAGACAGTGAAGTGTTCGGTACTAAAATGTTTGAAATTGCTGTTAGAAAGTTTATGGATTTTTTCATTGAATACAGAAACACCATCTGGCTTGAGTGAACAGATAATTATTTAATATTATGTATTTTAGTGAATATGTTTGGTTAACATGTTGTTTGTTATGAGCACAGGAAGTAAAAATTTGATTAGGTAGTCGTATTAACTCATATGAGTGAAGGTCACTGTTATATTCTATTAGGGATTCCAGGAGGTGCGTGTTAAATACACACCATGATTGGTGCATAAGATAATAAAATGGGGCTGTGACTCCCACCTTTGATAAAGCTCTGGCGAAACCAGATAAGAGCAAATTTTGTTTGTACTCGAGCGCAACCGTTTACTATCAACTTGTAATATGCTCAGTCATGATATTGCTTATTGTGTCCCGTGCTAACAATAGCGTGCAACTTGTAATCTAGCCCATAGTGCTATTTAAGACTGTTAAGCCTCAATGATTGTCTTGATTTATAAGAGTTCCATAAACAATAGAGTCATTTTATGGGAAACGTCTCCCCTGGTCTGATTGGCAGTGATAGTACCTGGATGTGATGTACAGAGTTAACCAATTCTGCAGCAATCACCAGTTTGACATAGACCCTTTCCACCTTAACCAGTTTCTCACAGTCTAGCCAATACTAGCAAGCCTGTGACTTAGGTGAGTGGGTGCAAGGGTAGAGGGATAGAGACACTTTTTTCTATCACTTTCTGTGTTGATAGGTTGAGGCCATACAACTCACCTTTTTAAGAAAAGCACACATGGACACACATCCTCTAGAAACAAAATATTGAGCACACAGATAAAAAGTTAACCACTTACACTGAAAATCATGAGGTCTTCACGACACCTCCCCTAAAAAAGAGACGCAAAGGGAGGTAGCATACAAGTCACTCCAGGTGCATATCAAAGGAAGCTCCCACTTTCAGACAAATTGCACAGGGTGGTTTGGTCATGATGATGACCTCATTTAAAAATGACACCAAATTCACTTAGCCCAATTGTTTTAAGATATTGAAGGGACCCTCCCATGCAGTCTGTAGCTTGTTTTGCCGCCTCATGGGTGTTAGTACCATAATACTCTGCTCCATTTCATACTCTTCTCTGACAGTAGAATCTTGCAACTTATTTTGTATGAACATGGGCATTGGCAACTCTAAATTTTGCAGGTACCTCTCCCAGTAAGTCTTGCGTCTCTGAAATGTACATCATACACTACTGCCAGTGCATCTTTGATGTACAGTTTCTTTTCACACCCTCTGAACCTTTTGTGTGCTGCTAGCTGTGAATTAGCTAACTAGGCATCTTGCCCGTCTACCTGAATAGAATCTCTATACACCTGCTTCTTCTTTTGGTTGGTAGGGGGTTGCCTAGTTGCATCCCCCATGTTCTCCACTGTGGGGGCTATCTGCTGAGCCTGCTGAGAGTCCTAACTCTGCACTAATACCAGTGTATGTGCTGGATGAAACTGTGGTGCTGTGTGAATAGACTTCTCTGTGTTTCTCCCATTTGAATCTTCAATCTGAGTCAGTTCCTGCCCCACTAGTCTGTGCAGTCTGCTTATAGGCCACAGCTTAGGTTACTGGAGTCTCTGACAACCTTAATCTTTCACAATCACTCTACGGGTCCCTCAAGGGGTAGCTTGTACCCTCCTCCCCACATACTTTGCATTCTGGGGCACTGCTGCTTCTGGAAAAGATGGATCTACACTCTCCCTCTGCTCTCTCTCACAGTCAGTCTGTCCCTTTACATCCTCACTGGGATCCTTCTGGCTTTGATACAGACATTCAGATATCTTCCTTCCGCTATTCCTCTCAGTTATTCTTTTTTCTGACTCCCTATACTGGAAACTCTACTGTCTCTGGCACACATCCATCTACCAATCCTCCAAATTACGTTGTCCCTTTATTTTCTCTACAGGGCTCTCTGCTAGTTCTGGCACACATCATCCATCTGCCCATTCCTCCAGTTATTCTCTCCCCTTACATTTCCAATATCTTCTGCAGACCCATTGGTTCAAGCACAGACAGACACACACCATCCATTTGCCTCACCTCCCAGTGAGACAGTCCACTCCCACTTTTTATCAGACACACCCACTTCAGGCACATTACCTTGCACTCATGCGCTCTGTCATCCCTCATGGTCAGCATGTTCCTGCGCTAGTTTACATACACCCCTTTGCACTTCAGGGCCCATATCTTAGGTAACTAGGTCACAGGTATCATTGTCAGGCACATACAGTAATAAGTCACCACATGAAGTCCATAAAAGATGGTTCAAATGTAAAAGGCGCCCCCTTGAGGCTATTGTCGGTAGTTGCGATGCACCAGGATCAGCTCTTCATAAAAAAGTCATATTGAATACGGAAATACAGAAGTAAAGAAGTAAAGAAGGCGCTCCAATGGTACAGAATATCAGGCAATCATCTAGTTCACCCAGACCCAAATATTGTCCCACCGTAGAGCTAAATTCACAAAAATGTTGCACTATAATATATATATATATATATATATATATATACTGTATATATATAATTCATGCAAGCTGAATGTATAAGAGCCCCCCAGCTGGCTCCCTCCATTGTTCAGAATCACGTGTCCAAAGATGAATAATAGCAGTGCAGTCCAAGTCAAGAACTCACCACAACATATAAATGAATATATGCCCTATACGCAAAGGGGCAATTTATTCAATAAAGGATATATAAAAGCATTGCAACTGCAACGCATTTCACAGTGCTACTGGCACGGTTTCCTCAGGCAGTATTTTATATTATAGTTCAACATTTTTGTGAGTATATCTCTGGTGGGAAAATATTTGGGCCTGGGTGCACATACAGTGATAACAACCTGCCCAAATCAGTACACAGTAATACATCAGTAGGAATATTGTCAGATACACCCACATTTCCTAGACCTCTCCCTGCTCCCCAATCAAGATATACATGTGCCATAGGCACTGCAAGTTGCACTCCCCCAAATTCCTTAACACCTACAGTCCTGCAAGGAATAATAGCCTTAGCGCTCACCAGCCCTGGAAGTACAACAGTTACATCTGCCCCAGTGTCCCTAAGTCCCAGTGTTACCTTGTGTCCCACAGTGACAGGTTGTAGATTCTCATCGTTATTTGCATTTGACCGGGTGACAACACAGAAGCTGTTAATGCTGAGGGATGACTTCCTCTAGCTGAAGGTGTCAATTTCCTTTTTTTCTGGGCAATTAGAGCTTATGTGCCCCACTTTGTTGCAAACAAAACACGGTATCCTTCTGTCCAGGTGCAGCACTCACCCCTCCTTTCCCAGAGGGAACAGACACATTAAATAAGGGCACAGCCGGCTTGGTGGAAAGGGGTTGTCAAGCAGCTCCCTTAGAGGTAGATGCCTCCTTAGCAAAGGCTTTTCTTGTTTTTCACTGGTGACCAATTTGCTGTGTAAAAATCAGCCAACTTTCAATGCTGTTTTGGGCTTGCGATCCAGCACCCACTCCTGCACTTCTGCTGGGCACAGTTGCATAAATTGTTCCTTAAACATCAGATCCTTCATGGTGATAATCTTTACCCCCTTATTATCCACTGCTGAAATGCTGTTGCCAGGCTTCCCACAACTGCAGTGTAGCTTTCTGATGTAGCCCTTTGCAGAGTCTGGAATAATTTCCTGTAAACCTCAGGAGTTAGATTGTACCTTATCTGCAGTGCAGCCTTGCCTCATAGTCCTGATCAATTTCTGGAGGCATTTTTGCCTCCAGTGCAGGACCTTTCATACTGTTTCACTCTGCATTCATTTGTTATTTGCTGCTGGCTGCCATTTTTACTCACCTGTCTCGCTCTTCGCCTGCTGCACAGTGTGTAACGCTGCTGGAGAACATCATCAGTAAGAGACGTGTTGCAGTCCCAGAATTATGATGTCATCACATATTATTTAAAGTGCCTCAGTTCAGTCTGCCTTTGCCCTTGCATTGTCTCAGACTTCTTTGTGAGTTCCTGTGTTTTACCTGGCTTTTTTGACGTCCCTTCTAGTTCCTGATCCCTAGCTTGTTCCTGTTTCTGCTAATCTTTGTGTTCCTGACCTCAGTTCGTCTGACTACTCGCTTTGGCTTCTGACCGACTCGTCTGACTGCCAGCTCTTGCTTTGACTCCTGGCTCGTCATTTGGCTTTTGGACTCTTTATTGTTTTTTTTATTTTTTAATAAAGGTGTGATTATTTTAGTATTTTACATCTCTGTCTGATTCTTGGTACCCTGACACATACAAGGGGTGAGATGCTTTGTCCACTGGTCCCTTGGAAGCTGGTACTGTCTGCAAACCTTTTTAAAGCTGCACAGGTATATCCAGATCCCCATCCTTATCTAAAATAGGGAAATTCTCTTCACATGGTCTAAATAAATAGATGTCTCTAGATTCACTAACATCAGGTGAGACAGTTGCCCTCTAATCATGCAAGCTCTAGCTGTTTCTTTTAGCCTGAGGTTCAGCTGCAGCTTCCCTCTCAGCCTGACATTCAGCAGATTGTCTCTCTGTAGCTTCTCTCTCAGCCTAGTTTTCAGCATCTTGTTTCTCTGCAGTTTCCCTCTCAGCCTGATGTTGAGCAGCTTGTCTCTCTGCAGCTTCCCTTTCAGCCTGACATTCAGGAGCTTGTCTCTCTGCAGCTTCCCTCTCAGCCTGATGTTCAGCAGCGTGTCTCTTTATAGCTTCTCTCTGAGCATGACATTCAGCAGCTTGTCTCTCTGCAGCTTCTCTCTCAGCCTGACGTTGCGCAGCTTCTCTCTCTGCTTCTCTCTCAGTATGACGTTAAGCAGCTTGTCTCTCTGCAGCTTCCCTCTCAGCCTGACATTTAGCAGCTTGTCTCTCTGCAGCTTCTCTCTCAGCTTGACATTCAGCAGCTTGTCTCTCTGCAGCTTCCCTGTCAACCTGACATTGAGCAGCTTGTCTCTCCAGCTTCCCTCTCAGACCGATGTTCACGCTTGTTTCTCTGCAGCTTCTCTCTCAGCCTGACATTGAGCAGCTTATGAAATCGAGACTCATCAGACCAGGCAACATAAAAAAAAGAAAGACATTGAGTAGCTTGTCTCTCCGAAGCTTCTCTCACAGCCTGATGCTCAGCAGCTTGTCTCTCTGCAACTGTCCTCTCAGCCTGACGTTGAGCAGCTTGTCTCTCTGTAGCTTCCCTCTCAGCCTGACATTCAGCAGCTTGTCTCTCTGCAGCTTCTCTCTCAGCCTGACATTGAGCAGCTTGTCTCTCTACAGCTTCTCTCTCAGCCTGATGCTCAGAAGCTTGTCTCTCTGCAGTTTCCCTCTCAGCCTGACGTTCAGCAGCTTCCCTCTCTGTAGCTTCCCTCTCAGCCTGACGTTCAGCAGCTTGTCTCTCTGCAGCTTCTCTCTCAGCCTGACATTGAGCAGCTTGTCTCTCTACAGCTTCCCTCTCAGCCTGACGCTCAGAAGCTTGTCTCTCTGCAGTTTCCCTCTCAGCCTGACGTTCAGCAGCTTCCCTCTCTGTAGCTTCCCTCTCAGCCTGACGTTCAGCAGTTTGTCTCTCTGCATCTTCTCTCTCTTCTTGACGTTCAGCAGCTCATCTCTCTGCAGCTTCCCTCTCAGCCTGACGCTCAGCATCTTGTATCTCTGCAGTTTCCCTCTCAGCCTGTAGTTCAGCAGCTTCCCTCTCTGTAGCTTTCCTCTAAGCCTGATCATCAGCAGCTTGTCTCTCTGCAGCTTCTCTCTCAGCCTGACATTCAGCAGCTTGTCTCTCTGCAGCTTCTCTCTCATCCTGATGTTCAACAGCTTGTCTCTCTGCAGCTTCTCTCTTATCCTAATGTTCAGCAGCTTTACACTCTGAGGCTTCCCTCTCAGCCTGACGTTCAGCGGCTTCCCTCTCTGTAGCTTTCCTCTCAGCCTGACGTTCAGTGGCTTGTCTCTCTGCAGCTTCTCCCTCTGACTGATGTTCAGCAGCTTGTTTCTCTGCAGCTTCTCTCTTATCCTGATGTTCAGCAGCTTTACACTCTGAGGCTTCCCTCTCAACCTGACGTTCAGCGGCTTCCCTCTCTGTAGCTTTCCTCTCAGCCTGACGTTCAGTGGCTTGTCTCTCTGCAGCTTCTCCCTCTGACTGATGTTCAGCAGCTTGTTTCTCTGCAGCTTCTCTAACAACTTGACATTCAGCAGCTTGTCTCTCTGCAGCTTCCCTCTAGCCTGATGTTTAGCATCTTGTCTCTCTGCAACTTCCCTTTGAGCTTGACGTTCAGCAGCTTGTCTCTCTGCAGCTTCTCTCAGCCTGATGTTTAGCAGCTTGTTTCTCTGCAGCTTCTCTCTCAGCCTGACATTGAGCAGCTTATGAAATCGAGACTCATCAGACCAGGCAACATAAAAAAAAGAAAGACATTGAGTAGCTTGTCTCTCCGAAGCTTCCCTCACAGCCTGACGCTCAGCAGCTTGTCTCTCTGCAACTTCCCGTTGAGCAGCTTGTCTCTCCCTCTCAGCCTGACGTTCAGCACCTTGTCTCTCTGTAGCTTCTCTCTCAGCCTGATGTTCAGCAGCTTGTCTCTCTGCAGCCTCCCTCTCAGTCTGACGTTCAGCAGTTTGTCTCTCTGCATCTTCTCTCTCAGCCTGACATTCAGCAGCTTGTCTCTCTGCAGCTTCTCTCTCAGCCTGATGTTGCGCAGCTTGTCTCTCTGCTTCTCTCTCAGTATGACGTTAAGCAGCTTGTCTCTCTGCAGCTTCCCTCTCAGCCTGACGTTCAGCTGCTTGTCTCTCTGCAGCTTCCCTCTCAGCCTGACATTGAGCAGCTTGTCTCTCCAGCTTCTCTCTCAGCCCGATGTTCAGCAGCTTGTTTCTCTGCAGCTTCTCTCTCAGCCTGATATTGAGCAGCTTATGAAATCGAGACTCATCAGACCAGGCAACATAAAAAAAAGAAAGACATTGAGTAGCTTGTCTCTCCGAAGCTTCCCTCACAGCCTGACGCTCAGCAGCTTGTCTCTCTGCAACTTCCCACTCAGCCTGACATTGAGCAGCTTGTCTCTCTGTAGCTTCCCTCTCAGCCTGACGTTCAGCACTTTGTCTCTCTGTAGCTTCTCTCTCAGCCTAATGTTCATCAGCTTGTTGCTCTGCAGCTTCCCTCTAAGCCTGATGTTCAGCAGCTTGTCTCTCTGCAGCTTCTCTCTCAGCCTGATGCTCAGAAGCTTGTCTCTCTACAGTTTGCCTCTCAGCCTGACGTTCAGCAGCTTCCCTCTCTGTAGCTTCCCTCTCAGCCTGACGTTCAGCAGTTTGTCTCTCTGCATCTTCTCTCTCTTCTTGACGTTCAGCAGCTCGTCTCTCTGCAGCTTTCCTCTCAGCCTGAAGCTCAGCATCTTGTATCTCTGCAGTTTCCCTCTCAGCCTGACATTCAGCAGCTTCCCTCTCTGTAGCTTTCCTCTCAGCCTGATCATCAGCAGCTTGTCTCTCTGCAGCTTCTCTCTCAGCCTGACATTCAGCAGCTTGTCTCTCTGTAGCTTCTCTCTCAGCCTGATGTTCAGCAGCTTGTCTCTCTGCAGCTTCCCTCTCAGCCTGATGTTCAGCAGCTTGTCTCTCTGCAGCTTCTCTCTCAGCCTGACGCTCAGAAGCTTGTCTCTCTACAGTTTGCCTCTCAGCCTGACGTTCAGCAGCTTCCCTCTCTGTAGCTTCCCTCTCAGGCTGACGTTCAGCAGTTTGTCTCTCTGCATCTTCTCTCTCTTCTTGACGTTCAGCAGCTCGTCTCTCTGCAGCTTTCCTCTCAGCCTGAAGCTCAGCATCTTGTATCTCTGCAGTTTCCCTCTCAGCCTGACATTCAGCAGCTTCCCTCTCTGTAGCTTTCCTCTCAGCCTGATCATCAGCAGCTTGTCTCTCTGCAGCTTCTCTCTCAGCCTGACATTCAGCAGCTTGTCTCTCTGCAGCTTCTCTCTCATCCTGACGTCCAGCAGCTTGTCTCTCTGCAGCTTCTCTCTCAGCCTGACGTTCAGCAGCTTTACACTCTGAGGCTTCCCTCTCAGCCTGACGTTCAGCGGCTTCCCTCTCTGTAGCTTTCCTCTCTGTAGCTTTCCTCTCAGTCTGACGTTCAGTGGCTTGTCTCTCTGCAGCTTCTCCCTCAGCCTGATGTTCAGCAGCTTGTTTCTCTGCAGCTTCTCTGACAACTTGACATTCAGCAGCTTGTCTCTCTGCAGCTTCCCTCTAGCCTGATGTTTAGCATCTTGTCTCTCTGCAACTTCCCTTTCAGCTTGACGTTCAGCAGCTTGTCTCTCTGCAGCTTCCCTCTAGCCTGATGTTTAGCATCTTGTCTCTCTGCAACTTCTCTTTCAGCCTGATGTTTAGCAGCTTGTCTCTCTGCAGCTTCTCTCCCAGCCTGATGTTCAGCAGCTTGTTTCTCTACAGCTTCTCTCTCAGCCTGACATTGAGCAGCTTTTGAAATCGAGACTCATCAGACCAGGCAGCATAAAAAAAAGAAAGACATTGAGTAGCTTGTCTCTCCGAAGCTTCCCTCACAGCCTGATGTTCAGCAGCTTGTCTCTCTGCAACTTCCCTCTCAGCCTGACGTTGAGCAGCTTGTCTCTCTGTAGCTTCCCTCTCAGCCTGACGTTCAGCACCTTGTCTCTCTGTAGCTTCTCTCTCAGCCTGATGTTCAGCAGCTTGTCTCTCTGCAACTTCCCTCTCAGCCTACAAACTGGAAACTCTGTGACTGGGTGTCACAGATAACCTATAGGAGGCGCTTACTTAACAGGTGGTGTGGGTGGCCCTAGTGTGAATGTGTAATAATCAACACATATGTAAATAAAAACATAACTAAAGTACAAAATTACTATAGAATATAAATTGTTAAAATCATATAAACTTAATTGGAAAATTAATATGATATGTAAATCAAAAAATATAATAATAAAATAAAAATGCAAATGTATATATAAACATACACACGTTGTACTGGAAGATGTCCAATATAAACGGTGCAAATAAAAAGTCCCAAATAAAGTCCGTCTGAGAAAGGGAAAAGTGGAGAAGGCAGCTCTCAGTCTTCACTTCACAAGTGATGTAATTTTCTTATATGGACAACTGTAAAAAACAGAAACAGAGGCGCCACATGTGTAGATCAATGGATACCAAGATGTATATCTGGACAAGACACAGGATACTCACAAACGTGAAGGCACTCTCTTGTGCCTGTTAGAGGCAGGCTGGTATTCTAAACAGCAAACCAGCTGGCTGTGTATACGAATCCCCGTCGTGATGTCCTGGAGAGATGGATGTCCTGCAAGGCAGTCCTTGCCTGGATAGTGTCCTAGAGGTTGGAACAAGGGAGAAAGGCTGGACAGCCTTTGGGTTACTTGGAAGAGATTGATGCACACACCAGACTTAGTGAATCATAAAACTAGCATTTATTATACAGAATAAAATCGCCAGTAATGTAGCACATTACAGCTGGTGTGTTAAAATCAAATCTCTTATGGTATATAGAGAAGTAAAGCGACGCGTTTCTCGGGAGTGACCCCGTTTCCTCAGGCTTGTATGCTCTATCTATGTCTTAATCACCCTTAAATAGGCCCAAGTAACCACATGTTCACAATAAACACTCCCCTTCCTTCCTTTACTTAAACCAATCAGAACCTTCCTTTCCCCCCACTCCCACTTGTTGCAGTAATTAGTTATTATTTACTGGATAAATTTGTCATTGACAATATACTGTTTATTCCCTCTTATTCTTGTTATATATACAGATGATCTTGAGATTTATTAACAAACTTGTTTTTGCGATCGTGTAGAAAGTTACAACCGGGATTATATAAACAAATCATGTCATGTGATGTGTGTCTAACCCACCAATGATAACGAAGAACTATGGGGCTTGTCTTAAAATCTGAATCCGATTGGTGGGAGTCTATATAATCATAAACTACATTTCCCATGATTCCTGTGAACTCGTTTTGTGTGATCATATAGAGAGTTACAACCGGGATTATATAAACATGTGATATTTACCACCAACCGGATTCAGATTTTAAGACAAGCCCCATAGTTCTTCGTTATTATTGGTGGTAAATATCACATGTTTATATAATCCCGGTTGTAACTCTCTATATGATCACACAAAACGAGTTCACAGGAATCATGGGAAATGTAGTTTATGATTAAATAGACTCCCACCAATCGGATTCAGATTTTAAGACAAGCCCCATAGTTCTTCGTTATCATTGGTGGGTTAGACACACATCACATGACATGATTTGTTTATATAATCCCGGTTGTAACTTTCTACACGATCGCAAAAACAAGTTTGTTAATAAATCTCAAGATCATCTGTATATATAACAAGAATAAGAGGGAATAAACAGTATATTGTCAATGACAAATTTATCCAGTAAATAATAACTAATTACTGCAACAAGTGGGAGTGGGGGGAAAGGAAGGTTCTGATTGGTTTAAGTAAAGGAAGGAAGGGGAGTGTTTATTGTGAACATGTGGTTACTTGGGCCTATTTAAGGGTGATTAAGACATAGATAGAGCATACAAGCCTGAGGAAACGGGGTCACTCCCGAGAAACGCGTCGCTTTACTTCTCTATATACCATAAGAGATTTGATTTTAACACACCAGCTGTAATGTGCTACATTACTGGCGATTTTATTCTGTATAATAAATGCTAGTTTTATGATTCACTAAGTCTGGTGTGTGCATCAATCTCTTCCAAGTAACCCAAAGGCTGTCCAGCCTTTCTCCCTTGTTCCAACCTCTAGGACACTATCCAGGCAAGGACTGCCTTGCAGGACATCCATCTCTCCAGGACATCACGACGGGGATTCGTATACACAGCCAGCTGGTTTGCTGTTTAGAATACCAGCCTGCCTCTAACAGGCACAAGAGAGTGCCTTCACGTTTGTGAGTATCCTGTGTCTTGTCCAGATATACATCTTGGTATCCATTGATCTACACATGTGGCGCCTCTGTTTCTGTTTTTTACAGTTGTCCATATAAGAAAATTCCCTCTCAGCCTGATGTTGAGCAGCTTGTCTCTCTGTAGCTTCCCTCTCAGCCTGACGTTGAGCAACTTGTCTCTCTGTAGCTTCCCTCTGAGCCTGACGTTCAGCACCTTGTCTCTCTGTAGCTTCTCTCTCAGCCTGATGTTCAGCAGCTTGTCTCTCTGCAGCTTCCCTCTCAGTCTGACATTCAGCAGCTTGTCTCTCTGCAGCTTCTCTCTCAGCCTGACATTGAGCAGCTTGTCTCTCTACAGCTTCCCTCTCAGCCTGACGCTCAGAAGCTTGTCTCTCTGCAGTTTCCCTCTCAGCCTGACGTTCAGCAGCTTGTCTCTCTGTAGCCTTCCTCTCAGCCTGATCATCAGCAGCTTGTCTCTCTGCAGCTTCTCTCTCAGCCTGAAATTCAGCAGCTTGTCTCTCTGCAGCTTCTCTCTCATCCTGACGTCCAGCAGCTTGTCTCTCTGCAGCTTCTCTCTCAGCCTGACGTTCAGCAGCTTTACACTCTGAGGCTTCCCTCTCAGCCTGACGTTCAGCGGCTTCCCTCTCTGTAGCTTTCCTCTCTGTAGCTTTCCTCTCAGTCTGACGTTCAGTGGCTTGTCTCTCTGCAGCTTCTCCCTCAGCCTGATGTTCAGCAGCTTGTCTCTCTGCAGCTTCTCTAACAACGTGACATTCCGCAGCTTGTCTCTCTGCAGCGTCCCTCTAGCCTGATGTTTAGCATCTTGTCTCTCTGTAACTTCCCTTTCAGCTTGATGTTCAGCAGCTTGTCTCTCTGCAGCTTCTCTCAGCCTGATGTTTAGCAGCTTGTCTCTCTGCAGCTTCTCTCAGCCTGATGTTTAGCAGCTTGTTTCTCTGCAGCTTCTCTCAAAGCCTAGTTTTCATCTGCTTGTCTCTCTGCAGCTTTCAGAGCAGCTTTCTTTTCCTGATACTTGAGGACAATCTGTGTCAATTAGTTTGGATCTGCTTAGCCCACATGTTTCAACACTGTTTTCAAATAACAGTCCATGGGCTCTCCAGAGGTTGGTGAATCACTGCCCACAGCCGCAGACAGCTTTCCCAAGGCTTTAACTTGTGCTGCCAAGGTCTTGTCATAATCCATTAACAGCTTGTATCAGTCCCTTTTTGGTTGAGAATATGGAGAAGAACTGTTTGCAATGTATGACTATATAATGCACTAAGATTTAGCTTTTTGGAAATTGTGAGATTTCAGACAAAAACTTTCCCAAATGACCAGAGCATTTTTAGCATTTTTGCCAGCACTACATTTAAACAGAAATAGAGCCTTTTTTATATTTACCTATCAAAACTATATATTTTTTAGTAGACAACCCAAAGTATTGATCTAGGCCAATTTTGGTATATTTCATGCCACAATTTCCCTGCCAAATGTGATCAAATAAAAAAAATTGTTAACTTTTTCACAATTTTAGGTTTCTCACTAAAATTATTTACAAATAGCTTGTGCAATCATGGCACAAATGGTTCTCTGGGATCCCCTTTGTTCAGAAATAGCAGCCATTTCTTGCTTTGTCATTGCTATTTGGTAATTAGAAGGCTGCTAAATGTCGCTGTGCACCACACTTGTATCATGCCCCGCAGTGAAAGGGTTAATTAGGTAGCTTGTAGGGTAAATTTTAGCTTTAGTGTATAGAGTACCCTCCCACCTGACACATCCCACACCCCTGATTCCTCTAAAACAGCTCTCCTACCTCCTACACCCCACATTGGTCACTCCCATCTTAAGTACTGCATAAAGTCTGCCAGTACTGAAATAAAAGGCTTTTTTCTGCAGTGTAGGATCCCCCCTCTACCTATTAGCCACCATCTTAGGTACTGGCAGCTGTCTGCCATTTCCCAGTTTGCTGTAAATTAGGCTCATTTAAAAAAAAAAAAAAAAAATTCTGTAGTGTAGCTGCCCCCCTCAATACCCTCACCCCCTTCCCCTCCCAGATCGACTTTCCACCCTCTTATCCCATTTCTCAGTATTATAACCAGGATTCCCCTCTCCCTCCTCCCCACTCCCTCCTTCCCCCTCCCTGCCGCTCTAAGTGGGAGTTTTTTTCCTAACAGTCGCGGACAACTCCCGCCCCCCCTCTAATGATGGGCCGCTCACCCGCCTCCCTCTTTACCCTCCCACCCACTAACACCCACAAAGTGGCCCTCTCTGCATCAGTAACTCTGCCTATCTATTCCTGCACAAAACTAGCAAGATTGCAGCAGAGAGAGGACCAGGGCCTAACGACCAGCTTTGTACAGGGTACAGCGCTGGTCATTAAGGGGTTAAGTACTTGGATTTCTACAGTAGCAAATCCACAATGTACTAAAATCTAATAAAAACAAATGCCACAGATAGGCTCCAATTTGTGGCGTACAGGGTTAATCAACCCAGCACCAGTCACTTGTTTTGGCACAGAAGGGGTTAACATTTCCACCATAACCAGTTTCTTACAGTCTAGCCACCCCAGACAAGTATGTTAACCCTTGCACTCACTGAACTAAATCACAAACACTCTCTAGTTTGTACTAGAACTTACAAAAATGTGCAAACTCCCCTTTTATGCCACCACCTAATATTATTATATAAGAAACATTAAGGAAAAACACAAGACTGACAGATTAAAAAAAAAAAACACAATTTAGCAAAAACTATCTAGAAAACACAGTACTATTATCACCAGTATCTTTAAGTAACAGGGTTCATATATTAGACAAAGGCAAAACTTAATAAAGGAACATTGATTATACACAAAAAAGAGTCATAGTGCATTTATATAAAATTAAGATTTAAATAAAATTACACAAGGCGGTTTTAAAAATAAAATGGAGAAAAAACAGAACCTAATACTGTACTATCTTACATATCTGTGCCAAGGGAGCTTGGCAAGAAAGATGGTCACTTATGCTGTTGTTATGCAGGCTCCCATGTAGAATGAAAAAATTATTATTTTTAAATCAACGTTAAATACAGTTTTTCTGAGGTCAGGTTTCTGACCAGGCCCCTTTCAGAGTGGACCATGGAAGTAACCACCCTTCTCTTTTATTGCATGTCATAAAAACTCCTTGGCTGAAATGATAGAACACACAACTTTTGGTATATATATCCAGTACATAAACACACATAAACAATACCCTTGTGACATATTGAGGATTATTCTGATATCAAACATGACAGGTCTAGCATAAGAGGTGTCTGAACAGCTTAATATTTAGAAAATCGTATTCTAATTTGATCCAACAATAACACTTTTATTAGACTATTATTCTCTATGTTGACAGTTTGGGGGCATAAAACTGACCTCAGGCATCAGTCTTTTTAATATATGTATTAAAGATTCAACAAGTGAAGCTATTTACAACTGAGCTCTGTTTTTTTAAGAAAAGCACAAAAGGACACAAATCCTCTGGAAGAAAAATATTTAGCACACAGATAAAAAGTTATCACCTTACACCTAAAATCATGAGGTCTTCATGACACTGAATATATATTTGATATCAAAACTTGTATATAAGGATAAGCAATAATTTATTGAGATTTGATTACTTGATCTGTGATGTGTTTTTTTTTAGTGTGTGCCACAAGGATACATTGTTTTCTCTTTTCCTTGTAATTGTTATTATAGAAGATATGTTTCCCTTGTGAATTGTAATAACACAATGGATATAATAGTTATTTAGATATGTAACTATTCTGCAAAGAAAATGTTGCCTGCCAGGTGACATTATAAATTATAAATATTACTTAAAGGGACATAATACTCATATGCTAAATCACTTGAAACTGATGCAGTATAACTGTAAAAAGCTGACAGGAAAATGTCACCTGAGCATCTCTATGTAAAAAAGGAAGATATTTTACCTCAAAAGTTCCTCAGTAGCCACCTCCCATTGTAAAGGATTTCTAAGCAGCATTTTAGTGTGTCTGTCCTGGGACAGCTGAAAGGATGAGCCTCATGAACTCTCATATTATTTCACCAATCAGGTAAAGGAAGCTTACTATGAAATCTCATGAGAGTTCAGTCAAATCTCATGAGATCACAGTAAGAGTTCATGACCTCAGCACTGCTGATGCTGATTGGCTGCTGTTCATTTCTTCATTTTTTTTTTTACCTGCAGCTGAGTATAACTTTTTACACAGAACTTACTCTGCTGAGCTGAGGAAATTGTGAGGTAAAATATCTTCCTTTTTTACATAGAGATGCTCAGGTGATATTTTCCTGTCAGCTTTTTATAGTTATACTGCATCAGTTTCAAGTGATTTAGCATATGAGTATTATGTCCCTTTAAGCTATATAAAGTACAAATAATTAGCATAATTTAACATAAATGTATTTAATGATAAGTTGTGCAACAACCTTTAAAAAATATTAGCTACTTTTAGCTTAAAGGGGCATTCCAGTCATAACTGAAATGTAAATAGATTAATTAAATCTTTGAATAGAAACATTTACAATATACATGTATTGGCAAAAATGCTTCTAATATAAGTGTTGGCATTTTTCTCTACACGTGCATGTGAAGCATATCTAGATATTCTCAGTGCACCAGCATTTTAATACTGCAGCTGTTCAGAGCCAGTGTGGCTTGTATCATGTTAGCAATAATGCTAATTAAATAATTACCAGATGATACAAGAACCTAAGGCGCTCCGAGCAAGTGCTGTATGTAAAATGCTACTGCACAGGGTATACTTAAAGGGATACTAAACCAATTTTTTTTCTTTTAGTATCTTTATTTTAAAAAGCAGGAATGTAAACTTAGGAGCAGGCCCATTTTTGGTTCAGCACCTGGGTAGCGCTTGCTGATTGATGGCTAAATGTAGTCACCAATCAGCAAGCGTTACCCAGGGTGCTGAACCAAAAATAGGTTGGATCCTATAAGCTTTCATTCCTACTTCTTCAAATAAAGATACCAAGAGAACAAAGAAAAATTGATAATGGGAGTACATTAGAAAGTTGCTTAAAATTGCATGTTCTATCTGAATCATTAAATCATTTTTTTTAGTTCAGTATACCTTTAAGTATGCTCTTGAAACAGCTAAAGCTTTTATTAGAAGCATTTTTCCAATACAAGTGTATTGCATAAAGGCTTCTATTCAAAACTCAACTACACCTGCGTGCATTCCAATTTGGCTGGAATGTCCCTTTAATATTATTTCCATTTTAGCCAGGTGGTAAGTAAACTCAGCATAATTATAATAATATTTATGGTGTTGAAACTCAGTTGCGTTTTAGAAGCATTGTTAAAGCCTTTCTTCATCATAAACTCGATTCAGCTCTGTATATTTAAGCTCTGTATATGGATATGTAGTTATTTGATAAACTATTTAGAGGCTTTACGATATTACACAGCCATAAAATGAACTTGTGATTTGTATGCATGTGCATAAATTTGAAAATCAGCATTCGTTTTGCAAACAAATGCCAAATATGGCTGTGGGCAGCAGCATTCTGCTATTTTTGGTGCCAGATATATTAGTGTTAAAGTGCAACATCTGTGCAAATCCAGATATTTGGCTGTATGTCACTACCTGAGGCAGTGAGATCTAGGTCACATAACCAGGTGCAGTGCTGAAACATAGCAGAGGAAATTGGAGTATATTGATGACTCAATCAGAAGAGGCACAGGACAGTTCTCTGTGACACCTGTGGAAGGCTTGTGACTAATTCCCATGAGGTGAAAAAAATGTGTCACTATCTGTAACTCCCAATAAATCTCTCTAACAAACACTGCACTCTGAGGGAAACACACCACAAATCCTGGCAGTGAAGAGGTTAATTAGCTTTTAAGGTTAATTTTTTGATGCATAGTAGAGATTACCCTCCAATCCCCTGATCCATCGCAAACAGCTATCTCCCCACACACACACACTGGTCACCACCATCTTAGGTACTAGCAGACAGTCTGCCTGTATGCAGTTTAGGGTTTGTTTGTTTGTTGCAGTGTAGTGATCCCTGCTCAACTCTCCCACCTCCCTGATCCCCCAAGCAGCTCTTTAACACTTCCTCCTCCTACTAGTTGCAGCCATCTTAGGTAGTGGAAGCTGTCTGCGAGTTTCCAGTTAATATGTAGTTTTTCTGTAGTGTAATCGTGCCCCCTACCTCCCCCTCCCTGTGATTTCCCCCATTCTAATTCACCTTTATGCCGTAATGTAGCTTCCCACCCTTCGCTCTCCCTTTAAAAAAAGATAAAAAATCTGCAGCATAGGGACCTTCCTACTCCCTCCACCTTTGTGCTGCCCATTTGCCTTTCGCCTTAACTGGCACCAATGGAGATTGTACAGACAGTGACAAAGAACGTGTCGCTGTCTGTACTGATCTGTTAATCTGCCTTCATATGGTAACGGAGTTACTAGGTCTACTCAATGTTAAATATAGGAAAAAGTCAAACCTCTAAGTCGTCTGTGTGTGTTCCCGATAGATCCTGGTATCTTCAGAGAAAAACTTGCCCAAGTACCATAGAATGTCTAGCATTTTTGCTATCACTCCATTTAAACAGAAAAGAGTCTTTGTTTTGTTTTTTATTTACCTACAAATATATATATACCTGTATAAATCATAATTTATGCTTACCTGATAAATGTATTTCTTTCATGGTGATAGGAGTCCATTACTGATGGAAATGACCTTCCCTACCACTAGAAGGAGACAAAGATTTCCAAACCCCAAGAACTCTATATAACCCCTTATATGTCTATGATGATCATTCTGACGTATAGCAAAGAAAACAAAGGTAGGAAAAGAAATAAAGAGCAAAACATATAGGAGCCAGGAAAAAAAGATGTGCCATAACATTAAAAAAATCACCAAAAAACAGGGTGGGATCTCGTGGACTCTTACCACCATGAAAGAAATTAATTTATCAGGTAAGCATTAATTATGTTTTCATTCATAAAGGTGGTAAGAGTTCACAATCCATTACTCCTGGGAACCATTAAATTAAAGGAAATAACAAATTAACCATGTTCAAGATGTTTGATAATAGTACTTAAAACACTATACATTGAATTTATGTTTAGAAGTACTAACAGATAAAGCGGGAGTTGAAAGGCTTATACATGCATGGACATGGGAAACAAACACCAAGTATATTGAAGTATTATATTATATTATATCAAAGTGTGAAATATATACAGTTTAAGGTAACCCATATGCATACGTGAAAAAATCTGTACTAAAGCATAGAAAGCAAAGGGCATATACATTATTCCCAAAAATAAATCAAGTCATACTTGGAATTTAACCCATTTGGAAACTTAGTTCCCAATTTGAAAATCCAAAACATTTCACGTTTCGCCAGAAGTAAGTCTGTATCACCTCCTCGTTTTTGGTGTTTCACCTTTTCAATAGCACACCATTTAAATGTGTCCAATTAGGAATTGTACTTTGTGGCAAATTGTTGGACTAGTGGAGTGGATAAACGACCCATAGAAATAGTGGAGAAGTGTTCCCTAATTCTGGAGTTTATGTCTCTACTAGTGAGACCTACGTATTGGATATCGCATTGGGTGCAATGAATTAAGTATATCACTCCAACAGAGGTGCAGTTCATACAGGACTTAATATCATAGGTGGCCCCACTCACAGAAGATTTAAACATTGTGGTGATGCTAACAAAATCACAGGGTTTACACCTTCTATGCCCGCATCTAAACATTCCTAGATGTCTAAGCCATGAGCTAGTAGGTTCGATGTTGGACTTGAGTTGTGTAGGAGATAGAATGGACCCCAAAGTATGACTCTTTCTATAGGAGCATCTGATGCCTTTCTTAACTACAGAATTTACGCCATCATCTGCCCTAAGATGGAGAAATGTTTTTTAACAATAGCACAAATTTGTTTGTATTCAGTGCTATAACTGGTAACAAAATGTACCCTATCAAAGTTTGACCTATTGTTTGGAACATAATTATCCCTCAGTAAAGTCTCCCTCGATAGTTTATTTACATCATTTCTTGCCCTCTTGATGTCCCTAAGGGTATATTTTCTGTCCCTGAGTCTACGTTCCAACTCCTCTGCCTCAGTCAAATATTCACCAGGGTCACTGCAATTTCGTTTGACTCTGGTGAATTTTCCCTTGGCAACAGCAAAGGTGACATGCGGAGGGTGGCAACTGGAGGCATGTAAAAGGGTATTACCCGATATCGGTTTGCGGTACATCCTTGAGGCAATTTTACCATCATCCCCTCCTTTGAGAGTGAGATCCAAAAAGTTGATTTGTGTTTTGTTGTATTCAAAGGTGAACCGCAGACCCAAATCTTTATTGTTTAGATAATCCACAAAAGGCTGAATCAAATCAATGGGGCTCAACCTTATAAACAAGAGATCATCTATGAAGCATTTGTAAAAGCCTATGTATCAGCAGTGACCAAGTGCGTGGAGCACGAAACGTTTGCTGTTTTTTGCACCTGTTCTACAACTTGTTTTTGCACTATTGTGCTTACCACTTTTTAACCTATTTTGTATGATTTTAACAAAGTTTGGAATAAATATTGAACTTTTATACATCTGTGGGCTTGGAGCGCTTATTTTTCCCTACATTGGATGGACTGTTGCTATTTGTGCGTGTGCAGATGCACTGGGAATATTTGTTTGCCGCCTAGGATGTTATCTACATTTCTATATCACTTTTTACCCTCACTCTATCAGTGCCTATTATAGCTCAGGATTTGTCTTTACATACCCCAGGGGCGCTCCGTTGAGCAGGTTTGTTTTGTATTTTAAAGCCTATGTATGGTCTGAAGGGATTTCCATCTCCAAAGATGTGCATCAGCTCCCACCACCCAAGATATAAATTTGCGTAGGAAGGGGCAAATTTTGCCCCCATAGCCGTCCCACATCTTTGGAGATAGAAATTCTCCTCAAACCTAATTAAATTGTGAGTTTAAAGGAACAAAGTAACTCTGACAATGAAGTCCTGAAACTCTGAAGAGTAGTGTGTATAATGTTCCAAAAAAAAGCATATGGCCTCATTATTTTTGTTATGGGGTATGCAAAAATAGAGTGATACAGCGTCTATGGTAAGCCATATACAATCTTTATTCCAGGAAAATTTCTGTATATAGTTCAAAACATGCTTTGTGTCTTGGATGTATGATACCAGGGTGCTACTATAGGCTGCAGCAAAGAGTCTAACCATTGTGAGGTATGTTCAAGGAGAGAGTCAATTAAACTGATTATCGGATGGCCCTGGACTTGGGTGAGCAATTTGTGAACCTTCGGAAGGAGGTGGAACCATGGGGTTTTGGGAAATTTAACATTCATGAAATAATTAGTAATTGGTATTATTCAATTGGCGCAACGATTCAGCGACATATATACCTTTATCGGCCAGACATATAACCAATGCTTTATTCTGCTATAAACTTTTTAGGGCCTCTCTTTAGGATTTGGTCAAGTTGGGCCTATGTTGATTGTCAACATGTTTTAAGGCAACCAAGCCTGACTCTACTCTTTTATGAAATGTTTCCAAAATGCTGCCCCTACTTTGTATTGGATAAAATCTGGATGTACTTTTGAACGATTTACCTCTGGTTACATCATTAGACCCTTTATCAGCCTCATGGTGTAACATTTGTAAAGATACCACATCACACGTTTTTCATTGAAATGTGATCACTGTCTGTATTGGCTTCTTTATCCCCAAAATGTTTTCTAAGTGTAACATTTCTAACAAAACGATTAATATCCACAATTGTCTGAAAAAAGTCAAAATTAGTTGTGGGAGTAAATCCTAAACCTAGACTGAGGCGTTGTTCTTGGTCAGATGTCAATGTAATGCTAGACAAGTTAATTACATTAGCTATTTGTATTTGCTTTGGGGACGATTCCCCCGAAGCAAATATCTGTCCTGTGTGTGGGATACATTCAGTGTACTTGTATTTGCTGTGCCCCCTCCTGTTGTATCCTGGTCCAATGGAAAAACCTGTTGTAATTCAGCGTTATCTCCAGAGGTGTTGTTAGTTAGGGTAGCAGTGTTAGATTGATGCCCAATCTCTGTTGTTTTAATTTTAGGCCTAACCACTGCTTCACTACTTATAGCAGTATTGATAGTAATATCATCAGCAGAGTTTTTTAATATACCCGGTCTGTTTGTAGTCTGTGTAGTATTAGTTACTATCTTGCTGTCATCTGAAGAATAGTCAGTCTCACTGTCTGAAAAGGACACAGATTTTGAATTTCTATTTCTGCGACCCTTATTACCTTTTTTGTTTTTATTTTTCTTATAAAGATAAAAAAAAATATGTAGGTCTCACTAGTAGAGACATAAACTCCAGAATTAGGGAACACTTCTCCACTATTTCTATGGGTCGTTTATCCACTCCACTAGTCCAATATTTTGCCACAAAGCACAATTCCAAATTGGACACATTTAAATGGTGTGCTATTGAAAAGGTGAAACCCCAAAAATGAGGGGGCGATACAGATTTACTTCTTGCGAAAAAATGTTTTGGATTTTCAAATTGGGAACTAGGTTTCCGAATGGATTAAATTAGAAGTATGACTTTGTTACGGTACCAACTGTGTACCAAGGGTTAACCCCAGATGAACAATGTCCTGCATAGACAATCAGCAATTCACAACCCAGCCAGTTTCAGGTTTAAAACAGAATGACAACTTTATTTGAAGGCAGCACACAGATTTATACAGGTTTTTGACCCCCCCTCAGATGGGGGTTGAAAGAATGTTGTACATTAGATAAAAGGGAGAAGCGCCCTTGACATGATACAATAGAATTATATTACTTAAATACTTTACTTAGGCAGATAACAACTTAAACACATTTGGCTTGTCTTATCACCTAGCGTCTGTTCTCTGAGGGTGATTAAACAATGGCCTGTTTATTACTTAAATGTAATTATAGCACACAATAGCTGAGGCCAGAAAACCTGTCTTTAGAAATTAGATTCTTAAAGCTAAACACAGTTAACTCTTTCAGTCCTGACAGAAGGGTCTGTCACATAGCTCCCCCCTTGTGGAACACTCCGGCAGACCCGGCTTGACCCTTTTGCGGGTCAACCTGGGGATGACCGGACTAAGGGGTGGTAGGCATGTCAGTTTGCTGGGACAATCCATTTGTATTCCCGTTATGAGAGAGAATTCCTGTCCATACAAACAAGGGTTCAACTTCCTCAGTGCCCAGACTAGGGCTAAACAGTCCTTCAAAATCTCATCAGCTTCCTTACGAGTTTTCTGTACCTGCTCTTTATAGGTATCCACAATCCCTTCATACTGACATAGGGTGCCCTTGAGTTGCTGCACCTCACTATGAGCCAGCGTCAGCTTCTCCTCCAGTGTCACTAAGTTTGTCTTTAATGTTTCATGTTCCACTCTCAAGCTGGTGTTTTCTGCAGTCTGTCGGTGCAGCTTGTCTAGCAGAGATTCACGTTCTAAACGTGCTTTTTCCTCTGCACTCCTCTTCTCTCCTGCTAGCACTGTTACATGATTATTTAACGTGGCCATTTCATCCTCTACGTGACTCTTCTCCTTCATCAGCGCATTGTAACGGGACTTCCACGTATCAATAGCGGATAGAGATTTACTGAGCTCAGCGTCCTGGGGCTTAGCAGCAGGGGGGTCAGTCTCTGCTGCACGGATCTGAGCACGGGTAGTCACAGGGTTAACATCAGCGGGACCCATGGGAGCATAGGCAGAAACAAGGGGGACCAAGGTATTTCCAAGGAGAACATCAGCTGGTAAATCCTTCATGACCCCCACATTCACAGGTCTAGCGCCCCCTCCCCAATCCAAATGCACCCTGGCAACAGGCAGGCGGAACACAGTGCCCCCTGCTACCCTCACAGCCACAGTGTCTCCAGTGTGCTGTTTCTCAGACACCAAGTTCTTTCGAAGCAAGGTCATGGTAGCACCAGTATCCCGTAGACCACTGACCTCCTTCCCATTCACTTTAACCAGTTGCCGGTTATTCCGGTGGGCAGCTTGCACAAGGTCTGCCTCATGTAGTATGCCCCAGCATTCTTGCGCCTCTACGTAGCGGGCCGCAGGCTGAGGGTTACGTGGGATTCTGCCGGCGGGTCTTCTCCAGGACTGTGCTTGGTTCGCTGCGTTTAGGGGACACTCTGGTCTTTTGTGCCCTAGTTGCTTACATCCAAAGCACCGAATAGGTTGTGAGTAGCCCCGCGAATTGAACCGGGCTCTCTGAGGGTAGTTCGTGGCCCGAGACCGTGTGGTATAGCGGTGCGCTGGGGGTTGGTAACTGGCAGGTGCTGGGGTGACTGGGGGTCTGTACTCCACTCTGGCAGGGGGCTTAGTGGTAGCAGTGTCCAGTTTGCGGGCATCCGTATACTCATCTGCCAAGCGAGCCGCTTCATGCAGGGTGGAGGGTTTACGGTCCCGAACCCACTCTCGAACTCCTGCGGGTAACTTGTCGAAGCAGTGTTCCAACAGGAATAGCTGCAGCACCTCTTCCCCCGATACGGCTTGGCACCCCGCTATCCAGTGAGCTGCTGTGCGGTGCACCTTACATGCCCACTCAAGGTAGGAATCACCAGCTAATTTAACAGTGTCTCTGAACCGCCTCCGGTATGCCTCCGGTGTAACCGCATACCTGGAGAGCAGAGCCTCTTTTACAGTATTATAATCCCCGACTTCCTCATCTGGAATGGCCCGAAAAGCCTCACTGGCCCGGCCGGATAATTTTCCGGATAATATCATGACCCAGTCCTCTGCGGGTACCTTGTGTAGTGCACATTGCCTCTCAAAATCCGCAAGGTACCCATCAATCTCTCCTTCTGTTTCCAGGAAGTTTTTAAAAGCTGCAAAATTTACTTTTCTCTTTTCCACTGGGTTTGCTGCAGCGCTGCTTTGGCGAAGTAGGTTGGCTTCCACAGCTGCTATGACCCGGTCGATAATTTCCGCAGATGGGTTGGGGCCATAATGTGCCAGTCTTATTTTAACCGCCCGATCAAAGCTTGCTTCTGCGGGGGTTCTGTCTGCTATACTGGGCCCATTGGTTCCTTCTGTCCCTGGTACTCTTTCCATCTTAGTCAGTATTGTAATAATCCCCCTCTTCCTGAGGTTACTGGCTTGTGTAGTTGCTCTTCTGGGCGATAAGGTTCATTCCGTCGCTTGCCACCAATGTTACGGTACCAACTGTGTACCAAGGGTTAACCCCAGATGAACAATGTCCTGCATAGACAATCAGCAATTCACAACCCAGCCAGTTTCAGGTTTAAAACAGAATGACAACTTTATTTGAAGGCAGCACACAGATTTATACAGGTTTTTGACCCCCCCTCAGATGGGGGTTGAAAGAATGTTGTACATTAGATAAAAGGGAGAAGCGCCCTTGACATGATACAATAGAATTATATTACTTAAATACTTTACTTAGGCAGATAACAACTTAAACACATTTGGCTTGTCTTATCACCTAGCGTCTGTTCTCTGAGGGTGATTAAACAATGGCCTGTTTATTACTTAAATGTAATTATAGCACACAATAGCTGAGGCCAGAAAACCTGTCTTTAGAAATTAGATTCTTAAATCTAAACACAGTTAACTCTTTCAGTCCTGACAGAAGGGTCTGTCACAGACTTGATTAATTTTTGGGAATGATGTATATGCCCTTTGCTTTCTATGCTTTAGTACAGGTTTTTTCACGTATGCATATGGCTTACCTTTAACTGTGTTTTAATCAACCTCACACACTTTGACTCTTATATTATTGATATAACAAAGATATCAAAAATACAAAAAGGAAATTAAATCCCCTGGGTACTCTGAACGTATATCTAGAGACCCTTCAAAAGGGGATATATTTAAGGTCCCAATAATGTCCATATCAAAGGGGACCAGTAGTCAATACAGTTGAGTCACTCTGGGTAATTCCAAGCACACTGTCCCAAGTAAAGTCCCAAAATAACAGTATACACCGCTTCAGCCTAGTTGTCACGGGTGACCGGAAGTGTAAAGTCACTATAGCAGTTGGTCAACTGTTATTTCTTACCCTCCACTGATCTGGTGGGGTGCCTGGGCGCACTGCTGGACTTCTCCTTGGATTGGCGATGAGACCCTTCCGGGGGGATGCAGCCTGTGTGTCCTTCTTGGCGTACGGAAAAGAGATCCAGTTTCGTGGAAGCGTTTCCTCTGTACGTCACCCGTGACGTTGCAAGGCTCTCTCAAATAGTGTAGCGTGGGGGGGGACAGGAATCAGGCTCGGAGTCCCATGGAAATAGCAATTGAGCGGCGCTGCAAAAGCGGTATGCCCAACCGCTATTGAGCAAAAAAACACAAAGGAGTGCGCTGGCTCAAAAGTTAGTTATGCTGAAAATAGGTAGTTTATTGTACAATCCATCAGTGGTAAAGTAACAAGGTCACAGTTAGGAATGCCTGACACGTTTCGCGCATGCATAGAAGAAGCGCATCTACGCATGCGTTCCCGCCACCCCTAGGTATTGAGATTATGTGGGACTGTGGCTCCTATGGAGGCGCCGGTCAGTCTGGAGGAGCGGGAATGGTGGGAAAATAGTGGGATTGTCCAGGGTCTTATCAAGATGAGCTGTCTGTATAAAAGGAGTGTGTGTTTTCAATAAAATCAGTTCCTGTTTAACCTGAAGGCTAGTCTGTCTAGTTATTTTGGTTGGCTCCAGCTAAAATCACTTTCCTGGGCTACAAAGCAGCCTGTTGCAGGCAAAGGAAGGACCCTCTGGCAGAGCTACTCAATCGGGGTAGCTAGGGTCTGCCACAGGGTTGGACCCTGAGTACTGGTGCTGTCGGGCATCAGGGGTGGCTACAGGCTGTGGTCACTTGCCAGCTACATAGCTGCAGTCGGCAGGAAGGAAGCAGGACCCATTTGGTGGAGCTACCCAGTCAGGGTAGCTGGGGTATCCGTCACATTGGCTGGCAGCGTTGGGATGCTTCCAACTTCCTGGGACATTCAAACCACCAGCTAGAAGTAATATTGAATGGAGACTCGAGGAAAGACTGTGGGTACCAGGAACAGAACTACCCCCACCAGAGAAATGCTGGAAGAGGACCAGGCGGCCGGCGGGTCGGATGACGACCAGGGCAATGAGCTATCCGTTACAATGCCAAGTTCAGCCGCAAGTACAGTATCTACTCTGGGGACATCCACGTCTGATGTACAGCATGAAGTGCAGTGGCGGTTGGCGTTATATGACACCCGGCCACCAGAGGAGTTCATCACCAAGATCATTTCGGATGTTACCCAGCTCAAGTTAGCAGAAATCCACCAGTCCATAGGAGGGGCTCCATCAGCCCATGGAGTGCCGGCTCTTCGACCGCACAAGCTACCACATGGGGCCTTTCGAGCCTACAAGGAAGAGAAGGAGGATATTGACTGTTACCTTCAGGTCTTTGAGACCCAATGCGAACTGCAGGGGGTAGCCTATGCCGATAGACTGTCTGTCCTGATCGGTAAATTGCCAGGGCGGGCTTTGGCAGCTTTCCACGCTACCCCTTCTGAGGACCAAAAGGATTATAACAAGGTAAAAGACTGTATCCTTGCATGATATGGGCTCACACCAGAGGCCCACTGGCAAAAGTTCCGGGCACTAAGGAAGCAGGATGAACAGCCTTTCACAGAATGGACCCACCAATTCACCCGGTCAATGATGTCCTGGCTAGCCAGCTGCAAGGCCACTACTGGGGCAGAAGTGGCACAGCTTTTTCTACTGGAACATTTTTATAATCATATTCCAGTCGAGATTAAAGAATGGGTCCAGGACCGGCGGCCCACCAAAGCAGACCATGCGGCTGTCCTGGCAGATCAGTATACAGATGCCCGCCGCCAAGTTCACTCTGCCCCTCAATCGACTCCCCGCACAGCTTCGGTGGTAGTTCGACCCCCAGCGGCTACCAATAAGCCTCCGGGCCGTCCAGCCTTTGTCCCTCCGACCGGAGTCAGGGACTCACGGGGATGTTTTTCCTGCGGACACCCCGGCCACCTCATGTGGGAATGCCCAAGTCGAGTCCGACAACAGCCAGCCACTCAGCCAAGACACCTCCAGCCCACAGCTTGGGTGAGAGCTCCCGCCCCAATTTACCCAGCCGCTGCCCACTATGCTTATGCGCCGGCTGACTATCCTGAATGGGCTGAATAGGAGGTTGGCACCCTACAAGAAGCCTACCTGGCATCCACAGACAACCGTCAGCACCACTGCCAGACCGTTTGGGTCAATGGAAAGGTGGCTCAGGGATTACGGGACACTGGATCCACCATTACCCTGATCCAGCCTCATCTGGCCTCCGCTTCTACCGCTACTGGAAGAACTCTTGCTGTTCGAATGGCCTGTGTCCATCTGGCTTGGGGCGCCGGAGTCCGCACTGTGTCCATCTGGCTTGGGGCGCCGGAGCCCGCACTGTGGACATGGCCATTATGCCAGATCTTCCTGCAGATGTTGTACTAGGAAACGACCTCGGCCTACTTGTTTCCACCTTTTTGGGGGATACTCCCCTGGACACCTGCCCAGTAACCACCCGCAGGCATGCTCAGGGGAAAGCCAACACACCACACCTGGGGACCTAGGTAAGACCCCCCACCCGACTCCTCTCCTTCCCCGACGGCCTACCCTCATGCCCCAATGCCCAACCCCGCTCCCTGCCCTTCTTCCCGACCAACTATCCTGGGCCTCCTCTTCTGAATTTGCCCAAGAGACTCTGAGCGACCCGACCCTTACCCCCTTCCGAGACCGAGTAGGGACTGATCCCCAGGGCCCCTGGGAAGAATGGTTCCAATGGGAAAACGACCTGTTATATCGGGTCTCACGGCGGAATAAAGGGCCAGTGCCCAAACGTCAGCTGGTGGTACCGAAAAAATATCGGTCCAACATGCTGTGAATAGGGCATGATATCCCCTTGGCCAGGCATTTAGGCAACTCCCGAACACACCATCGCCTTACTCAGATCTTTTTCTGGCCCAGAATCATGCGAGAAATTAAGGAATATTGTAGGACCTGCATAGTGTGTCAGAAGATCTCTGATGAAGCGCATGTGCTCATGCATGAAATGCGTTAGATAGGAGCTTACCTTGTACTCATCATGGAAGCCTGCTCCTGAATAAACTCTGTATATCCACTGAAAGACTCAGTGCTTCTTTTTCCTCGTTCCATTAGTGTGTCAGAAGGTAGGGAAGACCGGGGACCATACGAAAGCCCCCCTTAACCCTCTCCTCGTTATTGACAAACCCTTTAGTAGAATCACTGTGGATATAGTAGGGCCCCTACCTAGACCTAGTCCCTCCGGGAAAAAATACATACTCACTATAGTAGACTATGCCACTAGGTATCCAGAGGCCATACCTCTGGCTAATATCCAGGCGGGACGGTGGCCAGTGCGTTGCTCCAGGTATTCACCAGGGTAGGCTTCCCCCGAGAAATGGTCTCTGACCAGGGGACCCAGTTTACAGCGGAGGTCACCCAAAAGTTATGGGAACTGTGTGGGATAAAACCCCTGTACAGTGCCCCCTATCACCCCCAGACCAATGGGCTTTGTGAACGGTTTAATGGGACACTGAAACAATTGCTTCGGACGTTCTCGGGTACTCACAAAGATTGGGAAAAATTCCTGCGCATGTCCTATTTGCCTACAGAGAGGTGCCCCAGGAATCCACTGGGTTTTCACCCTTTGAACTGCTGTATGTCCGGAAAATAAGGGGGCCCCTAGACTTGTTGTGAGCCCACTGGGAGGGATCAGCAGGGGAGGAAGGACCCTCCATTGTGGAGTACGTCCTGAAGTTCAGGTATCGGCTGAAGGACCTCACTGCCATGGTGTGGGAGAACCTGCAGGGCGCCCAAAAGAGACAGAAATGGTGGTACGACCGTAATGCTCGTAGCCGAATTCTCACAGTAGGGCAGAGGGTTCTTGCCTTGAAACCTGTTTAAACGAACAAGTTACAGGCTTCCTGGCAAGGGCCCTACTGGGTGGTGGAACAATTGAATAACACCACCTACCTTGTAGCAAAATGCTCCGATGATCGGGTCCAACGGACCTTTCATGTGAACATGCTCAAGGAGTATTTAGAAAGACCCCAAGATGTAGCCACTATCTGTGCCCCGGCAATGGAAGACTCGGAGAGCCTTCCCATGCCAGATCTCCCCGGGTCAGATGAGACCCCTCAAGGAGTAGCCAACATAATCCTAGATGAGAGGTTAGCAGCTGGACAGAGACAGCAGATCCGGCATTTACTAGAGGACCGCCAGGATATGTTCTCCAATGTCCCTGGGTACACCACAGTGGCTGTGCACTGAGTGGAAACCCCGGGACAAGCTCCCCTGAGACAGGCAGCTTACAGAGTACCTGAAGCTGTCATTATGCACCGGGAGCTCCGAGGAATGTTGGACCTCAGTGTTGTTGAACCATCCAACAGTCCCTGGGCCTCCCCGGTGGTGCTGGTCCCCAAGAAAGATGGTACTACCAGGTTCTGCATTGACTACCGTAAGCTCAATGACAGAACCACAACCGACACCTATCCCATGACCCGCGTCAATGACCTCTTAGATAGAATCGCCAGGGGTCACTTCCTAACTACCCTTGACCTCTGCAAGGGGTATTGGCAGATCCCACTAGACCCTGACTCTGTTCCCAAGTCCGCCTTCATCACCCCTTTTGGCCTCTACCAGTTTAAGGTCATGCCGTTTGGGATGAAGAACGCTCCAGCCACCTTTCAGAAGATGGTGGATCGCCTGCTGGATGGCCTCCAAGACTATGCCTGTGCCTACTTGGACGACATCGCCATCTTTAGCAACACCTGGGAGGATCATTTGATCCACCTGGGCATCGTTCTAGATCGCCTCAGAACCACCGGGCTGACCCTGAAACCCGACAAATGCACCATAGGCCGCTCGGAAGTCCAGTACCTGGGCCACCGAGTAGGCTGTGGGCAGCAGCGGCCGGAGCCCGCCAAAGTTGAGGCAGTGGCAATTTGGCCCACTCCTCGAACTAAGACCCAGGTCTTAGCCTTCCTAGGAACCGCCGGCTATTACCGAAGGTTCGTCCCCAATTATAGCACCCTAGCCAAACCCCTGACCGACCTGACTCGTAAAAGACTGCCCCAACAGGTACTGTGGTCCTCAGAATGTGAAAATGCCTTTCAGAGCCTCAAGTCTGCCTTGATCTCTGCCCCAGTCCTGGCCGAGCCTAACCCCACCAAACATTTTTGTGTCCACACAGATGCCTCAATGTTTGGATTGGGAGCTAGACAAAGAAGGACAAGAACACCCCATAGCCTACATCAGTAGGAAGCTGCTGCCCAGGGAGGTAGGCTATGCGGCGGTAGAGAAGGAATGCCTGGCACTGGTATGGCCCTCAAGAAATTACAACCATACCTTTATAGAAGACCTTTCACTGTCCTCACTGATCACAACCCCCTGGTGTGGCTTAATCGAGTGTCGGGAGATAATGGACGTCTACTAAGATGGAGTTTAACCCTGCAGCCCTTTAACTTTAATGTTCAGTATAGGCCGGGAAAGAGCAATGGGAATGCCGATGGACTTTCCCAGCAGACTGAAATAGAATGCTCCTTGGGATCCCCCAGTAGACCCATGGGGATCTAGCCGGGTCTGCTGAACTGGAAGGGGGGAGTTGTCACGGATACTGGGCTGCAAGGGTTAAATCCATACCCCCTACAACCTCACCCCTGTTGTTTCTCAGTGGAAGCTTTGGTTTGCTTGTTTATGAAGAGCTGGTGTATGACCAGGAAAACCCTCCTTGGCTGGCCGGGCTCCTGGAACTCCCGGTCAGCCGCCCCACCACGGACACCCACCTAAACCCTCTCAGACTGTCCAGGCTCCTGGAACTCCCGGTCGGCCACAGGACAGCAGGACACCCGCTAACTTTACCCCTGGTCGCTCCAGAAACCATGTGCCCCAGAGCTCCGCTCTTTTGAGGATTAGTAACCCCTAGGGAGGACAAGACGTGGGGAAATTACCAGAGGGGAGCTCCTTTGGGAACCGGCGTTTTTGGACACCCCTAACCCCATAACTTCAACGGACTGTAATGCCGGTCCCCAGTAACGAATCATGCTGATTTTTGGACTGTGAAATCTGGGGAGAGCTTTAAAATGACACCCTGGAAGTGCCGCTGCTCCACCGGGATCACCCCGAAACTGCCACCCCTAGGTATTGAGATTATGTTGGACTGTGGCTCCTATGGATGCGCCGGTCAGTCTGGAGGAGCGGGAATGGTGGGAAAATAGTGGGATTGTCCAGGGTCTTATCAAGGTGCGCTGTCTGTATATAAGGAGTGTGTGTTTTCAATAAAATCATTTTCTGTTTAACCTGAAGGCTAGTCTGTCTAGTTATTTGGGTTGGCTCCAGCTAAAATCACTTTCCTGGGCTACATAGCAGCCTGTTGCAGGCAAAGGAAGGACCCTCTGGCAGAGCTACTCAATCGGGGTAGCTGGAGTCTTCCACAGGGTGGGACCCTGAGTACTGGTGCTGTCAGGAATCAGGGGTGGCTACAGGCTGTGGTCACTTACCAGCTACATAGCTGCAGTTGGCAGGAAGGAAGCAGGACCCTTTTGGTGGAGCTACCCAGTCGGGGTAGCTGGGGTATCCGTCACGGTTGCCTTGCAAATCTGGTCAACTGAAGCCACTTTCTTGAAGGCACAGAAAGTGGAAGCTGACCTAGTAGAATGAGCAGTAATCCATTGTGGTGGTGGCTACCCTGCCACCAAGTAAGCCTTATGAATCAAAAGTTTCAACCAAGAAGCTGAAAAATAATTTTTTGTCCTTTTCTAGAACCAGAAAAGTAAATGAACAAACTAGAAATTTGTCTAAAGTCCTTAGTAGGATCAATGTAGTATTTAAATGCCCTGTTAACGTCCAAACTATGCAAAGATCTCTCTAAAGCATTCTTGGGATTAGGACACAAAGAGAGGAAAACAATCTCTCTGCTAAAGTTGTCTCGATATACAAATTTAGACAAAAAGTCAGTAAAACTGCCTTATCCTGATGAAAAATCAGATAAGGAGGATCACAAGAAAGAGCAGATGCTTGGTATCATTTGTTGAAGGAGCAGCAATGTACTACTGGTTTCTAACTGAACACATGGGTGAGCCAATGGCAATCAGTATATATATTTGCAGCCACCAATCAGCAGCAAGAACCTAGGTTCTTTGCTGCTCCTGAGCTTGTCTAGATAAACCTTTCGGCAAAGGATAACAAGAGAAGGAAGAACATTAAATAGAAGAAAATTGGAAAGTTGTTTAAAATTGTATGCTCTATCTAAATCATGAACGTTTAATTATGACTATTTTACTGTACCTTTAATACAGACCAGAGCCTGAACAAAACTATAAATATCAGGAAGATTAGCAATCTTTCTGTAGAACAAAACTAAAAGAGCAGATATCTTCTCCTTCAGAGAACTAACAGATAGGCCATTATGCAAGACCATTATGCAAAAACTGCAAAATCCTAGAAATTCTGAAAGAATGCCAGGGAAAACCAGGATCTATACATCAAGAAAAAAGGCTTCCAAGCCTTATGATAGACTCTCCTTACAAGCCTAAATCAAGGTTTCAATCACAGAATCAGAGAAACCCTTATGACTAAGGATAAAACATTAAATTTCCAAACGAGAAAGGCCATCAGATCTATTTCTGGGATACCCCAAAGATCCACAATCTGATTGAACAAATCCTGGTGAAGAGACAACTTCCCCGGATGTAGGATATTGACGAGTGAGAAAGAAAAAATAATTGGTTTGTGCCCATGAGAGAATTTGAGACACCTATCAGGGAACTGTAAGTTCCCCCAAATTGTTAACATAAGCTACGGCTGTAACAATGCCTGTCTGGAAACAGAGATGAGACTCTTTTCTCAACTGAGGCAAAGCTTGAAGAGCCCTGAAAATTGCACGGAATTCTAGAACATTGATTGGTAACCTCACCTCCTGAGGATCCCAAACTCCCTGTGCTGTCAGAGACCCCCAAAGAGCTCCCCAGCCTGAGAGACTTGTATCTGTAGTGATCACAGTCCAGCTAGGATGAGTAAAATAATCCACCTCAATAATAAACTGATACCACCAAGTTAGACACTGACTTGTACTGGGATCCAAAATATCCTTCGAGAAAGCTGAGTATAATCTCAGTCCCATTGACTCAGTATACAAAAGCTGAAGAGGCCTCATATGAAAACGAGCAAATGGAATTGCATCTGAGGCTGCAATCATGAGACCTACAATTTCCATACACAGAGCCACTGAGGAAAACAAGAAAGACTGAAGGTTCAGACAAGCTGGCACCATTTTTAACCTTCTCTGCTCTGTTAGAAAAAGACTCATGGATACTGAATCTATTTGAAAACCCCAAAACATTACCTTTGTCTGAGGAACCAAATAACTTTTTGGAAAATTCTTCCACCAACCATGCTGTTGAAGCCGATGCATGCAAAACAGCAAAGGAATAGAGTAAAGGATCTGTCCCAGGGCCATATATATTAGCAAATATGTATATATATATATATATATATATATATATACTTGAAAAAAAAACATAACATAGCTATACGAGTGTCTAAATGGTAATAAAAGATACTCACCAATAGTCACTCATCCAACAGCAAACAAGCAGCTGACAACCAAACCAGTACCGAAACATATCAGCAGGGGTTATAGAATAGGAATATATGGCAAATCCATAAAGGGAGGCGAAAAAATGTAAGTTATGCTTACCTGATAATTTTCTTTTCTTCTGATGGGGAGAGTCCACAGCTGCATTCATTACTTTTGGAAATTCAGAACCTGGCCACCAGGAGGAGGCAAAGACACCCCAGCCAAAGACTTAAATACCTCCCCCACTTCCCTCATCCCCCAGTCATTCTGCCAAGGGAACAAGGAACAGTAGGAAAAATATCAGGTGAATAAAAGGTGCCAGAAGAATAAACTAAACATGGCTGCCCCCCATAAAAAAACGTGGGCGGGGAGCTGTGGACTCTCCCCGTCAGAAGAAAAGAAAATTATCAGGTAAGAAACATTTAAGTTTTTCTTCTTAAACGGGGAGAGTCCACAGCTGCATTCATTACTTTTGGGAAAACAATAACCAAGCTATAGAGGACACAGAATGCAAAAAAGGGCGGGTAGACAAGGCGACCCATTCGAAGGGCACCACAGCCTGAAATTACCCCAACCAATCAAAAACTGCTGTACTGAGCAGAACAAAGAGGACTGAAAGGATTAAGTAACTGCCCAACAGTTAAATCCAGCAAGCCCAGATAGAGACCGCTCAAAGGTACTAGATTCCACCAAGCACAAAGCCCCCGAAGAGACAAGCCCCGCTGGCTCCAAGGCCGTACCGATTCCACATATTCCCAGAAGGGAAAAGGAAAAGAAATATTCAACAAGAGATTTAAAATCTCAGCAACTAGGGTAAAAAAGGAACTCCAGCAAAATCGAGCGTAACCACATGTCGCAGCAAGACAAAGAAAAATGAATAGAGATAAACTCCAACAACCTACCAGAATTAATATAGGGGAAAATAAACCCTACCCCAATCTGGAGAAAGTCCAAAGGACCAAGATTCGATCCAAAGACAACCCCGAAGATGGAGCAGAACCCATAACTCACACAGAGTGCAGTCTGCACTCATGAAAGAACTATCGCGGAATAAGCAAATATTCCCCAGAACTGCCAACAATTAGCAGCATAAGCACTTACCGTGCGCCAGATGGAGCTCCCGGCTCCCACTCTGCCAAACAAGACTAGTAGACATCAGTCACGAACACTAGCCTATCAAGTTAGAAATTGCACCATGAGACTCCCACAGAGGGACCATCCGGAAGTGCAGGAACTCATTCCCTTACAAAAATAGGGAAACAGAAAAAACATGCTGAGTAAAAACTCATCTATTCTCCACTTCTAGAGAGATCACAAGATCTGGAGAAGATAACGGTCAAAAACTCAACCGATCCATAGGCCTCAGGCCGAATGAAGTAAAAACCAGCCCACAGCTGGATTCGAACAAACAACTCAAGTTGCAAAGCCCCAAAAACCCACCATTAGGTTACATGGACTACTTTCTTGAGACAAAGGCCCAGCACCAAAAATGCCTGGCATGTCCGAAGATAAGGAAATAAATAAATAAATCCCCATATTACCCAGAACTCAAAAGAGGACTTAACGGTAAGAAAGGGTAGGCAAACCCTGACCGTATGTAACAAGCTTGGCATGCTAAACCACCAAGCTGGAACAGAATGTAGTATGATCTCGGGTCCCAGAACCCAGACCCAGATTCCTTCACTACAGGAAGGTGAACTCCCAGACAAAGGGAGACCACACACTGACACAACAGTGAGAACACAATACCAGAATCCGCCTCAACATGACTGTACCACAAGGTCGAGGGACCCCCCTCCGAGCATTAGACAGACACCATGGTATAACCTGCTCCCCCTAAGGGGAGGGAAATGAAAAGACACCTGCTTACCCACCCACAGGTACAGATCATATGTCATCAAACAGACGGCGAAACAGAACTGACTGAAAGGGCACCCTCCGGCTATAACAGCCGGTCCAGGAGCCAAACAGACAGCTAGAGAGCCCACCTATAAAATGGAATGGCTGAATAAGAGCTCAATCTCCCACTTGCTAGGCAGCTAACGAGCCATCAAGCCCTTCTCAAATCTTCGCCCAAAGGAGCAAGCGGATGACTCAACTTTAAGGGCTGAATTACTTGGGATCCAACTAGGAGGTCCGGACAGATATCCTAGCCAAGACCACACAACCGGGCACCTGGAAAACAAAGCCGGTCACAGACTAGGAACCCCTGAGGAACCATAGGAATACCTCATACGGAGAACCCTAGAAGATGCAAGCACAGCCCATCCAAAGGCCCTAGAGCACTGGACGATCACTAAGCATCCCAGAGACAGAAAAGATACTTTCCAAAAATTTGAGGGACAATACCCTTCAGACCAACAGCTAAGAAGCTGCCAATAAAAAGCACACCTCTGCAACAGAGGCTGCAAACCAGAAACAATCCATCTGGGTCCACCTCCCGGCAACCCACCAGGACCAAGGGACAACAGGATAGCGAACATCGATATCCCAAAAACCAACATATCAACTGATATGATGTAAAAAAGGGTAGCTCCAGGACCACCAAATAGATCGACACATTCTCTATAGTCCCTAAAAACATGGGAGCAGATGAGAAGCAGTATGAGGAAGAAAGGCGGACAAAAGTGCCCGATCCTCCAAACCGATGACCAACCAACCAACCAACCATCCCCCACCAAGGGAAAGAAGGAAGTCTAAGACACCTCGCTCCTTATGAAGAGGTACCGAGGTCAAGAATCTCAAAAAGAGTAAATCAATAAAAGCATACCATAGGAGGGATAAAAAAACAACAACCTGGTACTCCAAATTAAGGAGACGTCTAAAACTCCAGTCCCAATGGAAATGGAGAAAAATAGCCCCGAGGTCAAAGACCTTCGGAGTGCTTTATAGCAGGATCTTTCCTGGCCCCACAAACAGGAACAGGACCAAGAGGACTGAAAAAAAACCTTGATGCCCCACCCAAAAAGAAGCAACGAGAACCAGCCTGACATCATAAATGAAAAGGCCTCCTCACTTAGCCCCATCAAGGGCAGAGTCTTAAAATAAAATATTAAACTCTCATGGAGTTCCTCTCCCTGGCAATCCCTATTTGCAGGGAATATATCGTAGGAGATTAAAGGGACAGTATACTGAAAAATAGTTTTTTCCTTAATGTGTTTACAATTGCTTTTTTTACCAACTGCAGAGTAAAAAATGTATGAAAATTAGCTTTTAAAGGTTTTTTTGTGTATATTAAAGCTCTGATTTTGTGTTTTGAAGCCACAACCTAATAAAATGGGTTGAGCTTGTAGGTATAATCAGATCTCATTACTGTATCACATTGTGTACATATACCTGCTTCTTTATCTTATATCTGTCCATAAAACAATCACCAGTACTTGGAGAGAACAATGGAAAATCAACATTGTATTACCTTATCTCTGTTATATCCCACTGGGAGTATAATTTCTTCTGCTGGCTGTGTTTACAAAGCTTATCTATAGCTTGGACCTGCGGCCACAAACTTTCAGAATAGGTGGGGATACCACATGCTAAATCAACTATTTCAAATGCCAATATAAGGGTAATGGAAATACTTGTAAACAATTTAATACACTCCAGCAGGTAAAGTGGATCATTGAGAACAAATTAAAGGGAAGAAAATGTTTGAGTAAACTGTCCCTTTAACTTCATCCCCCCAGGTCTAACCCAGCTTGCCGTCCGGAGCGGAAGGCCGAGGACCCTTCAACCCCTCCGGACTGGGATCCTCCAGCACTGCCAAAACATGCCGCAGCAAGACACAATGTTGCGCCAGTCTATAACGAAAAGCAAAACTTACCTCTGCTGGGGGAACAACTGCTTCCCCAGAGGGCTGATCTGACCCAGATGATCCCTCGTCTGACGAGAACTGGTTCATCGAACATGGACAGAATCTCACTAACGTCTCTCTCCCTGGAAGATGTAAATACGCCAATGCCAAAGAAATGGACATGCGGAATCGTGCCATAACCTCTGGAGAAAACAAGCCAACTTCCAGAGAAAGGGTAACAGCATTAGGGACACCTGCTTGCATAGCCAAAGAAGGTTCTAGGGTACCCGCCACACGGGATATGGGGCCCCCAGGGGCGGATGGCTCAGCGGACTCTAAGTTCCCTGGATCGGGAGAAAATAGCACTCTAAAGCGGCATGAGGAAAATAACTGATGGGCATGGATAACCCGGGCCATTTCATACTCTTCGCAAGAAGTAGAATCTGAATCAGAGAAATCCGTCTCCAAAAAACCAGAGTCCTCCATAACTAGGATAAAAATTATGGATAGGAAAGAAAAATAAAATGGCACCTTACACCTCCAATGGCTGGGGCACTCACCACCTCCTATGACCCAGACAACTAGCGAAACAGACTCTCTCCTTTGCCACGCGGTCAGGAATATGGAAATGGTGAGTAGAAATGTGACCACGCCCGGTCACAAGGTACACAATGCAGGCCAACTAGAAACACGTCAAAGCCACATGGGCTGCACAGCCTGACAAAAAAGGCTGTTATGTCCTGATATAGCCACAAGCCCAAATATCACTACACATTAGCAGACAGAATCACATAGCAAACATGATTAAAGTTCCCCCTGTTCAATAACCCCCCTCAGGAGATATTAATCCTCGATTCCATAAGATAAAGGAGTCCCACTGAGACCCTGATTTTGTTTACTTTACACTGCACACATCTTAAGTAAAATGAAATGGTCTACGCCTTGGAACAGGAACACAGCCCTTCAAGTGTGACAGATAGTAGCCTCACTTCTGACATGGACTTGAACGAACAAAGCAGGCAGCAAAATTCGTCAACGCCGATTGCTAAGGAGCTGTTAATATGAGTCGGGATGGTTTCGCAGAAAGACTCCCCTGCATCTCTGGACTCTAACTTTCATCCAAGCTCTCACTGAGAGGCTGACAGGACTTCTTAAAACTCCAGCCCCATTCCGAAGAGTACTACCCTCCATAAGAGACTATCTTTAATCTTCCAACACTTCTCTGTCAACCTCCTGTGACGAAAGGCAAAGAATGACTGGGGGATGAGGGAAGGGGGGGGAGATATTTAAGCCTTTGACTGGGGTGTCTTTGCCTCCTCCTGGTGGCCAGGTTCTGAATTCCCAAAAGTAATGAATGCAGCTGTGGACTCTCCCCGTTTAAGAAGAAAAACAAGCCCCTGCGACCAATTATGTTGTGTTAATGAACAATTTCCCATGAGGTGAAAAAGACTTGCAAACCATTACCATATACATCCCTCTGACAGGCACTGTACTTTAAGGGGAAACCAGACCTCAATATAGACTGAAAACCCTTCTCTCTGAAGAATCAAATGCACATTCATTTTTCAACCACCTCCAGCGGAAGCAAAGTAAAGACTGAGGTATGTGTTAGCTCTTGGGATTTGGGAATCTTTGCCTCCTCCTAGTGGTAGAGAGGAGTAATTCCTAATAGCAATAAGATCATGGACTCTCAACACTGTATGAAAGAAAAATAAATCACCTTCTCAAAAACCCCAAATATAATAAAGAAAATGGTTGCCATTAGTTTCCCAGGAGGTCTCACATAACCAAACATATGTGGTGTAACATGTCTAACCCTTGTCCCTTGGCTATGATGTACAATAAGTCTAGTGTACCTTCTAATAGCCTGTGAACTATGTGAGTGCAAATGTGAAATGCACTTACCTGCAATGTACCAAGTCTACTGGCCTTACCTCCTGAAGAAATAACTGCTTCCAGTATAAAAGCCCATCCAGTGCTGTGTACATCACAGCAGAGGATTACTATAAGGAGATTCTAGATGACCCAACAGGTGGAGACTAATGGGACCAGTCCCTGCAACACCTGTTGTATGCTTGTGACTAACTCCATCACCAGGAGTAATTGTGTCACTATCCTATACGAAAAATCTGGAGCACCTCAATTCTTTACCGAACTCCTGAGAGGGAATGAGTAAAACTGGCTAATCATTGAGGTGGGAGGGATGGAATACTCTTGGCATTTTGGGAAATTTTTGCTTCCTCTTAGTGGCCAGGAGTAATGGACTTGTGAACTCTCACTACCTTACAAAAGAAATTAAATGGACAGTAAATACCTTGAGATTTTAATAGAAAATATTTAGTTTATTTTGCCTCCTTTTCCTGTAATTTAGCTGTGGGGGGTGAAAAGTCTTATATAATAAATTCCTGTCTTTCTTGGTGGTGAGAGTTCACAAGACTTTCTATTGAGAATTTATCTCCTGGCCACCAGGAGGAGGCAAAGACACCCTGCACCAGAGCTTCAAGTATCCCTCCTACTTCACCTTCCCTTCCAGTAAGTATGTATAGTCAAGGATAGGAGTAAGAAGTAAGAAAGAAATATAGTAGGATACAGAGGTGCAAACTAAGACTGCCGCCACCAAAAACATTTTTGGGCAGGTTTGAGGACTCTCACCACCAATAAAGAAAAAAATTGAGATGAGAATAAATTAAGTTTTTTTTTATGGTGGTCCACAAAACCTTACACTTGGAAACAAATACCCAGCTGTGGAGTCCACAGAAAAATGGGTGGGAAAAAAAAAGGTAAAGGCAGGCACCTATTTGTCAGGAACTACTTCATGAAGGACCTTCCTTCCAAAAGTTGCCTTCGCCGAGGCAAAAACATTGAAATTATATAATTCGCTGAAAGTATGCAAACAAGTTTGTTCTATGGAAACTTCATTCTTGAAAGCCCAGGAAGTAGAAACAGAACGCGTAAAATGAACTTCAATTCTTAAGGGCCTCCAAGTAAGCTCTCTGAATCAAATTCCTTAACCAGGAAGCTAAAGAAATAGAAGTTGCCTTTTGGCCCTGGCGTTTACCTGAAAACAAAACAAACAGAAGTCCTTAGGAGCCTTAAATAAACCTTCAACGCCCTGACCAAATCCAGTTTATGCAATAGTCTCTCCTTTGAGGATTTTGGATTAGGACATAATGAGGGAACAACAATTTCCTGGTTAATATTCTCAGAAGGAACTACCTTAGGCAGAAAACTAGACAAAGTACATAACACTGCTTTGTCCTGATAAAAGACTAAATATGGAGGCTCACAAGAAAGAGCTGATAATTCAGAAACTATCAGTGTAAAAGGAAGTAGGCACTACAGCCAGGTGCTTGCAAAAAATCCAAAAATGTAATAATAAAAAAGCAACATAAATACAAAAGTTCATCGTGGACAAAAAAAGGGGAAAACACACTTACAGACAGGCAGGTGTGACAAAAGGCAAGTGTCTGACGCGTTTTGCGCCCCCTACAGGTGCTTACACATAGACATAATACTAATAATAAAGGGTGTGCTATTTATACCAATATACAAAAAAGGTTTGACCCTCGGATAACCACTGTGAGTTAAAATACCAGACTGACAAGTCACTGTCTGAATACAATAAAAAACACACAATAATGTGTATTGACAGATCTATATCTTATCCATATATATATATATATATATATATATATATATATATATATATATATATATACACATAAATATCTATAGCCCTACTGCTAAAAAATGCATTTATACTGTAATGGCCATAAATCATTTATAAATCTATGCTACACAAGAAAAGACAGAGATGAGAACAAAAACACATTTCAAAATGTGTTAAATTAATTTACACCATTCAGGAGACATTATAGCATAATTACTTCACTATGCTTACCAAGATAGTGGCTGATAGAGATCAGAATGCACATTTCTGTGAGTTATATATAGGGAAATATTAGAGAATGTGGCTATACATCAATAAAAAAATGTCATATTCCCTATTCATACCAAATGGACTTTGTGTTTTTAGTTGCAGTATCCAAAATATTTATTTTCTTTCCAATATTTTGTACCTATTTCCTCCTCTTGGAGGCACAATAGCTAAATCTAAAACCTGTATAGTAAAATCTGCTACATTAGTAAAATGTTCACCATTATAGTGGTTCGCCACCGCAGATTCTTTCACATAATTCCTAACATCCCTAGAGTGTTCTCCACACCTCTTTCTGACCTCTCTTTCTTACATTATTGTGCTTTTTTATTGTATGTAGACAGCGACTTGTCAGTCTGGTATTTTAACTCACAGTGGTTATCCGAGGGTTAAAATTTTTTTGGTATATTGGTATAATTAACACACCCTTTATTGTTTGTATTATGTCTATGAGTAAGCGCCTGTAGGGGTCGCGAAATGCGTCACAGACACTTGCCTTTTGTCACACCTGCCTATCTGTAAGTGTGTTTTCCCCTTTTTTTTGTCCATGAACTTTTGTATTTATGTTGCTTTTCTATTTTTAATTTTTTTTATTTTTTGCAAGCACCTGGCTGTAGCACCTACTTGCATTTACACTGTTATGCTTCATTGCAGAGTAGTTCATCCGTTACTCTGTTATGGCACTCCAGGAGACGTCAACTGTTTTGGGCAACTTTTCATGCACTTCCAGGTCACCGGTCAGGGGTGGATTTAATGCTGGAGTTGTTGGGACCGATACCTCCGTCAACACTAACCAATTACACACGGACCCTTCCGTGCACTAAAAAATCAGAGACTGTGCTTCACCAATGCAGCATTGGCATTCAGAGGGAACAGCAAATGTTTACAAGTGAGTACAAATTGTTGCCATATGGCTTGGTTCATTGTATGGCTTATGATTACTTTACTTTGCTTCCATTGCTGTTACATCGCTGCATGTTTGACTGTGTTCAGGATTTTACTACACAGTGATTACTAGTTTGTCTCATTTATCTGATTCCTAAGATATTTGCCCATAAGTAACTCCTGTATTACAGGTGCTTTGCTGGAAGCGTTTTTCATTATTTTATTGTTTTGTGATTAACGCTATACTTACTTAAACAGACATGGCAAGTGTAGACTCTGGATAAGCAGATTCTATATCAGCAAATATGCTGCTAATGAAGACAGGATTGAACACATTAATCTGGATGAATTTTTCAATATGGGGAATAGAAAAGATTTTTTTTTTATCTAATTTTCTCTATGGAGGAAGTAACTAATGAATATCCAGAGATGAAACATCAATTTAGAACCTTGGAAAACACCATGGTTAATGATTTGAGACTTATGTGGGACATTGTGGCTTTTAATAAATATTTAGATACTCAAAGGATCCCTAGGGGGTTACGCATAAAGAAATATCCTTCTTTTCAATTTGATGATCAGGAGGATACTGAGGATTGGAATGTTGCCCTCTCTGAGTGCTCATTTAAGCTTATTAGAATCCTGATTCATGTAAAAATAAAAGGCAAATTAAATTGAGCTCTACTATATCTGATCTTAAAGAGGATCTAAAACAATATACCAACAGTCGCCCTTCGAAAATTGCAAAGAGCTAATAGAAATAAGAACAAGAAACAACAACAACATAAACAAACTAAAGGCAAAAACAAGCAAGGGATTTGTCCAGATGGTTCCACACATCAAGCACCCAAATCCATCCTGAAAAAGAAAAAGGACAACAACAAAGTGGTCTTCAGTGGATATGAGGGGGATATAGAAGCATCCTTCACGGGGACTTCCTATGCCTCTACCTGTTCCTCCTCCCTCTCTTCTGTTTCTTCTTCCCTTTACCCCCCCTCTTCTGCTTTTTTACAGGGCACACCGAGGGACAGATCGGAAGAGACACCCCTAGTTGTGAGACCGAAAAACAAGACAAATGATTCAGTCAGAAAAAGGAGAAGAAGATGGAGGGATCAAAGGAAGAGGAAGACAGAAGAAGAGAGGACATTAAATAGTTCTATTGCACAATTGAACTGTTCACAAAGCGACACTTCTGAGGCGTACAGTGTTATTAACCTGTCTAAACATATTCTCACTATTGATGAAAATAGAGTATTAGCTAAAGGATTTGGGTTTGCCCCCACTTCTTTTTTTTTTTTAAATCTTTTATTTGTTGCATAAGCCATCAAAAAATAATACAATCATACTGATCAAATGATATCTGCCACGCAGGGCACAATAATAAACTTTATAACAGAAATAGATTGCAAGAAATTTGACAATTTTGTATCATTCCTCCATAATTTGTCAGTATCTAAACAAAGACTTGGCTTAGAATTTTTCTTTTATCCTAAATAATAAAAAAGAAGAAGAAGAACAAAACCAAAGCAAAACAAAACAAAAAAAAAAGGGGAAACCCCTCCAACACCTCCCCGCTCAGTGCTTCCTTTGTATGATATCTAATTTAATCTTGAGATTATTCTCTGTAGCTAGTAATCCATGATGCCGGAAATTCATCATGTAGTACTAACTCCATAAAGCTATCTGAACTTAAAAACGGGGATAATATTCGTTTTTGAATATGAGGTGAATATGACTTTATTATTGGTAACCAATCTAGCAAAAACCTTTTTATTTTATTTTCTTTGGCTGATTTTAAGTGAAAGGACTCAAAGATTATTTGATTTTGTATTCCCTGAGTAAGCATAGAAAAAGAAGGGGCCGCTTTCGCTTTCCAATTTTTTGCTATAAGATGTCTAGTTGATAGAATAATTGAAGTCAAAGTTTTTAGTCTCAAAGAGGAATTGATAAGTTGAATATTGAGAAAGATAATACTCTCTGGTTTGAATAGTATATCAGCACCATAATATTTTTTTAGCCAGAAGGATAATTTTTTCCATAGTTGTATCAATCTTGGGCAATAATAAAACATATGTAATAGATCTGCTTTAGGGTACGAGCAACGAGGACAGTTAGCAGATTGTGAGATATACATTTTTGACAATTTAGCTGGTGTTATATAGAACCTATTTAGGATTTTAAAATGTGCTTCTTTCCAACTTGATGGGGCTCGGCTCCTATTAACCAAGCTGCAGCTCTGTTCTATTTCTCCCTCTTCTAGATTAGGGCAATCTCGTGACCAAGATATAAAGATGTTATTAAGAAAAATGAGGCTCTGTTTATTCAACATGATATCATACATGAGAGAAATTGAAGGTAGTCCTATTTTGAATTTCAAAATACATTTTTTAATATCAGACCATGCCAGAGACCGGTCCAAACCCCATGATTGATTACTGACATAGTGTCTTAGCTGAAAATAGGCAAACATGTCCTTTCTAGGAAGGCCAAATTGAACGACAAGAGACTCAAATGTATGAATGTAACCATCATTGTGTAGAATTTGGTACATGTTTATAAGTCCTTGGTAGGCCCATCTTTTAAATACGGCCTGGGTATGTCCTGGAGAGAAATCTACCGTGCCAATTATCGGGAGAAATTCAGAGAAGGAATAATCTAGTCCTAGAAAAGTACAAAGTTTTTGCCAGGCTTCAATAATGTTTTTTATAGTTATCAATCTACTAATATTAAACGGTAGCTCTTTATATGAACAATGTAAACTAGCTTTAATAGAAAAAGGATATATCATATAGCTTTCCATAGACGAACAAGAAAATATATTTGTGTCTGCTAACCAGTCTATAGCAATTTTGGCTAAACACGCAATATTATATAATTCGATATTAGGTAAGGCAAGACCAGCTAAACCCCGAGGATGCATTAGTTTTCTTAACGCGATACGTGGTTTTTTGTTCTTCCAGATAAATCTGGAAAATATAGAATATAATTTACGTAAATCGGTAGAAAGAAGGAATAAAGGTAGGTTCTGCAACGGGTGTAATAGTCGTGGGAATATAATCGTCTTAATGACGTTGACACGAGCAGACAGTGAAATAGGTAACGATACCCAACTTTCTAAGTCAGTTTTAATTTTTCGCATAAGAGGAGGTATATTGAGTTTATACCAGAGTTTAGGATTAGCATGTATATAGATACCTAGATATTTCACTATTTCCGAAGTTTTGAAAGGATGGATAGAGTTTGAATGACTATTTTTCTTGATCCACATTAATTCGCTTTTCTTGTAATTGATTTTATAGCCTGAGAAAGAGCTAAAAATATTCAAGCTTTTCATTACACTGGGGATTTCCTGTGCTAGATTTTCTAGAAATATAAGCAGGTCATCTGCGTATATAAGAAGTTTTAAGACTTGGGAGCCAGGGTTTGCCCCCACTTCTAATCTTTCAAGTTTTAATACTTTGCTTGACATTAATAAAATTGTGCGCAAATTATCATTAAAGCGCTTCTTTTCCCTCACCAAAGGTCTAGATGTGGATTACATAGATACATTTGAGCCAAATGAAGACAAAGCATTGTGTCACTTGGATAGAGCACATTTACCCTTCAATGAGGCATACTCTGTGGTAAACCTCGCTGACCTATATAGTGGTGAGAGGAAAGAAACTCAACCTTGTGAAATAGTGAAACCTAAATAATCTGGATCAGACTTTTACCCTGTCCATTTCAGGGTGCCCCTTATAAGTGCTTTCCAAAGATTGGTCTAAGAGGATAAACTTAAGTTAGAAACACCAATGATGTCCCCCAAAACTTGAGTTTCAAGGAACGTCAGGCTATCAAGTCCCTTCAAGATAATGACTGTATAGTCATTAGAAATTCTTATAAGGGGGGCAGTATTGTTGTTCTAGATAAAGAGTATTACTTTCTAGAAGCCAATAAATAATTATCAGATACTAAAGTTTATCAAAAGCTTGGGTCCAATCCCACAATGAAATATAAGGAAGAGCTTAGAAAATTAGTATTTAAGGGGGTGCATTTGTTTGTTTTTTTGGGAGAATCTGATACAGACTCATTGATCCCACAAAATCCTTTAATATCCATCTTTTACCATATCCCCAAGGTCCACAAGGACCTCTTGCATCCCCCCGGGAGACCTATTGTCTCAGGGGTGGGGTCTTTGTTTGAGCTTTTGGGAGCATGGTTAGATAGTATATTGCAACCTTTGGCTATTAAATAACTATCATATCTAAAGGATAGTTCACATTTGTTGCACACTTTACAAACTGTGGCTTGGAAACCTGATTACACATGGCTTGTGGTGGATATAACATCACTTTATACCTCCATACCCCAACATCTTGGAATTAAGGCTGTTGAATTTTTTCTAGAGAGAGAATTGAGTTTGGAATATGAGACAAAAAAATACATAGGAGATGTCCTTAGATTGCTTTCACATAATTTTTTTATGCATGATGGTAGTTATTGCCGTCAAATTTGTGGTACCGCAATGGGGGCAAAATTTGCCCCAGCCTTTGCAAATTTGTATGTGTCTTGGTGGGAATAAACCTACGCCTATAGTGTCCTAAATCCATGGTTGGCAGATATTTTGCTATTTGTGAGGTATATAGATGATCTTCTGATCATTATGAAGAAACCTTTTAATGATATGGAATTTAAAGACTTTATTAAGTTTCTGGATAACAACTTCATGAATTTAAGATTTACTGGAATATTTGATCCATTGGAGGTTAGCTATTTAGACTTAACTCTTGAGATGGCTAATAATAATATTATCACGAAAACTTATAAGTCCACTGCTGGCAATACGATATTACACGCTACCTCCCAGCATCCCAAACATCTCATCAAAGCAATACCTAGAGGACAGTTTATAATATTGAAAAGAAATACCAAGTCAGTAGAGATTTATGAAGATCAATCCAAAGAACCTAAAAATAGACTTGTCACCAGGGGTTATGATGAACACAAATTGGAAAGGTGTCGCAATGAAATTAGGGAATATAGTAATCTTACCCCCAAAGTTAGTAAAAGTATGGATAATTCCTATCTGGAATCCATAGTATTTACAACTGAATTTACTAGCCAGTTTTCAGAGATAGTAAAAATTCTCAGGAAACACCTTCATGTGCTTGAGGGTGATGAAGTTCTTGCCCCGTTAATCAAAAAATGTAAATTTGTATCTAACAAAACCTAAAAACATTAGCTAGGTGTCTTTCACCCAGTGTCATCAAAAGGGTTTAAACAGCTGGTACTAATTAGTTTAAAAAACAGGGTAATTTTAAATGTATGAGCAAAAACTGCCAAATGTGTGCCCGTATTGGCTCTGGTAATAAATTCACTAGCAGCATCACTAAACGGAGCTATAATATTAATTGGTATGATAATTGTGGTAGCATTTTTGTAGTTTATTTACTGACTTGTAATCTTTGTCAGTGCCAGTACGTAGGCCAAACCTAAAGAGAGGTCAGAAAGAGGTGTGAATAACACTCTAGGGATGTTAGGAATTATGTAAAAGAATCTGCGGTGGCGAACCACTATAATGGTGAATATTTTACTAATGTAGCAGATTTTACTATACAGGTTTTAGATTTAGCTATTGTGCCTCCAAGATGAGGAAATAGGTACAAAATATTGGAAAGAAAATATATATTTTGGATACTGCAACTAAAAACACGAAGTCCATTTGGTATGAATAGGGAATGTGATTTTTTTTTATTGATGTATAGCCACATTCTTTAATATTTCTCTATATATCAGCCACTATCTTGGTAAGCATAGTGAAGTAATAATGCTATAATGTCTCCTGAATGGTGTAAATTCATTTTTTTTTAAAATGTGTTTTTGTTCTCATCTCTGTCTTTTCTTGTGTAGCATAGATTTATACATCATTTATGGCCATTACACTATAAACACATTTTTTAGCAGTAGGGCTATATATATTTATGTATATATATATATATATATATATATATATATATATATATATATATATATATATATATATATATATATATATATATATATATATATATATATATATAAGATATACAGGGAGTGCAGAATTATTAGGCAAATGAGTATTTTGACCACATCATCCTCTTTATGCATGTTGTCTTACTCCAAGCTGTATAGGCTCGAAAGCCTACTACCAATTAAGCATATTAGGTGATGTGCATCTCTGTAATGAGAAGGGGTGTGGTCTAATGACATCAACACCCTATATCAGGTGTGCATAACTATTAGGCAACTTCCTTTCCTTTGGCAAAATGGGTCAAAAGAAGGACTTGACAGGCTCAGAAAAGTCAAAAATAGTGAGATATCTTGCAGAGGGATGCAGCACTCTTAAAATTGCAAAGCTTCTGAAGCGTGATCATCGAACAATCAAGCGTTTCATTCAAAATAGTCAACAGGGTCGCAAGAAGCGTGTGGAAAAACCAAGGCACAAAATAACTGCCCATGAACTGAGAAAAGTCAAGCGTGCAGCTGCCAAGATGCCACTTGCCACCAGTTTGGCCATATTTCAGAGCTGCAGCATCACTGGAGTGCCCAAAAGCACAAGGTGTGCAATACTCAGAGACATGGCCAAGGTAAGAAAGGCTGAAAGACGACCACCACTGAACAAGACACACAAGCTGAAACGTCAAGACTGGGCCAAGAAATATCTCAAGACTGATTTTTCTAAGGTTTTATGGACTGATGAAATGAGAGTGAGTCTTGATGGGCCAGATGGATGGGCCCGTGGCTGGATTGGTAAAGGGCAGAGAGCTCCAGTCCGACTCAGACGCCAGCAAGGTGGAGGTGGAGTACTGGTTTGGGCTGGTATCATCAAAGATGAGCTTGTGGGGCCTTTTCGGGTTGAGGATGGAGTCAAGCTCAACTCCCAGTCCTACTGCCAGTTTCTGGAAGACACCTTCTTCAAGCAGTGGTACAGGAAGAAGTCTGCATCCTTCAAGAAAAACATGATTTTCATGCAGGACAATGCTCCATCACACGCGTCCAAGTACTCCACAGCGTGGCTGGCAAGAAAGGGTATAAAAGAAGAAAATCTAATGACATGGCCTCCTTGTTCACCTGATCTGAACCCCATTGAGAACCTGTGGTCCATCATCAAATGTGAGATTTACAAGGAGGGAAAACAGTACACCTCTCTGAACAGTGTCTGGGAGGCTGTGGTTGCTGCTGCACGCAATGTTGATGGTGAACAGATCAAAACACTGACAGAATCCATGGATGGCAGGCTTTTGAGTGTCCTTGCAAAGAAAGGTGGCTATATTGGTCACTGATTTGTTTTTTGTTTTGTTTTTGAATGTCAGAAATGTATATTTGTGAATGTTGAGATGTTATATTGGTTTCACTGGTAAAAATAAATAATTGAAATGGGTATATATTTGTTTTTTGTTAAGTTGTCTAATAATTATGCACAGTAATAGTCACCTGCACACACAGATATCCCCCTAAAATAGCTATAACTAAAAACAAACTAAAAACTACTTCCAAAACTATTCAGCTTTGATATTAATGAGTTTTTTGGGTTCATTGAGAACATGGTTGTTGTTCAATAATAAAATTAATCCTCAAAAATACAACTTGCCTAATAATTCTGCACTCCCTGTAGATCTGTCAATACACATTATTGTGCTATTTTATTGTATTCAGACAGCGACTTGTCAGTCTGGTATTTTAAATCACAGTGGTTATCCAAGGGTTAAACTTTATTTTGTATATTGGTATAAACAGCACACCCTTTATTGTTTGTATTATGTCTATGTGTAAGAGCCTGTAGGGGGCGCGAAACGTGTCAGACACTTGCCTTTTGTCACACCTGCCTGTCTGTAAGTGTGTTTTCCCCTTTTTTTGTCCATGAACTTTTGTATTTATGTTGCTTTTTTATTATTATTTTTTTTTATTTTTTGCAAGTACCTGGCTGTAGCACCTACTTGCATTTACACTGTTATGCTTCATTGAGGAGCAGTTCATCCGCTACTCTGTTACGGCACTCCAGGAGACGTCAACTGTTTTGGGCGACTTTTCATGCACTTCCGGGTCACCGGTCAGGGGTGGATTGAGTGCTGGAGTTGTTGGGACCGATACCTCCGTCAATTAAAACTATCCTAGCTGAGAAAATACCTAGCAAAAACAAAATTGTCTAAGATAACTGAATATCCAAGATATGCATAGGTTCAAAGGTAGGAGATTGCAACACTCTAAGAACCAAATTTAAACTCCATGGAGAAGCAGCAGGCTTAGTAACAGGTCTGATTGTAGCCAAGGCCTGAACAAACGTCTAAATATCAGGAAGACAAATCAGTTTCCTATGCAACAAAACAGAAAGGGGAAGAAATATGACCCTTAAGAGTACTAGCCGATAAACTCTTGTATAGTCCATCCTGAAGGAATTGTAAGATACAAGTAATTCTAACAGAATGCCATGTATATCCCCGATCTGAACACAAAAATATATATTCTTTCCACACCTTGTGGCAAATTCTTCTAGTAACAGAAACCTTGATTCAGGCTTGAAAGCCTATCACAGTCAGAAAAACCTCTCTGAAAAAGAACTAATCGTTCAATCTCAAAGCAGTTAAACTGAGTGACTGAAAATTTTGATAAAAGAACGGGCCCTGAGAAAGCTCCTGACATTGTGGCAGATGCCACAGAGGAGAGTTGAGATCTCTACTAGAACTGCATACCACATAGTGCAAGTCAATGCAAGAGCTATTAATATGGCAGAATTGTTTTCCTGCATGATCCGAGCATAGATAAACTAGAAAGACTAAGGAACTGATAGGGTGTCTATCAATTGCAACTGAGGATCCCTCAATCTCAACCCATATCTGGGAAGTTTGTTGTTCAGACAAGATGCCATCAGGTCTATCTCTGGAAGACCCCAACAAATCACCAATTCATTGAAAATGTTCTGGTTGAGAGACTATTCCCCTGAGTGGGGCTGAAATAGCACTCTGGTAAACTTCTGCCTAATTCAGGATATGAGAAACCTCCATCTCTAAAGAACTGCAGGTACCCCCTTGATGATTGATGTAGGCTACCACCGTGATGTTGTCTGACTGAAAGTGAATTAAAAGAACTGAACTGAGAAGAGGCTATGACATTTATTGGTAGCCTCGCCTCCTGAGGCGACCAAACTCCCTTCAAGACCTGAGAGTGCTCCCCAGCCTGACCAGCTGGCGTCCATTGTTTATTTCCCATGATGCACACAGAAATCCTATACCTTGAAACACTGGAATAGGGGATGTCCACCAGGACAGATACTGTTTGACTGACGGGTCCAAAATAAATTAACTGGGGTAGGTTGGAGTGAACTCCATTCCACTGTCTTAGCATGCGCATGCATAGCTGGAGAGGAAGTAAATAAAACCTTGCAAATGGAATGGTGTCTGATGCTATAACCATCAGACCCATGACCTCCATGCACTGAGCAATCATAGGATGAGAGAAAGACTATAGATTACAGCAGGCTGACTGCAGGTTGAGCTTGCAAAAATACCCTCATGGCGACAGAGTCTATGATTACTCTCAGAAAGGATACTCTTGTAAGAGGAGTAAGCAAACTCTTGGACATACTGACTTTAAAGCCATGACTGCAAAGAAACCAAAGTAGTTTCACTTTATATATAGAATGGGCCTGAACGTACCCTCCTTCTTTGGTACAATGAAAAGAGTGCAATAGAAACCCTTTCCCTGATCTGCCGCCGGAACTGGGACAATAACTCATGTCCTCCAGATTCTGCACAATTTGAAAGAAAGCTGTTCTTTTTACTGATCTCATCACCCAGGGATCTTGAACAGACGAAGACCAGGCCTTCTGAAAAAGACTTAACCTGCCCCCTATACGAGTGAAAGGTTTGTATTGGGGCCACACCTTCATGCAGACTTGTTATTGGATATTGGTATTTTTTGCATTAATGCAAAATATCTGAATATTGGTGTAACAAATGAAGGAATTTGCCAGCTTTAAGTAACGGATGCATTTCTGAATATCCTCTATGGATGACGCGTCAAAAAACGAAGCCAGATAAAGAATCGCACCAGAGAGATGCAGCTCCTGCAACCGCAGCTTTACCAACTGCCAGTTGCTGTAACCAGGGAAGGAACTAGGAATACTTCAACTGACTTAGATTTAGGTGTGAAAATAATATCCAATTTCCTTACAGGCCTATCCCCAAACTCCTAATGTCTTCAAGACTTCCTTAAAGGATTATAAAAGTGTGCTATAACTTAATTTAGCAAACGATACACACTGATTTAGATGTTTAATAGAAATATATTCTGCTTACTTTAAAAAACTCCAAATAAATAAAAAATATATAATAATATAATGCTTACCTATTAAATTATTTTCCTTCTTGTCAGTGAGAGTCCACAAAATCATTCATAACCTATGGGAAATACTTCACCTGGCCATAATGAGGAGGCAAAAACACCCCAATCAGAGAAGTAGTTTAAGCCGAAGACAAGGAAAAGTAGAGAGGTGCCATAAGACTGGGGCCACTACACTATTTCGGGGTGGGTTTGTAGACTCTCACTGCCAGGAAGGAAAATAATTTATCAGGTAAGCATCAATTATATTTTCCTTCCAATGGCACTGAGAGTCCACCCAAGCTTTGGAGTTCACCAAAATTTTAAGGAGGGAAAGGTAATATAAGGCAGTCCTTATTTACTAGGCACCAACTCCACATGAGGACCTCTCAATCTTGATCCATATCTTGGTAACTTGGCATTGAGCTGGGAAGACATCAGATCTATCTCCGGACATCCCCACCTGCGGGTGATCTCGCAAAAACATTTCCACAGAATGAAGAGTTTTCCTGCTCAGAAATTCTTATCCCAATCCTCCACACCTGGAATGTGGATGGCTGATATCAAACATTGGTAAGTCTCTGCCCATTGTAGGATATGAGACATCTCCAGCTTCACCACAGAACTACACATTCCCCCTGGTGGTTGACATAAGCCAAGGTTGTGATGTGCGATTGGAATATAATATAAAGGACAGAAAATAACTGTGGCCATGACAGGAGAGCGTTGAAAATGGCCCTCAACTCCAGAACATTGATAAGAATACTCACTTTCTCTGGTTTTCAGGTTTCCTAAGCTCTCAGAGAACCCCACACAGTGCCCCAGCCAGTCAAATCCACATCTGTTATAATTTCCCAGGATGGTCCCAGGAAACACATACCCTGGAACATGGGTTCCTGAGAAAGCCACCAGGAGAGAGATTTTTGTCTGTGGATCTAGAGATATTACCTGAGACAGGTCTGCATGATTTCCATTCCATTGCCTGAGCATACATAACTGTAAAGGTCTCAGATGAAAGCAAGCAAACGGAATAGCATCTGAAGCTGCAACCATAAGACATACTGCCTCCATGCATTGAGCCACTGAAGGCTGAGGAGTAGATAGCAACCAGCCTGTAGCTTCTTCCTGTGTTGATCTGTGAAATAAATATGCATGCTGACAGAATCTATGATGATCCCTAGGAAGTTCCCTCTCCTGCAGGGAACGAGAGAACTTTTCTCCAGATTTAACTTCTAGCCATGCGTCCCAAGATACCAAAGCAACTTCTCTATGAGATATTTTGCTAAATGTAAAGATGGGAAGAAGAAACTAGCCCTTTCCACTCTTTGGTTTGATCTTAAGGGAATATCTAATACTATGATCGCATGATCTGAGATACTTATATTGTGTATTTTAGTTTTAACTTCTAAATTAAAAAGTGAATTTGATATCAAAAAGAAATCTATCCTAGATAAAGAGTCGAAAGCTTTTGAATCACAGGTGAACATTTTAATGTCAGGGTGTTGTATACGCCATATATCATGAAGCTTAAGGTTTTTACATATTTTTACGAATATTTTAGCCTTCTGCTTGGAGAGAAACGCTTTCACAGGGCTGAATTTATCTAGATTAGTAGGTATTAAATTCAAGTCACCTGCCAATATTACATTCTGTCCAATGTATTCAGATAAATGAAAGATAAGGTTATTCCAGAAATGTATATCTATTTTATAAGGGCCATATACGTTGCATAAAATTAGTTTCACTCCATTGACCTGTAACTCTACTACCAGCCATCTTTCATCTGGATCTATATCGGTTTTGATAATATTGTATGTCAACTTTTTGTTTAATAATATTGCCACTCCTTTCTTTCTCCTTGAACAGTTGGTATCTATCACCTCCCCAACCCATTTACTTTTAAGTTTAACCACTTCTTCCAATTTTAGATGGGTTTCCTGTATAAAAGTTATATCAGGATTGAGTTTCCCCAGTTGTCGGACTATCTTCCTTTTGATTGTGGAGGTGATGCCACCAACATTCCAGGAAAGACATCTAATAATCTCCCTCACCATAAGTTACTATTAAGTTTTGTGTAAAGGGAAGAGGAAAGCGGGGGAGTAGGGGAAAAAATAAAAACCCACTTCAACCAAAATTTGCCAGTACTTGTCATTAACTTTCACTGACACATCCTAGTTCGGATATTTTCTTTAACTCATACAGCTATAACACTTAAAGCCCTAAATTTACTCTAATTTCTTCTTTTTAAAGAAATCCTTAGCTTCCACTGCATTGCCCAGATTTATTAGGCCACCCTGTTCTTCAATGACAATCTTTGCAGGATACAATAGCCTAGCTTTATATCCCAATTGTATTAGCTTGGTACAGTATGGAGCCATTTCCTTCCTCTTAGCGGCAGTGTCACTGGAGTAGTCCTGAAAAAGCCAAATTCTGCTTTCCCCAACTATCCATTTTTCCTTTTTTCTATATAACCGCAAGATGTTAATTTTATCTTGAAAGTCTAAAAATCTAATCATAATTGATCTATTAATTTTTTTTCCAGTGGCACTGTCCCTAGGAGGGCCCATCCGGTGGGCTCTTTCCACCTTTAATGGGAGATTCTGTTGCTCAATACCTAGTATTTGCGGTAGCATAAATGCGGCAAAATTTAGTGTATCTTTAAATTCCTCTGTCTCTGGGAGGCCTATAATTTTTACATTATTCCGTCTGGAGCGGTCTTCCAGATCATCTATTCTAGCATTCAAAGATTTAGTTTTTTTGTCTTGTGCTGATACTATCTTTGAATGACTATTAAGTGTATCCTCAATTGCTGATATCCTCCTATCATCTGCCTCAGTTAGTCTACTAGCAAATTGCCTGACTTCCACTGATAGATTTGCCATCTGACTTTTCAATAATTCAAATTGAGGTAAAAAGATATCTGATAGCTGGTTCACCATTGACTGCATATCTGTTTTCGTTATTGCCCCTTCAGTGTGAGTCTCACTGAGTGCCTCAGATAGTCGGCTTTTCTTATCTTTTGTTTTAGGAGGCATGGTCTGTGTGGTGCTATAAGTGCTGGAAAGATATCTTTCCATGTGATCTAACGCTATACGTGAAAGGGAGGAGGAATATTTGTGAGGTGACACAGTTTCTTCTTTTCCTTTTCTTCCTCCTTCTTAACAAGGAATGAAGATGTGTGGGAGCGTGTTAGTGCTATCAAAAAATAAATAGATAAAGAAAGAAAATAATAATGTATATGTGTTATCGTGCTAATTAAATGACCATGACATTGCTTGTCTAATTAATCCAAACCCAGCTAGCATAAGCACAATACCCTATAATCCTATATGCACTGTTTCCGGGGTCAAGATCCTACCTTCTATATATATATGCCCCAAATTAGTTTAGCATTTATTATGTTTTTCAATAGCCAGGGCCAGTAGCATAAACCCTCTAGCCTTATGTCTTTACCTACTGTTCATCTACAGCTGTAGTCCTGTATTTAATACTTTTACTCTTATAAGTTTGTATTGTATTCCCAACTATGATACAATATCACTTATCAAACCTAGTTATAGCAAATGTAATCTGTATCCACCTAAGGTAGGCCAAACCTGATAGTGCTACTTTCACAGATACTTGATTCACCTCGTATACATATATCTTTAAATCCTCAAAACATTTTCTTCAATTTCAAACATTTTATAATCTGTAAATTGCATTTGGCAAGGATAGAAATCGTATGAGACCAGTTTCTAGCACTTTATCAGTAGTACTATTACTTTAACAACAAAAATTTTCCCTAATAAACTCCGCTAGTTTTTGCAAAAAAAAAACAAGAAAAAATAAATACATAAATAAATATATGCAGGAGAGAAAAGAGAAGAAACCACTTACTAGCAATTTCTCGATAATACAGTTCCTTTATCAGCAACTAGACCCTTCACAAACCATCTAAGCTAGTCTTCACGCTATTTCATAGTATAAACACTGTATCTCTCTTGATAATTCACAACTTTCAACTTATTGGACCACTTAATCATTTAACCTTTCAGGACCTTCTTCCAGATTCAAGACAACAACAAGATACATTTGCAGCAGATATAATACAGCATTTCTGTTCTCACATAAATTATAACCTGGGGTTTCCTGATATGTACTTCTTATGATACCTTTCTAATATATTTAAAGCCCTGGCAAGCGTAAATCATTGCTTTAACCATACATTACTCTGGGCACATATATATATTCTGTCAGATAACCACGCTTATAGTTTCATGCTCCAGTTCAAAACTAGAAGTAGTAAGAGGAGATGAAAAAGGAGAAGGCAGGGCAACAAACAGTCCCAAACAACCTTTCCCCGTTCCTCTCCTTCCTCTTCTTTCTTTCAGTTAATCCTTGTCGTTTATTTTATTTCACCCAACAACTAGAAAAGCAATAGAATATATCCAGATCTCCCTTTAGCTGTGGTTGCTTACATCTCATATCTTAGAAGGAGATAGATAAGTATTCTGTTCAAGATAGCAATCTGCCTTTCCCTTTAATACACAAACTGTTTTTATCCACTCTGGCATGCAAAACCCTCCTGCACAGTACTTGTGGTTTCTCTGATACTCCTCTGCTTGGACCACGGGACTGTATATTTGAGCTGTAGCAGTTGACAGTTATCCCTGGCCCTAGATGACCGGCTGCAGATCCCTATCCAGCTGGATGTCTGCCAGCACAACACTGCTAAACACAGACTCTATGCTCCAGATCAGTACCGCTCTGACTTCCGTGCTGTCTCAGGGGAATACCACGCTTACCCGCTTACTCCATTTTTAAACTTCATGCAAGTCTCTCTTAAGCGCTCTCCTTCATCTGCCGGCTTGTTCAGTCAGCCCAGCGTCTTCCACTGCTGACTCTGTTCCCGCTGTCTGTTCAGCTACTGCATACCTTGTCAAAGGGCTAGTGTAGCACAGCTGCTCAGGAGCTTCTAGCAAATTTCGGTTGCGGCTCTAGTGGATGAACCACTTGCAGCTCTTGGTGGCTTCCAGGTCAAACCCCTCAGTCACAGGGGTAGGTGTCCTAGGGAGGCAACTGCTTTCTACCTCCAACAACGGACCTTGACCACAGGACGATCTGAGTTGAGCTCTATCGAGCAGCACGCCATTTTTGCGTGCTCCTTCTGCCTCCTCCCTCCGGGAAACCACCCCTAAATACGCATGCTGACAGAATCTATGATGATCCCTAGGAAGTTCCCTCTCCTTCTGGGAACGAGAGAACTTTTCTCCAGATTTAACTTCTAGCCATGCGTCCCAAGATACCAAATCAACTTCTCTATGAGAGATTTTGCTAAATGTAAAGATGGGGCTTGTACCAAGATGTTGTCCAAGTATGGTGCTATCCTAATGCCCTGTAGTCAGAATACAGTGAGCAAAGTTCCCAACAACTTTGTAAAAATTCTGGGAGCCATAGCTAGGTCAAATGGGAGAGCTATGAATTGGTAATACTTGTCTAGAAAGGCAAACCTAAGGTACTGGTAGTGATCTTGGTGAATTGGTATGTGAAGGTACGCATCCTTCAGTTCTATGGTAGCCATGAATTGACACTCCTTAACAAAAGGAAGAATGGACCTGATAGTTTCCATCTTGAAAAGGGTACCCTTACAAATTTGTTGAGGCACTTTAGGTCTAAGATGGGATGAAAAGTTCCTTCTTTCTTGGAAACTATGAAGAGGTTTTAATAAAATCCTGTTCCCCTCTCTGACTGTGGTACAGGGATCACCACTCCTATAGCTACCAGATCGTCCACACAGCGTAGAAAAGCCGTTCTTTTTTTTTTTTTACCGCTTCCCCTACATCCTTGACTAGGTCAACCTGCCCCTTGGAGGGCAGGATCGGAAACTTATTTTGTATCCTTGAGTTATGATAGCCAGAACCCAAGGATCCTGGACAGATTGGGCCCAAACTGAATGAAACCAAGATAACCTGTCCCCCACATGACCTGAGCCCAGGTCAGGGGCAAACACTTCATGCTAACTTGTTGTCTGGGGTTGATTTCTTAGGATGTTTATTCTTGTTCCACACTGGACTTCCAAATAATCCTGGGCAATTCAGATTTGGATGCCTAAGCACTCCTCTGAGTCTTGTTTGGACAAAAATAACGAAAACAGTGCATTTTCTTTTGTAAATGCAAAAACTTATTTGTTGGAAATAGAAAAATCTGTAGATCTGCCCTCAGGTAAGTCAAGCCGGGCAGCTGCAGCACCTCTGTAGATCTGCTCCATAAAAACCCAGAATATTGTGCACAAATATATGACACATACTTCAAGGGACATAAAACAAGATGGGATACAGACAAAATATAATATGTACTTTAATTATTTTACCTGCAAATTTACACTGCAGTGCCTCAACATTAACCCTTTCATTTAAATTTCCGAACTGTAAAACTAACTCCCCACACACATTTCCTTCTATGGCTGTATCTATATCTCTTGTTGTTCTGGAAGAATGCAAAAGTGAAAAGGGATTATCTGTTGGAGCTACCTAGAAGCTGTGAACTCAGTTGAAATACAATGCCTGTGTCTAAACACTGATAAGTGGGTGGACAGCATAGCTATGTAAGTATTTTTGCTTATGTTTGAAAATGATTTTAAAATACTTGCCAGCAATTTAAAAAAAAAAAAATGTATGCAAACTATTTTTAATTAATTAGCCCTTTTAGAATATGCACAGATCTCAACCTTTTTTTATGGCACTTTAACCCCTTAATGACAGAGGACTTACCAGGTACGTCATAGAAAAAGCTCCCCTTAATGACAATTGACGTACCTGCTACGTCCTCTGTTGTTTGAAGTGCTGGAAGCGATCATGATCGCTTCCAGCTGCTTACAAGGGATTGTAGTGATGCCTCAACATTGAGCCATCACTGCAATCCCATATTTTACCCACCGATGCAGAGAGGGCCACTCTGTGCGCGCTCTGTGCGTGCGCGCGCAAGCAACTTATGCACTCCTGTAAAAAAAAAAGATGATGCAGTTGAAGGAAGGGATCTCCGTTGTCAAGTAAGGGATCTGGGAGGGGGAGGGATGTAGATTATTGAGGGGGGGCCAGCTACACTACAGAAAACTAATGTTTTAAATAAAAAAGTAAAAATAAAATATTTTGGGGGGCAAATTGGGTACTGGCAGACAGCTGCCAGTACCCAAGATGGCGGCAAATAGGTAGGGGGCAGGGTTAGAGAGATGTATGGGGGGATCCGGGAGGTTTTGAGGTAAGGGGGATCCATCACTGTAGACTGTATGAAGAAAATAATAATAAAAAATAAAAAAATGCTTTTTATTTCAGTACTGGCAGACTTTCTGCCAGTACTTAAGATGGCGGGGACAATTGTGGGGTGGGGGAGGGAAGAGAGCTGTTTGAGGGGGGTCAGGGGGATCAGGGGGTGGGATGTGTCAGATGGAAGGCTGATCTCTACACTAAAGCTAAAAATTAACCCTACAAGCTACCTAATTAACCCCTTAACTGCTGGGCATATTACAAGTGTGGTGCGCAGCAGCATTTAACGGCCTTATTATTACCAAAAAGCAACGCCAAAGCCATATATGTCTGTTATTTCTGAACAAAGGGGATCCTAGAGAAGCATTTGCAACCATTTGTGCCATAATTGCACAAGCTGTTTGTAAATAATTTCAGTGAGAAACCTAAAATTGTGAAAAATATAACAGTTTTTTTTTATTTGATCGTATTTGGCGGGGAAATGGTGGCATGAAATATACTAAAATGGGCCTAGATCAATAATTTGGGTTGACTACTACACTACAATAAAGCTAAAATTAAACCTAAAAGCTCCCTACAAGCTCCCTAATTAACCCCTTCACTGCTGGGCATAATACACGCCTGGTGTGCAGTGGCATTTAGCAGCCTTCTGATTACAAAAAAGCAACACCAAAGCCATATATGTCTGCTATTTCTGAACAAAGGGGATCCCAGAGAAGTATTTAACACCATTTATACCATAATTGCACAAGATGTTTGTAAATAAATTCAGCGAGAAACCTAAAATTTGTGAAAAAATTTGTGAAAAAGTCAACAATTTTTTTATTTGATCGCATTTGGCGGTGAAATGGTGGCATGAAATATACCAAAATGGGCCTAGATCAATACTTTGGGATGTCTTCTAAAAAGAAATATATACATGTCAAGGGATATTCAGGGATTCCTGACAGATATCAGTGTCCCAATGTAACTAGCGCTAATTTTGAAAAAAGGTGGTTTGGAAATAGCAAAGTGCTACTTTTACTTATTGCCCTATAACTTGCAAAAAAAGCAAAAAACATGTAAACATTGGGTATTTCTAAACTCGGGACAAAATTTAGAAACTATTTAGAATGGGTGTTTTTTGGTGGTTGTAGATGTGTAACTGATTTTAGGGGTCAAAGTTAGAAAAAGTGTGGTTTTTTTTTCAATTTTTTTCCTCATATTTAATATTTTTTTTATAGTAAATTATAAGATATGATGAAAATAATGGTATCTTTAGAAAGTCAATTTAATGGCGAGAAAAACGGTATATAATATGTGTGGGTACAGTAAATGAGTAAGAGGAAAATTACAGCTAAACACAAACACCGCAGAAATGTAAAAATAGCCATTGTCATTAAGGGTAAGAAAATTGAAAAATGGTCCGGTCATTAAGGGGTTAAATAATGTGCACTTCAAGCAATAACTTCAGATGAAAAAGACAGTCAGAAACATTAAGTTATATGATATTAGTGTGTATCCTAGTGATAGAGTGCAGCAATAACTATCACTAAATATGTGTTCTTATGTTAACATACATTAAGGGTCCCAAAAATGAATGCCAACCCCCCTGCTCATGGTATAGGATGCCCCTTATTCCTCCAGTGTCTGAAGTAGTATGGAACCAAGGTACACCAAGGTATCGATGAGGAAAGGAAGAGGCGGGTAGCGCAATAAAACACTGCGCTCGGGGTGGAAAGTATTAATTTACTCCTCCCTGGCTCCAATGCAGCACACTATGCTCCCCCCTGCCTCCGGCCTGACCGCAGTAAACGGCTCAATTAGCGCTCTTGGATACAGTGCCTGAGCTGATAGAGGAGCATTGACTGTACTGGTGCTGAGCAGCATGTATTTAAAGGAGCCGCAACTCTAAGATACACACTGAAAAAAGTACATACATATCTTAAATGGACATAAAAACCAATGTTTCTTTTGTGATTCAGACAGAGCAGACCATTTAAAAAAAAAAGTTTCCAATTTATTTCTATTATAAAATTTGCACTACATGGCAGGAAATAGTGCCGCCGTCCAGACCTCATGCAAATGGATATCATTTTTGCAAAACTGCTGCCATTTAGTTCTCCAGAATTGGGCCGGCTCCTAAGCTTATGCTCCTGCTTTTTCAACAAAAGATACAGAGAGCAAAGAAGAATTGATAACAGAAGTAAATTAGAATATTTTTTTTTTTTCCTTTTCTTTTAACACATACTCTATTTGAATCATGAAAGAAAAATGTTGGGTTTCATATCTCTAACACTCCTGTCAGTATAAGTGTTGTCCCCACAATGGTCCAAGACTGAAATTTAAAACTAGCAGTAAGTGTGCACAAACCTCCACCTATGCAAACTTGTAAGTGTGCTGTGCTGGTGTGGTTATGCATGCAGGAAACCATACAAGGGCTGCTGATGTGAAATGGCTCTGAAGTACTTTACTGCATGTAGCTTCTCTCAGCCTGTAGGCTGTGTGAGACAAGCTAGACTTGTCCCAAGGAAATGTCCCCTCCACTGATTTTACCCAACTGTTAATCCAGATGACACAGCAGAGCAGTGGCGTCACTAGGGTTGGTGTCACCCGGTGCGGTATGTTATGGTGTCACCCCCCCTCCCCCCAGAAAGCAGACACACACAAACACAAAAACACAGGCACACACACATACAAACACTCAGACACACTTAAAACACACTCGGAGGCACACACAAACACTCGGAAACACACTCAGACACGCACAAAAACACTCAGACACACACAGAAAAACACTCAGGTACACACACAGAAACACTCAGACACACACACAAAAGCACTCAGACACACACACACACAAAAACACTCAGACACACACACACACACACACACACACACAAAAACACTCAGACACACACACATACAAAATATGTAAACTGCACTGCATTAATTATAAAGCTCATGCCTAGAGATGCTCCCTGGCTCAGCAGAGCATCAAATGAAAGATAAACAGAGCACTCTAAAAATAAATCACTAAAGAAAAGGTTTATGAAAATTCTGCTCTCTGACTCTGTTCCAAGTCTGTCAGTGCACAGCCCTGGGCCGTGTGTCTACCGTTTCTTATGGCCAAGCACCCCTGCTCTCTGCCCACCCCCAGACCCCCGCCTGCCCTCCCCTCTTCAGTGTGAACTTAGTGTACCGTAACCGTACCGGTCTGGTGGGCATCATACGTGGCTCCTTCGCTTTAGAGACAGTGTCAGACAGTCATGCGGTCAGGTGCCAGGCATCCCCCTCATGATTTCCCAGTTCCCAATTAGAGAGACAGCACAGCAGTGAGTGACTCCACTGCTCCACACGCCACTGAGCAGTGAGCACAGATAGGCAGGCAGGTTTAGGCTAGCAGCGCAACTTTGCAAGCCCCACGGCACGCCCACAACATTCATAGTGAAATTGGGCAGTGGAGGAGCAAAGTACAAACAAGCAAAAGCAGCCGGGAAAACTATTTGTGGAAATTGCAGCACTGGCTCAAAAAAATGAAGTGTCTACAACTTCCCCAGTCCCACTAATGTTCACAAATGCTGGCCACTCTAATAAAAAAAATATATGCATCTCTACATTGTATTTCTTTGTATTTCAATAAAATTTAAAAAAATTTTTTTTTGGTGGTGTCACCCCCTGGAGGGTGTCACCCAGGTGCGGCCCACACCCCCCGCACCCCCCTAGTGACGCCACTGCAGCAGAGAGATTATCCTTTACTGTTTTTAACAGTAGCTGATATACTTAGGGAGTATGTCTTAATTTCCCAGCAGGAAGAGGCTGAAAGAACTGCTACAGTAACACCCATGGCCAGCGTGTAACCACAACTCCAGCAAGTACTCTCCTAAATTCCTCTCTTCCAGAAACTATCTATTGAGGGAAAGTCTGGGATTAATATCCCTGTAAATCATCAAAAAAATCCTGAACACCTCTATCCTTGCTTTCTCCTTGACAAGGCAAATAACTACTGGGAGTAAATGGGAAAGTAGGAGAGATACTTCCCAAGAGTAAGGTATTGTGGACTCTCACCACCTTAAAAAAGAAATTGTGGATTTTCTGATTCTCAGAACTAAACAAACACACTACATACTTTGCAAGGATAATACCCTGCTACATGTCTTTCTCTAATTAGCTTTTCAAAACAATACACTCTGTACTAAGAATATGACCATGGCTAGCCTTGTGAGCTGCAGACATGATGTGTGGAGTTTGGCTATTAAAAAACAATTAGAGCAAAAAACATGTTAACTTGCTTTTAAAATATTTCAACTTGGCTGATTTGTTATACCCTTTAACGACAGGGTTAATTTGTCTACATCGGAACAATGTTCCAATGTAAACAAATTAAAATCCCTCGATCATGAGATTTCGATGATGGAAGCGCATTCTGGAAGCGCCATTGGCTTCAGGACAGCTAAACGGCTAGGACATTCCATGACGTCCTAATGGCGCTAAAGCCCAGAGCAGTTAAAATGACATGGAACGTCCTAACGGCGTTAAAAGGTTAAGGAAATACCTTTTTTAACATCCCTAAAAAACTAAATTTATGCTTACCTGATAATTTATGTTCTTCCCTGGCATAGAGAGTCCACAAATACATTACTAGTGGGAATTCAACTCCTGGCCACCAGGAGGTGGCAAAGAACAACCCATCAGAGAAGTTAAGTATCACTCCCACTTCCCATAAGCCCACAGTCATTCAGCCGAAGGAATATGGAAAGAGAAAATGACAAGGGTATAGAGGTGCCTGAGGTTTATACAAAAAAGCTGTCAACTCAAATTAAGGATGGGTCCTGCACTCTCCATGCCAGGAAAGAAAATAATTTATCAGGTAAGCATAAATTTTGTTTTCTTTCCAATAGCATGGAGAATCCACAAATACATTCTTATTACTAGTGGAGACCAAAACCCAAGCTAGAGGACACAGAATGGAAGTGTGGGAGAAACAAGACAGGCGCACCTAAACAGAAGCTTTAACCCCTTAATGACCGGACCATTTTTCAATTTTCTTACCCTTAATGACAATGGCTATTTTTAAATTTCTGCAGTGTTTGTGTTTAGCTGTAATTTTCCTCTTACTCATTTACTGTACCCACACATATTATATACCGTTTTTCTCGCCATTAAATGGACTTTCTAAAGATACCATTATTTTCATCATATCTTATAATTTACTATAAAAAAAATACAAAATATGAGGAAAAAATGGAAAAAAACACACTTTTTCTAACTTTGACCCCCAAAATCTGTTACATATCTACAACCACCAAAAAACACCCATTCTAAATAGTTTCTAAATTTTGTCCTGAGTTTAGAAATACAGTACCCAATGTTTACATGTTCTTTTTTTTTTTTGCAAGTTATAGGGCAAAAAATACAAGTAGCACTTTGCTATTTCCAAACCCCTTTTTTTCAAAATTAGCGCGTTACATTGGAACATTGATATCTTTCAGGAATCCCTGAATATCCCTTGACAAGTATATATTTTTATTTAGAAGACATTCCAAAGTATTGATCTAGGCCCATTTTAGTATATTTCATGCCACCATTTCACCGCCAAATGCGATCAAATAAAAAAAAATGTTGACTTTTTCACAAACTTTAGGATTCTCGCTGAATTTATTTACAAACATCTTGTGCAATTATGGCATAAATGGTTGTAAATGCTTCTCTGGGATCCCCTTTGTTCAGAAATAGCAGACATATATGGCTTTGGCATTGCTTTTTGGTAATAATAAGGCCGTTAAATGCTGCTGCGCACCACACTTGTAATATGCCCAGCAGTTAAGGGGTTAATTAGGTAGCTTGTAGGGTTAATATTTATCTTTAGTGTAGAGATCAGCCTCCCACCTGACACATCCCACCCCCTGATCCCCCCCTGACCTCCCTCAAACAGCACTCTTCCCTCCCCCACCTCACAATTGTCACCGCGATCTAAAGTACTGGCAGAAAGTCTGCCAGTACTGAAATAAAAATCATTTATTATTTTTTTTTTTTTTTTTCTTCATACTGTCTGCAGTCTGCATCCCCCCTTACCCCACAACCTCCCTGATCCCCCCATACATCTCTCTAACCCCCCCCCTCTACCTATTTGCCGCCATCTTGGGTACTGGCAGCTGTCTGCTAGTACCCAATTTGCCCCCAAAAAACATAATTTATGCTTACCTGATAAATTCCTTTCTTCTGTAGTGTGATCAGTCCACGGGTCATCATTACTTGTGGGATATTAACTGCTCCCCTACAGGAAGTGCAAGAGGATTCACCCAGCAGAGTTGCTATATAGCTCCTCCCCTCTACGTCACCTCCAGTCATTCGACCAAGGACCAACGAGAAAGGAGAAGCCAAGGGTGTAGTGGTGACTGGAGTATAATTTAAAAAATATTTACCTGCCTTAAAAAACAGGGCGGGGCCGTGGACTGATCACACTACAGAAGAAAGGAATTTATCAGGTAAGCATAAATTATGTTTTCTTCTGTTAAGTGTGATCAGTCCACGGGTCATCATTACTTGTGGGATACCAATACCAAAGCAAAAGTACACGGATGACGGGAGGGATAGGCAGGCTCTTTATACAGAAGGAACCACTGCCTGAAGAACCTTTCTCCCAAAAATAGCCTCCGAGGAAGCAAAAGTGTCAAATTTGTAAAATTTGGAAAAAGTATGAAGCGAAGACCAAGTTGCAGCCTTGCAAATCTGTTCAACAGAGGCCTCATTCTTAAAGGCCCAAGTGGAAGCCACAGCTCTAGTGGAATGAGCTGTAATTCTTTCAGGAGGCTGCTGTCCAGCAGTCTCATAAGCTAAACGAATTATGCTACGAAGCCAAAAAGAGAGAGAGGTAGCAGAAGCGTTTTGACCTCTCCTCTGACCAGAGTAAACGACAAACAGGGAAGACGTTTGTCGAAAATCTTTAGTTGCCTGTAAATAAAATTTAAGGGCACGAACTACATCCAGATTGTGCAAAAGACGTTCCTTCCTCGAAGAAGGATTTGGGCACAAGGATGGAACAACAATCTCCTGATTGATATTCCTGTTAGTGACTACCTTAGGTAAGAACCCAGGTTTAGTACGCAGAACTACCTTATCCGAGTGAAAAATCAAATAAGGAGAATCACAATGTAAGGCTGATAACTCAGAGACTCTTCGAGCCGAGGAAATAGCCATTAAAAATAGAACTTTCCAAGATAACAACTTTATATCAATGGAATGAAGGGGTTCAAACGGAACACCCTGTAAAACGTTAAGAACAAGGTATAAACTCCATGGTGGAGCCACAGCTTTAAACACAGGTTTAATCCTGGCCAAAGCCTGACAAAAAGCCTGAACGTCTGGAACTTCTGACAGACGCTTGTGTAACAGAATGGACAGAGCTGAGATCTGTCCCTTTAAGGAACTAGCGGATAACCCCTTTTCTAAACCTTCTTGTAGAAAAGACAATATCCTAGGAATCCTAACCTTACTCCAAGAGTAACCTTTGGATTCGCACCAATATAGGTATTTACGCCATATTTTATGGTAAATCTTTCTGGTAACAGGCTTCCTAGCCTGTATTAAGGTATCAATAACTGACTCAGAAAAACCACGCTTTGATAAGATCAAGCGTTCAATTTCCAAGCAGTCAGCTTCAGAGAAGTTAGATTTTGATGTTTGAAAGGACCCTGAATCAGAAGGTCCTGTCTCAGAGGTAACGACCAAGGTGGACAGAATGACATGTCCACCAGATCTGTATACCAAGTCCTGCGTGGCCATGCAGGCGCTATTAGAATCACGGATGCTTTCTCCTGTTTGATTCTGGCAATCAATCGAGGAAGCATCGGGAAAGGTGGAAACACATAAGCCATCCTGAAGGTCCATGGTGCTGTCAAGGCATCTATCAGGACCGCTCCCGGATCCCTGGATCTGGACCCGTAGCGCGGAAGCTTGGCGTTCTGTCAAGACGCCATGAGATCTATCTCTGGTTTGCCCCAACGTCGAAGTATTTGGGCAAAGACCTCTGGATGAAGTTCCCACTCCCCCGGATGAAAAGTCTGACGACTTAAGAAATCCGCCTCTCAGTTCTCCACTCCCGGGATGTGGATTGCAGACAGGTGGCAAGAGTGAGACTCTGCCCAGCGAATTATCTTCGATCCTTCCATCATTGCTAGGGAGCTTCTTGTCCCTCCCTGATGGTTGATATAAGCTACAGTCGTGATGTTGTCCGACTGGAACCTGATGAACCCCCGAGTTGTTAACTGGGGCCAAGCCAGAAGACCATTGAGGACTGCTCTCAATTCCAGAATGTTTATTGGAAGAAGACTCTCCTCCTGATTCCATAGTCCCTGAGCCTTCAGAGAATTCCAGACAGCGCCCCAACCTAGTAGGCTGGCGTCTGTTGTTACAATTGACCAGTCTGGCCTGCTGAATGGCATTCCCCTGGACAGATGTGGCCGATAAAGCCACCATAGAAGAGAATTTCTGGTCTCTTGATTCAGATTTAGAGTGGAATGAAGGACACGGCATGCATTTTGAAGTTTTGTTAACCTGTCCTCTGTCAGGTAAATCTTCATTTCTACAGAATCTATCAGAGTCCCCAGGAAGGGAACTCTTGTGAGTGGAAAGAGAGAACTTTTCACTTTCCATCCATGCGACCTTAGAAATGCCAGTACTATCTCTGTATGAGATTTGGCAGTTTGAAAGCTTGAAGCTTGTATCAGTATGTCGTCTAAGTACGGAGCTACTGAAATTCCTCGCGGTCTTAGTACCGCCAGAAGAGTGCCCAGAACCTTTGTGAAGATTCTTGGAGTCGTAGCCAGTCCGAATGGAAGAGCTACAAACTGGTAATGCCTGTCTAAAAAGGCAAACCTTAGATACCGGTAATGACTTTTGTGAATCGGTATGTGAAGGTAAGCATCCTTTAAATCCACTGTGGTCATGTACTGACCCTCTTGGATCATGGGCAAAATTGTTCGAATAGTTTCCATCTTGAACGATGGAACTCTTAGGAATTTGTTTAGGATCTTTAAATCCAAGATTGGCCTGAAGGTTCCCTCTTTTTTGGGAACTACAAACAGATTTGAGTAAAACCCTTGTCCTTGTTCCAACCGCGGAACTGGATGGATCACTCCCATTAATAAAAGATCTTGTACGCAGCGTAGAAACGCTTCCTTCTTTGTTAGGTTTGTTGACAACCTTGACAGATGAAATCTCCCTCTTGGGGGAGAGGATTTGAAGTCCAGAAGGTATCCCTGAGATATGATCTCTAGCGCCCAGGGATCCTGAACATCTCTTGCCCAAGCCTGGGCGAAGAGGGAAAGTCTGCCCCCCACTAGATCCGGTCCCGGATCGGGGGCCCTCAATTCATGCTGTCTTAGGGGCAGCAGCAGGTTTTCTGGCCTGTTTGCCCCTGTTCCAGGACTGGTTAGGTTTCCAGCCTTGTCTGTAGCGAGCAACAGCTCCTTCCTGTTTTGGTGCAGAGGAAGTTGATGCTGCTCCTGCTTTGAAATTACGAAAGGAACGAAAATTGGACTGTCTAGCCTTGGCTTTGGCCTTGTCCTGAGGCAGGGCATGACCTTTACCTCCTGTAATGTCAGCAATAATCTCTTTCAAGCCGGGCCCCGAATAAGGTCTGCCCTTTGAAAGGAATATTAAGCAATTTAGATTTAGACGTAACATCAGCTGACCAGGATTTCAGCCACAGAGCTCTGCGTGCCTGAATGGCGAATCCTGAATTTTTAGCCGCAAGTTTAGTTAAATGTACTACGGCATCTGAAATAAATGAATTAGCTAACTTAAGGAATTTAAGTTTGTGTGTGATGTCATCTAGTGTGGATGATTGAAGTGTCTCTTCCAGAGACTCAAACCAAAATGCCTGCTGCAGCCGTGACAGGCGCAATACATGCAAGAGGTTGCAATATAAACCCTTGTTGAACAAACATTTTCTTAAGGTAACCCTCTAATTTTTTATCCATTGGATCTGAAAAAGCACAGCTATCCTCCACTGGGATAGTGGTACGCTTAGCTAAAGTAGAAACTGCTCCCTCCACCTTAGGGACCATTTGCCATAAGTCCCGTGTGGCGGCGTCTATTGGAAACATTTTTCTGAATATAGGAGGGGGTGAGAAAGGCACACCGGGTCTATCCCACTCCTTAGTAACAATGTCAGTAAGTCTCTTAGGTATAGGAAAAACGTCAGTACTCGTCGGTACCGCAAAATATTTATCCAACCTACACATTTTTTCTGGGATTGCAACTGTGTTACAATCATTCAGAGCCGCTAATACCTCCCGTAGTAACACACGGAGGTTCTCAAGCTTAAATTTAAAATTTGAAATGTCTGAGTCCAGTTTATTTGGATCAGAACCGTCACCCACAGAATGAAGCTCTCCGTCTTCACGTTCTGCAAACTGTGACGCAGTATCAGACATGGCCCTTGCATTATCAGCGCACTCTGTTCTCATCCCAGAGTGATCACGTTTACCTCTTAGTTCTGGTAGTTTAGTCAAAACTTCAGTCATAACAGTAGCCATATCTTGTAATGTGATTTGTAATGGCCGCCCAGATGCACTCGGCGCTACAATATCACGCACCTCCTGAGCGGGAGATGCAGGTACTGACACGTGAGGCGAGTTAGTCGGCATAACTCTCCCCTCGTTGTTTGGTGAAATATGTTCAATTTGTACAGATTGACTGTTTTTTAAAGTAGCATCAATACATTTAGTACATAAATTTCTATTGGGCTCCACTTTGGCATTAACACATATAGCACAGAGATATTCCTCTGAATCAGACATGTTTAACACACTAGCAAATAAACAGCAACTTGGAAATACTTTTCAAAGTAATTTACAAATAATATGAAAACGAACTGTGCCTTTAAGAAGCACAGAAAAATATTATAACAGATAAAATAATTAAGTTATAGCATCAATCTTTGTCAGAATATACAGTTTTAGCAAAGGATTGTTCCCCTCAGCAAATGATAACTAACCCAGGCAGCAGAAAAAAATACACAAATAAACGTTTTTTATATCACAGTCAATACAATCAGCACAGCTCTGCTGTAATGATTACTTCCCTCAAAAAAGGCTTTGGAGATCCCTGAACTCTGTAGAGATGAACCGGATCATGCAGGAAGAAAATGAACCTCTGACTGAGTTTTTCTGATGCTTAGAAAAAGCGCCAAAAATCGCCCCTCCCCCCACACACATAACAGTGAGAGGGATCAGTGAACTGCTCTAATTTAAATCAAAACTATTGCCAAGTGGAAAAATAGTGCCCAAAACATTTTTTCACCCAGTACCTCAGAGAAAAAAAACGTTTTTACATGCCAGCAAAAAAACGTTTTACCTCAATAATTAATTGTCATTTAAAACCTATTGCAAGTCCCTGCAAAATAGGTTAAGTCTATGTATACAGTTTAAAAGCCAGAGAAGTACCATTTCCCAGAAAACTGAAGTGTAAAATATACATACATGACAGCCTGATATCAGCTACATCTACTGCATTCAAGGCTGAGTTTACATTATAACGGTATGGCAGGATTTTCTCATCAATTCCATGTCAGAAAATAATAAACTGCTACATACCTCTTTGCAGATTAATCTGCCTGCTGTCCCCTGATCTGAAGTTTACCTCTCCTCAGATGGCCGAGAAACAAGCAATATGATCTTAACTACTCCGGCTAAAATCATAGAAAAACTCAGGTAGATTCTTCTTCAAATTCTACCAGAGAAGGAATAACACACTCCGGTGCTATTATAAAATAACAAACTTTTGATTGAAGATATAAAAACTAAATATATCACCATAGTCCTCTCACACATCCTATCTAGTCGTTGGGTGCAAGAGAATGACTGGAGGTGACGTAGAGGGGAGGAGCTATATAGCAACTCTGCTGGGTGAATCCTCTTGCACTTCCTGTAGGGGAGCAGTTAATATCCCACAAGTAATGATGACCCGTGGACTGATCACACTTAACAGAAGAAATAGCTTTTTTTTTTTACTTTTTTAGATTAAAAATTTGTTTTCTGTAGTGTAGCTGGCCCCCCTTAAAACATCTACATCCCTCCCCTCCCAGATCACTTACTAAACAAGAAGATCCCCATGCATCTGCATTGATTATATATTTATTTTTTTCATTTTGTTCCGGTATATTTTGCGTGCATGCGCACGCCCCCCCGCTGCAACCACCAAAATTGCCATTCATGATCGGGAGTTAGCCTAATATGTAGCATATCCTTACCGCTCCACAAACAAGATGCTCCCACCAGCCAACGAATGTATGATCGCCATAGTCCAATGCAGAGAGGGCCACAAAGTGGCCCTCTCTGCATCGGTGGGTAAAATAAGGGATTGCAGTGATGCCTCAATATTGAGGCATCACTACAATCCCTTGTAAGCAGCTGGAAGCGATCATGATTGCTTCCAGCGCTTCTAACAACAGAGGACGTACCAGGTACGTCAATTGTCATTAAGGGAATGTTTTTCTATGACGTACCTGGTAAGTCCTCTGTCATTAAGGGGTTAAAAAAGGTTTCTAATAGATTCTGTCTATTTTATAACAATTAATTTTCTATACTAATATATATATATATATATGAGAAGAAAGAGAATCAAGGGAAATGGCCAAAAAAAACAAATCACTCAGGGACTGCGCTTGGGATTCGCCTTAAAACGAAAAGTTGTAATGGATTCTAATCCAAATAACAAATCATAGGCTACAAGCGTCTGTATTAACAGACAAATGTTATACAATGTAGCTGTAGAAAAGGTCAGAGCAGCTATATAACAAAAAAGGAAGTAATATCCCTATTAAACTTCCAAATAACAAAAAATATTAAAAAGAAAGGTATTTATGATCTCAGCGCATCTGAACAGTTCTATATAATCACCTAAAACGTACTGGGTGACGCTACACCACAGGAACCAATAGATCTTGTGGATATTGTTGGTCTAATAATAATATATAAATATATACAATGACAGAGGGCAGCGAAAAATAAATACTAAATATTAATAAGTCACACACGTTTAGTATAGAGGAGCACAAATGATAATAATGATAATAAAATTATGGCACTAATAAAAGTAAATTAAAAATATTCCGTTTCAAAATATAATGATCGTAGTAAAAAAATATACTAGTTGAAAAATATACTAGTTGAAAATGAATGTCACCAAATTGAATATTATAAAAATGGTGATAGAAGTAAGGATAACTGATAAAAATAAAATACAATGTATACTAAAATAACAGTCACATATCAAATCAGACAGAGCAGATGTAATAATTCATTGTCCAAGTCAATACTAAAAAGTAACGAAATAAAGGTATGTAGTCCGCCAGGAGGATATCACTGTTTTAAGTCCACAAGGGTTCACACAGTCTATCACTTTAAATATGCAGACTTAGGTGTAAATTTTCTTTATCGTTACAGTCTATCAGATCAAATATGCAGACTTAGGTGCAGGTGTTTCTTTATCCGATACTGGTAAAGGCGGGTACTCACCAGAATTCACCTCAATCTGATGAGGTTTTAGCCCACAGGTTTATTCATCCAGGTGGTTTGTACGGTCTTAGGTAAGAGTGGTTACAACTTTTCCTCCGTTCCCCCCAGGACTGGTGAATAGGATCTGTATAGGGCTCCGGTATCAGGTGCGCATAAAATAAAAAGGGAACACTAATAGTGTAATACAGCTTTTTTATTTTAATGACATACACACATATACGAGTCCCTTGTATTTATGCTTACAAGACAAAACCTCAACAAATGAGGTATGAAACAGACGAAGAAGTACTCCTTTTAGTGAGATATACTTCGAAACGCGTAAGGCGACTCAACAAGGGCTACCCAGTCTTGGTAGTTTTTAAATTCTTCATTCATTTATGTATTTGCAGAATTGTTTCTTATCGTCTGTTTCATACCTCATTTGTTGAGGTTTTGTCTTGTAAGCATAAATACAAGGGACTTGTATATGTGTGTATGTCATTAAAATAAAAAAGCTGTATTACACTATTAGTGTTCCCTTTTATTTTATGCGCACCTGATACCGGAGCCCTATACAGATCCTATTCACCAGTCCTGGGGGGAACGGAGGAAAAAGTTGTAACCACTCCCACCTAAGACCGTACAAACCACCTGGATGAATAAACCTGTGGGCTAAAACCTCATCAGATTGAGGTGAATTCTGGTGAGTACCCGCCTTTACCAGTATCGGAAAAAGAAACACCTGCACCTAAGTCTGCATATTTGATCTGATAGACTGTAACGATAAAGAAAATTTACACCTAAGTCTGCATATTTAAAGTGATAGACTGTGTGAACCCTTGTGGACTTAAAACAGTGATATCCTCCTGGCGGACTACATACCTTTATTCCGTTACCTTTTTAGTATTGACTTGGACAATGAATTATTACATCTGCTCTGTCTGATTTGATATGTGACTGTTATTTTAGTATACATTGTATTTTATTTTTATCAATTATCCTTACTTCTATCACCATTTTTATAATATTCAATTTGGTGTCATTCATTTTCAACTAGTATATTTTTCAACTAGTATATTTTTCAACTAGTATATTTTTTTACTATGATCATTATATTTTGAAACAGAATATTTTTAATTTACTTTTATTAGTGCCATAATTTTATTATCATTATCATCATTTGTGCTCCTCTTTATACTAAACGTGTGTGGCTTATTAATATTTAGTATTTATTTTTCGCCTCTGTCATTGTATATATTTATATATTATTATTATTCCTTTAGACCAACAATATCCACAAGATCTATTGGTTCCTGTGGTGTAGCGTCACCCAGTACGTTTTAGGTGATTATATAGAACTGTTCAGATGCGCTGAGATCATAAATACCTTTCTTTAATATATATATATATATATATGGTATGATAAATTGATTAAAAACTTGTCAAAAAACCTTTAAAATAAGGACTTGAGTACTATTAAATTAAGCGCATATGTTAAATACATAGGTAAAACACATAGATAAAAACATATATTAATTTCTGGCCATAAAAATATTAACGGTTGAAATTGATACTTTTGGGAAAATAAGAACCTGGCCACCAGGAGGAGGCAAAGACACCCCAGCCAAAGGCTTAAATACTCCTCCCACTCCCCTCAACCCCCAGTCATTCTGCTGAGGAACAAGGAACAGTAGAAGAAACATCAGGGTGAAAGGTGCCAGAAGAATAAAATAAGGACGCCCCACATAAAAAATTATGGGTGGGGAGCTGTGGACTCTTTCCATCAAAAGAAAAGAAAATGATCAAGTAAGCATAATTTATGTTTTTCTTCTTAAATGGAAAGAGTCCACAACTACATTCATTACTTTTGGGAAAACAATACCCAAACTATAGAGGACACTGAATGCCAAGACGGGAGGCTACAATAGGCAGCCCATTCTGAGGGCACCAAGCCTGAAGCCACTGCCCACAAAGAACCCTGCTTTGTCGAAGCCGAGAAAACTTTAAAAGGAAAAAGCCCCAAGGACACTGACCCGCAGGTAGTCCAGAGCCTAGCTAGAGACTGCAAAATTGGACTCAACTGAGCCAACAGGCCTCCAGGAGACACTGTCGCCCAACAGTCAGTCCCTCACCACTTACCCTTCACTAAAGAAGGGAACACCAGCCTAAAGTCCCAAAGGGATAGGGCCAGGAGAACTGAAGGAAAAACCAAAAGGTCACAAATCCATAAAGGAAAACCCCCCAGAGAGAGCCCAGCTCACAAGGGCCCAAATGGGTCCCGACAGACAAGGGGAGACTACACCTAGACCAGGAGAAACCAAAGGTATAGGACCGGGCATAGGAACAGAGACATTTTCTCTCAAACGTAGTACAAAAGCAACTCGACTCCTGAGAACAGACAACAGGACCGTAGACCCAAAGGATCTATCAAAAAGGTCCAACTTAATCTTGACACGGAGCCAGCAAGACTCCAAATGGAATATAACAACCCAGAGAGAATATCCCTCTCAGCTAGGGAAAATCACTGGTCCCATCTCCTGATCCAGGAGAAGCTCTAAGAAAAGGACCACATCTCCATAAAAAGGAGACTAAGCTCTCACCCAAAAAGGGGAAGGGGCCAAAAGGCAGCACCATCCACAAACCACAGGCTAAAGGAGAGATCAAATCCCAACTCAGAAGCCCTGTTGAAAGTGATTCCCCTAAAAACTAGCCTGCTAACACGCAACCAATGTGCAATAGTAGCAGCAGTGACACTGCAAGTCCATTCACCTGCAAAGCAGAGAATTCAATGAATACTACAGCAAGCTAACCAAGGGAAACCGCCTAAGGTGCAAAACAAGCCCAATCAGCAACGGCACTCAGAAAACCTGGCCAACCAAGACCAGGTCAATTAATCCGAGTAAAAGGACATAGCCCAAGTTTCCAGGAACTGGGAAATCCCGAACCAACCCTGGAGCCTAAAAATCCGGTAACACCCCACAACAGGATACACAAGGGAAAATGCTGAGTGAAACTCAGCAACTGGAAGCCCCATTGAGAACAGGTCCGAAACCCCAATTGTTTAAACAAACAATACCCGCAAACTTAACACCCTATCTGAATAACAACCCAGACCACAGGGGATACTAATGCAATATCCAGATCAATCCGGATAACGAGAACAATTCGCAAGTCCCGACCATAGGAAGAGACCACCCCTTGCCGAAGTCCCACTCTTCAAAGGAGCTAAGGCGGTAAAAGTCATACGACAATGCTAGAGCTTCTAGACGCACCAACAGTCTCAGGACAATAAGGCAAGGGGATATCTCGAGGTCAAAAACATAATTTATGCTTACCTGATAAATTCCTTTCTTCTGTAGTGTGATCAGTCCACGGGTCATCATTACTTCTGGGATATTACTCCTCCCCAACAGGAAGTGCAAGAGGATTCACCCAGCAGAGCTGCATATAGCTCCTCCCCTCTACGTCACTCCCAGTCATTCGACCAAGGACCAACGAGAAAGGAAAAGCCAAGGGTGAAGTGGTGACTGGAGTATAAATCAAAAAATATTTACCTGCCTTAAAAACAGGGCGGGCCGTGGACTGATCACACTACAGAAGAAAGGAATTTATCAGGTAAGCATAAATTATGTTTTCTTCTGTTAAGTGTGATCAGTCCACGGGTCATCATTACTTCTGGGATACCAATACCAAAGCAAAAGTACACGGATGACGGGAGGGATAGGCAGGCTCTTTATACAGAAGGAACCACTGCCTGAAGAACCTTTCTCCCAAAAATAGCCTCCGATGAAGCAAAAGTGTCAAATTTGTAAAATTTGGAAAAAGTATGAAGCGAAGACCAAGTTGCAGCCTTGCAAATCTGTTCAACAGAGGCCTCATTCTTGAAGGCCCAAGTGGAAGCCACAGCTCTAGTAGAATGAGCTGTAATTCTTTCAGGAGGCTGCTGTCCAGCAGTCTCATAAGCTAAACGAATTATGCTACGAAGCCAAAAAGAAAGAGAGGTAGCGGAAGCTTTTTGACCTCTCCTCTGCCCAGAGTAAATGACAAACAGAGAAGACGTTTGTCGAAATTCCTTAGTTGCCTGTAAGTAAAATTTTAGAGCACGGACTACATCCAGGTTGTGCAGTAGACGTTCCTTCTTTGAAGAAGGATTTGGGCATAAGGAAGGAACAACAATCTCTTGATTGATATTCCTGTTAGTAACTACCTTAGGTAAGAACCCAGGTTTAGTACGCAGGACTACCTTATCCGAATGAAAAATCAAATAAGGAGAATCACAATGTAAGGCTGATAATTCAGAGACTCTTCGAGCCGAGGAAATAGCCATTAAAAATAGAACTTTCCAAGATAACAACTTTATATCAATGGAATGAAGGGGTTCAAACGGAACGCCCTGTAAAACATTAAGAACAAGGTTTAAACTCCATGGTGGAGCAACAGTTTTAAACACAGGCTTAATTCTGGCCAAAGCCTGACAAAAAGCCTGGACGTCAGGAACTTCTGACAGACGTTTGTGTAACAGAATGGACAGAGCTGAGATCTGTCCCTTTAATGAACTAGCAGATAAACCCTTTTCTAAACCTTCTTGTAGAAAAGACAATATCCTAGGAATCCTAACCTTACTCCAAGAGTAACCTTTGGATTCACACCAATATAGGTATTTACGCCATATCTTATGGTAAATCTTTCTGGTAACAGGTTTCCTAGCCTGTATTAAGGTATCAATAACTGACTCAGAAAATCCACGTCTTGATAAAATCAAGCGTTCAATTTCCAAGCAGTCAGCTTCAGAGAAGTTAGATTTTGATGTTTGAAGGGACCCTGTATCAGAAGGTCCTGTTTCAGAGGTAGAGACCAAGGTGGACAGGATGACATGTCCACCAGGTCTGCATACCAAGTCCTGCGTGGCCACGCAGGTGCTATTAGAATCACTGATGCTCTCTCTTGTTTGATTCTGGCAATCAATCGAGGAAGCAACGGGAAGGGTGGAAACACGTAAGCCATCCTGAAGTCCCAAGGTGCTGTCAGAGCATCTATCAGGACTGCTCCTGGATCCCTGGATCTGGACCCGTAACAAGGAAGCTTGGCGTTCTGTCGAGACGCCATGAGATCTATCTCTGGTTTGCCCCAACGTCGAAGTATTTGGGCAAAGACCTCCGGATGAAGTTCCCACTCCCCCGGATGAAAAGTCTGACGACTTAAGAAATCCGCCTCCCAGTTCTCCACTCCCGGGATGTGGATTGCTGACAGGTGGCAAGAGTGAGACTCTGCCCAGCAAATTATCTTTGATACTTCCATCATAGCTAGGGAGCTTCTTGTCCCTCCCTGATGGTTGATGTAAGCTACAGTTGTGATGTTGTCCGACTGAAACCTGATGAACCCCCGAGTTGTCAACTGGGGCCAAGCCAGGAGGGCATTGAGAACTGCTCTCAATTCCAGAATGTTTATTGGCAGGAGACTCTCCTCCTGACTCCATTGTCCCTGAGCCTTCAGAGAATTCCAGACGGCACCCCAACCTAGAAGGCTGGCGTCTGTTGTTACAATTGTCCAGTCTGGTCTGCTGAATGGCATCCCCCTGGACAGATGTGGCCGAGAAAGCCACCATAGAAGAGAATTTCTGGTCTCTTGATCCAGATTCAGAGAAGGGGATAAGTCTGAGTAATCCCCATTCCACTGACTTAGCATGCACAGTTGCAGTGGTCTGAGGTGTAAGCGTGCAAAGGGTACTATGTCCATTGCCGCTACCATTAAGCCGATTACCTCCATGCATTGAGCCACTGACGGGTGTTGAATGGAATGAAGGGTGCGGCAAGCACTTTGAAGTCTTGTTAGCCTGTCCTCTGTCAGGTAAATCTTCATTTCTACAGAATCTATAAGAGTCCCCAGGAAGGGAACTCTTGTGAGTGGAACGAGTGAACTTTTCTTTTCGTTCACCTTCCATCCATGTGACCTTAGAAATGCCAGCACTAACTCTGTATGAGACTTGGCAGTTTGAAAGCTTGAAGCTTGTATCAGAATGTCGTCTAGGTATGGAGCTACCGAGATTCCCCGCGGTCTTAGTACCGCCAGAAGAGCACCCAGAACCTTTGTGAAGATTCTTGGAGCTGTAGCCAATCCGAATGGAAGAGCCACAAACTGGTAATGCCTGTCTAGGAAGGCAAACCTTAGGTACCGATAATGATCTTTGTGAATCGGTATGTGAAGGTAAGCATCTTTTAAATCTACAGTGGTCATGTATTGACCCTCTTGGATCATAGGTAAAATTGTCCGAATAGTCTCCATCTTGAACGATGGAACTCTTAGGAATTTGTTTAGGATCTTTAAGTCCAGGATTGGTCTGAAAGTTCCCTCTTTTTTGGGAACCACAAACAGATTTGAGTAAAACCCCTGTCCCTGTTCCGATCGTGGAACTGGATGGATTACTCCCATTAACAAGAGCTCTTGTACGCAGCGTAGAAACGCCTCTTTCTTTGTCTGGATTGTTGACAATCTTGACAGATGAAATCTCTCTCTTGGAGGAGAGTATTTGAAGTCCAGAAGGTATCCCTGAGATATTATCTCTAGCGCCCAGGGATCCTGAACATCTCTTGCCCAAGCCTGGGCGAAGAGAGAAAGTCTGCCCCCCACTAGATCCGATCCCGGATCGGGGGGCCCTCAATTCATGCTGTTTTAGGGGCAGCAGCAGGTTTCCTAGTCTGCTTGCCCTTGTTCCAGGACTGGTTAGGTTTCCAGCCTTGTCTGTAGCGAGCAACAGCTCCTTCCTGTTTTGGTGCAGAGGAAGTTGATGCTGCTCCTGCTTTGAAATTACGAAAGGAACGAAAATTAGACTGTCTAGTCTTGGCTTTGGCTTTGTCCTGAGGCAGGGCATGGCCTTTACCTCCTGTAATGTCAGCGATAATCTCTTTCAACCCGGGCCCGAATAAGGTCTGCCCTTTGAAAGGTATATTAAGCAATTTAGACTTAGAAGTAACATCAGCTGACCAGGATTTTAGCCACAGTGCCCTGCGTGCCTGAATGGCGAATCCTGAATTTTTCGCCGTAAGTTTAGTAAGATGTACTACGGCCTCCGAAATGAATGAATTAGCTAGTTTAAGGACTCTAAGCCTGTCCGTAATGTCGTCCAGAGTAGCTGAACCAATGTTCTCTTCCAGAGACTCAATCCAGAATGCCGCTGCAGCCGTGATCGGCGCAATGCATGCAAGGGGTTGCAATATAAAACCTTGTTGAACAAACATTTTCTTAAGGTAACCCTCTAACTTTTTATCCATTGGATCTGAAAAAGCACAGCTATCCTCCACCGGGATAGTGGTACGCTTAGCTAAGGTAGAAACTGCTCCCTCCACCTTAGGGGACCGTTTGCCATAAGTCCCTTGTGGTGGCGTCTATTGGAAACATTTTTCTAAATATCGGAGGGGGTGAGAACGGCACACCGGGTCTATCCCACTCCTTAGTAACAATTTCAGTAAGTCTCTTAGGTATAGGAAAAACCTCAGTACTCGTCTGGTACCGCAAAATATTTATCCAACCTACACATTTTCTCTGGTATTGCAACTGTGTTACAATCATTCAGAGCCGCTAACACCTCCCCTAGTAATACACGGAGGTTTTCCAGTTTAAATTTAAAATTTGAAATATCTGAATCCAGTCTGTTTGGATCAGAACCGTCACCCACAGAATGAAGTTCTCCGTCCTCATGTTCTGCCACCTGTGACGCAGTGTCTGACATGGCCCTAATATTATCAGCGCACTCTGTTCTCACCCCAGAGTGATCACGCTTACCTCTTAGTTCTGGTAATTTAGCCAAAACCTCAGTCATAACAGTAGCCATATCCTGTAATGTGATTTGTAATGGCCGCCCAGATGTACTCGGCGCTACAATATCACGCACCTCCCTCTGAGCGGGAGATGTAGGTACTGACAACGTGAGGCGAGTTAGTCGGCATAACTCTCCCCTCGTTGTTTGGTGAAATTTGTTCAATTTGTACAGATTGACTTTTATTAAAGTAGCATCAATACAGTTAGTACATAAATTTCTATGGGCTCCACTTTGGCATTGCAACAAATGACACAGGTATCATCCTCTGAATCAGACATGTTTAACACACTAGCAAATAAACTTGCAACTTGGAAATACAATTCAATTAGAATAATATTAAAAATGTACTGTGCCTTTAAGAAGCACAGAAGATCTATGACAGTTGAAAATTAATAAATTGAAACAGTTATAGCCTCAATCCTTGTAAACAACACAACTTTAGCAAAGGTTTAATCCCATTAGCAAAGATAACAAATTCTGAAAGCAGGAAACAAATTACAGAATAAACGTTTTTTATCTCAGTCAAACTATAATTCTCACAGCTCTGCTGAGAGAAATTACCTCCCTCAAATAAGTTTTGAAGACCCTGAGCTCTGTAGAGATGAACCGGATCATGCAGGGAATACAATGAGTTGCTGACTGAAATATTTGATGCATAGAAAAAGCGCCAAAAAAACGGCCCCTCCCCCTCACACACAGCAGTGAGGGAGAACAGAAACTGTCAGAAAAACAGATTAAGCAACTGCCAAGTGGAAAAATAGTGCCCAAACATTTATTCACACAGTACCTCAGCAAATGAAAACGATTTTACATTCCAGCAAAAACGTTTAAACATAATCTCTAGTTATTAAACAGCTTTATGTATTTCTTACAGTGTAATTCTAGTGAAGTACCATTCCCCAGAATACTGAAGTGTAAAGTATACATACATGACATTATATCGGTATGGCAGGATTTTCTCATCAATTCCATTGTCAGAAAATAAAAACTGCTACATACCTCTATGCAGATTCATCTGCCCGCTGTCCCCTGATCTGAAGTTTACCTCACTCCTCAGATGGCCGAGAACAGCAATATGATCTTAACTACTCCGGCTAAAATCATAGCAAAAACTCTGGTAGATTCTTCTTCAAACTCTGCCAGAGAGGTAATAACACACTCCGGTGCTATTTTAAAATAACAAACTTTTGATTGAAGATATAAAACTAAGTATAATCACCATAGTCCTCTCACACATCCTATCTAGTCGTTGGGTGCAAGAGAATGACTGGGAGTGACGTAGAGGGGAGGAGCTATATGCAGCTCTGCTGGGTGAATCCTCTTGCACTTCCTGTTGGGGAGGAGTAATATCCCAGAAGTAATGATGACCCATGGACTGATCACACTTAACAGAAGAAACTACTCAAGCAAAGGTTGGTCTCCACATCACCTATGTACAGGCGGATGATCACAGGGAGAAAGGGGCGCAAACCATCCCCAGTTCTGGGAGGAACCCCAAGCAAGCCCAAAGAGACCACAACCAGTGTCCCTAACAGGGGACAAACATCTCCCAGGCCCCTAAAAGGAGACCTAACATGGAGACCACTTCCCCATCCCCCAGTCATTCAGCCAAGGAACAAGGAACTGTGGAAGAAGCATCAAGGAGAAAAGGTGCCAGAAGATGGAAAAACATAATTTATGTAAGAACATACCTGATAAATTCATTTCGTTCATATTGGCAAGAGTCCATGAGCTAGTGACGTATGGGATTTACAATCCTACCAGAAGGGGCAGTTTCCCAAACCTCAAAATGCTTATAAATACACCCCTCACTACACCCACAATTCAGTTTAACGAATAGCCAAGTAGTGGGGTGACAGAAAAAAGGAGTAAAAAGCATCAAAAAAGGAACTGGAAATATAATTGTGCTTTATACAAAAATTATAACCACCAAAAAAAGGGTGCGTCTCATGGACTCTTGCCAATATAAAAGGAATGAATTTATCAGGTAAGTTCTTACATAAATTATGTTTTCTTTCATGTAATTGGCAACAGTCCATGAGCTAGTGATGTATGGGATAGTAATACCCAAGATGTGGAACTCCACAGAAAAGTCACTAGAGAGGGAGGGATAAAATAAAAACAGCCTTTTTCCGCTGAAATAATTAAATCCACAACCAAGAAAATACGTTTTTCTCAAACTGAAACAGCTGCCTGAAGAACTTTTCTACCAAAAACTGCTTCTGAAGAAGCAAATACATCAAAACGGTAGAATTTAGTAAATGTATGCAAAGAAGACCAAGTCGCTGCTTTGCAAATCTGATCAACTGAAGCTTCATTTTTAAAAGCCCACAAAGTGGAGACTGATCTAGTAGAATGAGCTGTGATATTCTGAGGCGGGGCCTGACCCAACTCCAAATAAATATAAAAAGAGAGAGAGTTGCACTCAGCTGAGACAGAACAAAAGCTGGAAAAACTTCCGTGCCTGTTCATTTTCAGTGCCACTCAGGGTGCATACTCTTTTAGCACACTATGCCCCTTCACAGAGAAAAAATATCCTGTAGCATATCAGTCTGACCCTGCCCAATGACAGTCCAGCTCCGAAATATCAGGCAATTCTTCTCTGAACAAGAGAAACAACAACCCCAACTCCAAATAAGCCTTATGAATCAAAAGCTTTAACCAAGATGCCAAGGAAATGACAGAAGCTTTCTGACCTTTCCTAGAACCAGAAAAGACAACAAATAGATTAGAAGTCTTCCTGAAATCTTTAGTAGCTTTAACATAATATTTCAAAGCTCTTACACAACATCCAGAGAATGTAAGGATCTTTTCAAAGAATTCTTAGAATTAGGACACAAAGAGGGAACAACAATTTCCCTATTAATGTTGTTAGAATTCACAACTTTAGGTAAAAATTTCAATGAAGTCCGCAAAACTGCATTATCGTGATGAAAAATCAGAAAAGGTGACTCACAAGAAAGAGAAGATAATTCAGAAACTCTTCTAGCAGAAGAGATAGCCAAAAGGAACAACACTTTCCAAAAAAGTAGTTTAATATCAAATGCATAGGCACAAAAGGAGGAGCCTGTAAAGCTTTCAAAACCAAATTAAGACTCCAAGGAGGAGAGATTGATTTAATGACAGGCTTGACATGGACCAAAGCCTGAACAAAACAGTGAATATCAGGAAGCTTAGCAATCTTTCTGTGAAATAAAGCAGAAAGAGCAGAGATTTGTCCCTTCAAGGAACTTGCAGACAACCCTTTATCCAAACCATCTTGAAGAAACTGTAAAATTCTGGGAATTCTAAAAAAACCAGGAGAATTTATGAGAACACCATGAAATATAAGTCTTCCAAACTCGATAATAAATCTTCCTAGAAACAGATTTACGAGCCTGTAACATAGTATCAATTACTGAGTCAGAGAAACCTCTATGACTAAGTACTAAGCATTCAATTTCCATACCTTCAAATTTAATGATTTGAGATCCTGATGGAAAAAACATAATTTATGTAAGAACTTACCTGATAAATTCATTTCTTTCATATTAACAAGAGTCCATGAGCTAGTGACGTATGGGATATACATTCCTACCAGGAGGGGCAAAGTTTCCCAAACCTCAAAATGCCTACACCACACCCACAAATCCGTTTAACGAATAGCCAAGAAGTGGGGTGATAAGAAAAAAGTGCGAAGCATAAATATAAGGAATTGGAATAATTGTGCTTTATACAAAAAAATCATAACCACCACAAAAAAAGGGTGGGCCTCATGGACTCTTGCTAATATGAAAGAAATGAATTTATCAGGTAAGTTCTTACATAAATTATGTTTTCTTTCATGTAATTAGCAAGAGTCCATGAGCTAGTGACGTATGGGATAATGACTACCCAAGATGTGGATCTTCCACGCAAGAGTTTACTAGAGAGGGAGGGATAAAATAAAGACAGCCAATTCCGCTGAAAAAAAATCCACACCCAAAAAATAAAGTTTTAAATCTTATAAAGAAAAAAACTGAAAATATAAGCAGAAGATTCAAACTGAAACAGCTGCCTGAAGTACTTTTCTACCAAAGACAGCTTCAGAAGAAGAAAACACATCAAAATGGTAGAATTTAGTAAAAGTATGCAAAGAAGACCAAGTTGCTGCTTTGCAAATCTGATCAACCGAAGCTTCATTCCTAAACGCCCAGGAAGTAGAAACTGACCTAGTAGAATGAGCTGTAATCCTTTGAGGCGGAGTTTTACCCGACTCGACATAAGCATGATGAATTAAAGATTTCAACCAAGATGCCAAAGAAATGGCAGAGGCCTTCTGACCTTTCCTAGAACCGGAAAAGATAACAAATAGACTAGAAGTCTTTCGGAAATTCTTAGTAGCTTCAACATAATATTTCAAAGCTCTAACTACATCCAAAGAATGCAAAGATTTCTCCTTAGAATTCTTAGGATTAGGACATAATGAAGGAACCAAAATTTCTCTACTAATGTTGTTGGAATTCACAACCTTAGGTAAAAATGTAAAAGAAGTTCGCAACACCGCCTTATCCTGGTGAAAAATCAGAAAAGGAGACTCACAAGAAAGAGCAGATAATTCAGAAACTCTTCTGGCAGAAGAGATGGCCAAAAGGAACAAAACTTTCCAAGAAAGTAATTTAATGTCCAATGAATGCATAGGTTCAAACGGAGGAGCTTGAAGAGCCCCCAGAACCAAATTCAAACTCCAAGGAGGAGAAATTGACTTAATGACAGGTTTTATACGAACCAAAGCTTGTACAAAACAATGAATATCAGGAAGATTAGCAATCTTTCTGTGAAAAAGAACAGAAAGAGCAGAGATTTGTCCATTCAAGGAACTTGCAGACAAACCTTTATCCAAACCATCCTGAAGAAACTAACATTCTCGGAATTCTAAAAGAATGCCAGGAAAAATGATGAGAAAGACACCAAGAAATATAAGTCTTCCAGACTCTATAATATATCTCCCTAGATACAGATTTACGAGCCTGTAACATAGTATTAATCACAGAGTCAGAGAAACCTCTTTGACTAAGAATCAAGCGTTCAATCTCCATACCTTTAAATTTAAGGATTTGAGATCCTGATGGAAAAAAGGACCTTGCGACAGAAGGTCTGGCCTTAACGGAAGAGTCCACGGTTGGCAAGAGGCCATCCGGACAAGATCCGCATACCAAAACCTGTGAGGCCATGCTGGAGCTACCAGCAGAACAAACGAGCATTCCTTCAGAATCTTGGAGATTACTCTTGGAAGAACAACTAGAGGCGGAAAGATATAGGCAGGATGATACTTCCAAGGAAGTGACAATGCATCCACTGCTTCCGCTTGAGGATCCCTGGATCTGGACAGATACCTGGGAAGTTTCTTGTTTAGATGAGAGGCCATCAGATCTATTTCTGGGAGTCCCCACATTTGAACAATCTGAAGAAATACCTCTGGGTGAAGAGACCATTCGCCCGGATGTAATGTTTGGCGACTGAGATAATCCGCTTCCCAATTGTCTATACCTGGGATATGAACCGCAGAAACTAGACAGGAGCTGGATTCCGCCCAAACCAGAATTCGAGATACTTCTTTCATAGCCAGAGGACTGTGAGTCCCTCCTTGATGATTGATGTATGCCACAGTTGTGAAATTGTCTGTCTGAAAACAAATGAACGATTCTCTCTTTAGAAGAGGCCAAGACTGAAGAGCTCTGAAAATTGCACGGAGTTCCAAAATATTGATCAGTAATCTCACCTCCTGAGATTCCCAAACCCCTTGTGCTGTCAGAGACCACCACACAGCTCCCCAACCTGTAAGACTTGCATCTGTTGAAATTACAGTCCAGGTCGGAAGAACAAAAGAAGCCCCCTGAACTAAACGATGGTGATCTGTCCACCACGTCCGAGAGTGTCGTACAATCGGTTTTAAAGATATTAATTGAGATATCTTTGTGTAATCCCTGCACCACTGGTTCAGCATACAGAGCTGAAGAGGTCGCATGTGAAAACGAGCAAAGGGGATCGCGTCCGATGCAGCAGTCATAAGACCTAGAATTTCCATGCATAAGGCTACAGAAGGGAATGATTGTGACTGAAGGTTTCGACAAGCTGATATCAATTTTAGACGTCTCTTGTCTGTCAAAGATAGAGTCATGGACACTGAATCTATCTGGAAACCTAAAAAGGTTACCTGTGTCTGAGGAATCAATTAACTTTTTGGTAAATTGATCCTCCAACCATGATGTTGAAGAAACAACACAAGTCGATTCGTATGAGATTCTGCTAAATGTGAAGACTGAGCAAGTACCAAGATATCGTCCAAATAAGGAAATACCACAATACCCTGTTCTCTGATTACAGACAGAAGGGCACCGAGAACCTTTGTAAAAATTCTTGGAGCTGTAGAGCCACAAACTGGTAATGCTTGTCTAGGAAAGAGAATCTCAGAAACTGATAGTGATCTGGATGAATCGGAATATGCAGATATGCATCCTGTAAATCTATTGTAGACATATAATGTCCTTGCTGAACAAAAGGCAGGATAGTCCTTACAGTTACCATTTTGAATGTTGGTATCCTTACATAACGATTCAATATTTTTAGATCCAGAACTGGTCTGAAGGAATTCTCCTTCTTTGGTACAATGAAGAGATTTGAATAAAAACCCCAGTCCCTGTTCCAGAAATGGAACTGGCATAATTACTCCAGCCAACTCTAAATCTGAAACAATGTTCTGAATCCAAAGATTGTGAACGGAATTGATCCAAATTTCTTTGAAAAAACGTAATCTGCCCCCTACCAGCTGAGCTGGAATGAGGGCCGCACCTTCATGTGGACCTAGGAGCTGGCTTTGATTTTCTAAAAGGCTTGGATTTATTCCAGACTGGAGATGGTTTCCAAACTGATACCGCTCCTGAGGATGAAGGATCAGGCTTTTGTTCCTTGTTGTGACGAAAGGAACGAAAACGATTATTAGACCTAAATTTACCTTTAGATTTTTTATCCTGTGGTAAAAAAGTTCCTTTCCCTCCAGTAACAGTTGAGATAATAGAATCCAACTGAGAACCAAACAATTTATTACCCTGGAAAGAAAGGGAAAGCAGAATAGACTTAGAAGACATATCAGGGGGTCGATCCGATATAAATCGTCGCCCGCAAAAGCCGGCGACGCCAATATTTGCGCGGGTTTGGTATCACATATACGGCGTAACCTAGAAGTTACGCCCGTATATTTCTGCCGTCGCCCGCAGTTTTTTGGGCCATAGGCAGGTATACCAAACCCGCGCAGTTTGGTATCCAATATGCAGCGTAAGGACTTACGTGGCGAAAATGGAGAAAACTTACTCCATTTTCACCTTGCCACAAAAAGCAGCCGTAAGAAGCCTTACGCTGACTATTGGAGCCCCGTAACTTCCTAAACTGGCTGCTAAAATAAACCTAACACCTAACGCATGCGCAATGTCTATCTCCCTGTCAACCGCGATCTGCTAAAATAAACCTAACACCTAACGCATGCGCAATGTCTATCTCCCTGTCAACCGCGATCCCCCCCCCCCCCCCGAAATCCCTAATAAAGTTATTACCCCCTAAACCGCCGCTCCCGGACCCCGCCGCCATCTACATAAACTAACCCCCTACTGTGAGCCTCTAAAACCGCCGCCATCTACCTTATCTATCCCCTAATCTGACCCCTTACACCGCCGCCACCTATATAAAAATTATTAACCCCTAATCTAATCCCCCTATACCGCCGCCAGCTATATTAATATTATTAACCCCTAATGTAAGCCCCTTACACCGCCGCCATCTCTATTAAAATGATTAACCCATAATTTAATCTACCTACCCCGCCGCCAGCTATATTATCTATATTAACCCTAAGTATATTATAGTTAATATAGTTATTACATTATATATATTAACCCTAATTATATTAGGGTTAATATAGTTAATATAGTTACTATAGTATTTATATTAACTATATTAACTCTATCTAACCCTAACACCCCTAACTAAATTTATATTAAATTAATCTAATTCATTTATAAACTAAAATATTCCTATTTAAATCTAAATACTTACCTATAAAATAAACCCTAAGATAGCTACAATATAATTAATAATTACATTGTAGCTATGTTAGGGTTAATATTTATTTTACAGGTAAATTGTTAATTATTTTAACTAGGTATAATAGATATTAAATAGTTATTAACTATTTAATATCTACCTAGTTAAAATAATTACCCAATTACCTGTAAAATAAATCCTAACCTAAGTTACAAATACACCTACACTATCAATAAATTTAATAAACTACAAACATCTATCTAAAAATACAATTAAATTAACTAAACTAAATTACAAAAACAAACAAACACTAAATTACAAAAAATAAAAAAAAGATTACAAGATATTTAAGCTAATTACACCTATTCTAAGCCCCCTAATAAAATAATAAACCCCCAAAATAAAAAAATTCCCTGCCCTATTCTAAATTAAACAAATTTCAAAGCTCTTTACCTTACCAGCCCTTAAAAGGGCCTTTTGTGGGGCATGCCCCAAAGAATTCAGCTCTTTTGCATACAACAAATACAATCCCCCCCCATTACAACCCACCACCCACATACCCCTATTCTAAAACCACCCAAACCCCCCTTAAAAAAGCCTAACACTACCCCCCTGAAGATCTCCCTACCTTGTCTTCACCACACCGGGCCGAACTCCTGATCCGATCCGGGCGATGTCTTCCTCCACCCGGCAAAGAAGAATTCTTCCTCCGGCGATGTCTTCCTCCAAGCGGCAAAGAAGAATTCTGCCTCCGGCGACGTCTTCCTCCAAGCGGCAGCAAAGTCTTCATTCTTCCGGCGGCATCTTCAATCTTCTTTCTTCGCGCCGCCGCCGCGGAGCATCCCTCCTGGCCGACTGCTGTACTTGGAATGAGGTACCTTTAAATGACGTCATCCAAGATGGCGTCCGCCGAAGTCCGATTGGCTGACAGGATTCTATCAGCCAATCGGAATTAAGTTAGAAAAATCTGATTGGCTGATTGAATCAGCCAATCAGATTCAAGTTCAATCCGATTGGCTGATCCAATCAGCCAATCAGATTGAGCTTGCATTCTATTGGCTGTTCCGATCAGCCAATAGAATGCGAGCTCAATCTGATTGGCTGATTGGATCAGCCAATCGGACTGAACTTGAATCTGATTCAATCAGCCAATCAGATTTTTCTAACTTAATTCCGATTGGCTGATAGAATCCTATCAGCCAATCGGAATTCAGCGGACGCCATCTTGGATGACGTCATTTAAAGGTACCTCATTCGTAGTACAGCAGTCGGCCGGGATGGATGCGAAGAAAGAAGATTGAAGATGCCGCCGGAAGAATGAAGACTTTGCTGCCACTTGGAGGAAGACGTCGCCGGAGGAAGAATTCTTCTTTGCCGCTTGGAGGAAGACATCGCCGGAGGAAGAATTCTTCTTTGCCGCTTGGAGGAAGACATCGCCCGGATCGGATCAGGAGTTCGGCCCGGTGTGGTGAAGACAAGGTAGGGAGATCTTCAGGGGGGTAGTGTTAGGCTTTTTTAAGGGGGTTTTGGGTGGTTTTAGAATAGGGGTATGTGGGTGGTGGGTTGTAATGGGGGGGGGGGGATTGTATTTGTTGTATGCAAAAGAGCTGAATTCTTTGGGGCATGCCCCACAAAAGGCCCTTTTAAGGGCTGGTAAGGTAAAGAGCTTTGAAATGTGTTTAATTTAGAATAGGGCAGGGAATTTTTTTTATTTTGGGGGTTTATTATTTTATTAGGGGGCTTAGAATAGGTGTAATTAGCTTAAAAATCTTGTAATCTTTTTTTTATTTTTTGTAATTTAGTGTTTTTTTTTTTTGTAATTTAGTTTAGTTAATTTAATTGTATTTTTAGATAGATGTTTGTAGTTTATTAAATTTATTGATAGTGTAGGTGTATTTGTAACTTAGGTTAGGATTTATTTTACAGGTAATTGGGTAATTATTTTAACTAGGTAGATATTAAATAGTTAATAACTATTTAATATCTATTATACCTAGTTAAAATAATTAACAATTTACCTGTAAAATAAATATTAACCCTAACATAGCTACAATGTAATTATTAATTATATTGTAGCTATCTTAGGGTTTATTTTATAGGTAAGTATTTAGATTTAAATAGGAATATTTTAGTTTATAAATGAATTAGATTAATTTAATATAAATTTAGTTAGGGGTGTTAGGGTTAGATAGAGTTAATATAGTTAATATAAATACTATAGTAACTATATTAACCCTAATATAATTAGGGTTAATATAGTTAATATATAATGTAATAACTATATTAACTATAATATACTTAGGGTTAATATAGATAATATAGCTGGCGGCGGGGTAGGTAGATTAAATTAGGGGTTAATCATTTTAATAGAGATGGCGGCGGTGTAAGGGGCTTACATTAGGGGTTAATAATTTTAATATAGATGGCGGCGGTGTTAGGGGCTCACTTTAGGGGGTTATAGATATAATATAGCTGGCGGCGGGGTACGGGAGCGGCGGTTTAGGGGTTAATAGCTTTTTTATTGTTAGGCTAGTGAGGGGGGATAGCGGATAGAGGGTTAGACGTATCGGGCTATGTTAGGGAGGCGTGTTAGACAGTGCGGGCTATGTTAGGGAGGCGTGTTAGACAGTGCGGGCTATGTTAGGGAGGCGTGTTAGACAGTGCGGGCTATGTTAGGGAGGCGTGTTAGACAGTGCGGGTGTTTTAGACTTTAGTCAGGTTTTATAGGCGCCGGCAGTTTCTAACGTGCCGCAAGTCACTGGCGACGCCAGAAACGTGTACTTGCGCAGATTTCTGGACATCGCTGGTTTGTCAGACTTACGGCACGTTAGCATCTGACGGCGACCTATATGGGATAGCTCGAGTTGCGAGCTGAAACTGCGGGCGACGCCGGTTCCCTCGCTTGCGCCGCAAACTGCGATCTATATCGGATCGCGCCCCAGCATTCCAAGTTTTAAGCCATAAAGCTCTTCTAGCTAAAATAGCTAGAGACATATACCTGACATCAACTCTAATGATATCAAAGATGGCATCACAAATAAAATTATTAGCATGTTGAAGAAGAATAATAATGCTATGAGAATTATGATCTGTTACTTGTTGCGCTAAAGCTTCTAACCAAAAAGTTGAAGCTGCAGCAACATCCGCTAAAGATATAGCAGGTCTAAGAAGATTACCTGAACACAAGTAAGCTTTTCTTAGAAAGGATTCAATTTTCCTATCTAAAGGATCCTTAAAGGAAGTACCATCTGCCGTAGGAATAGTAGTACGCTTAGCAAGAGTAGAGACAGCCCCATCAACCTTAGGGATTTTGTCCCAAAACTCTAATCTGTCAGATGGCACAGGATATAATTGCTTAAAACGTTTAGAAGGAGTAAATGAATTGCCCAAATTATTCCATTCCCTGGAAATTACTTCAGAAATAGCACCAGGGACAGGAAAAACTTCTGGAATAACTACAGGAGATTTAAAAACCTTATCTAAACGTTTAGATTTAGTATCAAGAGGACCAGAATCCTCAATTTCTAATGCAATTAGGACTTCTTTAAGTAAAGAACGAATAAATTCCATTTTAAATAAATATGAAGATTTATCAGCATCAACCTCTGAGACAGAATCCTCTGAACCAGAAGAACCATTATCAGAATCAGAATGATGATGTTCATTTAAAAATTCATCTGAAAAATGAGAAGTTTTAAAAGATTTTTTACGTTTACTAGAAGGAGGAATAACAGACATAGCCTTCTTAATGGATTTAGAAACAAAATCTCTTATGATATCAGGAACACTCTGAGTATTAGATGTTGACGGAACAGCAACAGGTAATGTAACAGTACTAAAGGAAATATTATCTGCATTAACAAGTTTGTCATGACAAACAGTACAAACAACAGCTGGAGGAACAGATACCATAAGTTTACAGCAGATACACTTAGCTTTGGTAGCTCCAGCACCAGGCAGCGATTTTCCAGAAGTATCTTCTGACTCAGTTTCAACGTGGGACATCTTGCAATGTGTAATAGAAAAAACAACATATAAAGCAAAATTGATCAAATTCCTTAACCCCTTAATGACCACAGCACTTTTCCATTTTCTGTCCGTTTGGGACCAAGGCTATTTTTACATTTTTGCGGTGTTTGTGTTTAGCTGTAATTTTCATCTTACTCATTTACTGTACCCACACATATTATATACCGTTTTTCTCGCCATTAAATGGACTTTCTAAAGATACCATTATTTTCATCATATCTTATAATTTACTATAAAAAAAAATTATAAAATATGAGGAAAAAATTGAAAAAAACACACTTTTTCTAACTTTGACCCCCAAAATCTGTTACACATCTACAACCACCAAAAAACACCCATGCTAAATAGTTTCTAAATTTTGTCCTGAGTTTAGAAATACCCAATGTTTACATCTTCTTTGCTTTTTTTGTAAGTTATAGGGCCATAAATACAAGTTGCACTTTGCTATTTCCAAACCATTATTTTTCAAAATTAGCGCTAGTTACATTAGAACACTAATATCTTTCAGGAATCTCTGAATATCCATTGACATGTATATAATTTTTTTTAGTAGACATCCCAAAGTATTGATCTAGGCCCATTTTGGTATATTTCATGCCACCATTTCACCGCCAAATGCGATTAAATACAAAAAATCGTTCACTTTTTTACAAATTTTTTCACAAACTTTTGGTTTCTCACTGAAATTATTTACAAACAGCTTGTGCAATTATGGCTTAAATGGTTGTAAATTCTTCTCTGGGATCCCCTTTGTTCAGAAATAGCAGACATATATGGCTTTGGCGTTGCTTTTTAGTAATTAGAAGGCTGCTAAATGCCACTGCGCACTACACGTATATTATGCCCAGCAGTGAAGGGGTTAATTATGGAGCATGTAGGGAGCTTCTAGGGTTAATTTTAGATTTAGTGTAGTGTAGTAGACAACCCCAAGTATTGATCTAGGCCCATTTTGGTATATTTCATGCCACCATTTCACCGCCAAATGCGATCAAATTAAAAAAAACATTAAATTTTTCACAATTTTAGGTTTCTCACTGAAATCATTTACAAACAGCTTGTGCAATTATGGCACAAATGGTTGTAAATGCTTCTCTGGGATCCCCTTTGTTCAGAAATAGCAGACATATATGGCTTTGGCGTTGCTTTTTGGTAATTAGAAGGCCGCCAAATGCCGCTGCATTTCACACGTGTATTATGGCTAGCAGTGAAGGGGTTAATTATGTAGCTTGTAGGGAGCTTGCAGGGTTAATTTTAGCTTTAGTGTAGAGCTCAGCCTCCCACCTGAAACATGAGACCCCCTGATCTCTCCCAAACAGCTCTCTTCCCTCCCCCACCCCCAATTGTCCCCGCCATCTTAAGTACTGGCAGAAACTCTGCCAGTACTAAAATAAAAGCTATATTTGGTTTTTTTTTTGGTTTTTTTTTAGCATATTTACATATGCTGCTGTGTAGGATCCCCCCTTAGCCCCCAGCCTTACTGATCCCCCACCAAAGAGCTCTCTAACCCTCCCCCTCTGCCTTAATGGGCGCCATCTTGGGTACTGGCAGCTGTCTGCCAGTACCCAGTTTAGTGAATAATGTGCCTTTTTTTTAAAATAAAAACCCTTTTCTGCAGTGTAACTTCCCCCCCCCCCCAAGATCAACCCCCCACCCCTTCCACATCAATTAGCTGTTATTTACACTTTCAAAAAGTTAATTCAAGTACTTTTTAAACTTGATTTTTCTGTAGTGTAGCGGTTCCCTCCCGCTCCCGCCCCGTGCACGCGCCCGCCCGCCGCCCCCCGTGCACGCGCGCGCTCCCGTGCGCGCTCCCGCCCCTCCCGCCCCCGATCCCGCCCCCCCTCCACTCGGCACATCGATGGCCGCCCACCCGCCTCCCAGACTTGCTCCCACCCACCAACGATACCGGCCACCGATGTCCGGTGCAGAGAGGGCCACAGAGTGGCTCTCTCTGCATCGGATGGCCAAGGGGGGTTATTGCAGGATGCCTCCATATCGAGGCATCACTGCAATAACCGGAAAGCAGCTGGAAGCGAGCAGGATCGCTTCCAGCTGCTTTCCACACCGAGGACGTGCAGGGTACGTTCTCAGGCATTAACTGCCTTTTTTTTGAGGACGTACCCTGCACGTCCTCGGTCGTTAAGGGGTTAAATGACAGTTTCAGGAATGGGAAAAAATGCCAGTGAACAAGCTTCTAGCAACCAGAAGCAATAAATAATGAGACTTAAATAATGTGGAGACAATAGTGACGCCCATATTTTTTTAGCGCCAAAAATGACGCCCACATTATTTGGCGCCAAAAATGATGCCACATCCGGAACGCCGACACTTTTGGCGCAAAAGAACGTCAAAAATGACGCAACTTCCGGCGACACGTATGACGCCGGAAACAGAAAAAAATGTTTGCGCCAAAAAAGTCCGCGCCAAGAATGACGCAATAAAATGAAGCATTTTCAGCCCCCGCGAGCCTAACAGCCCACAGGGAAAAAGTCAAATTTTAAGGTAAGAAATTTTTTTATTTATTCATATGCATTATCCCAAATATGAAACTGACTGTCTGAAATAAGGAATGTTGAACATCCTGAGTCAAGGCAAATAAATGTTTGAATACATATATTTAGAACTTTATATAAAAGTGCCCAACCATAGCTTAGAGTGTCACAGAAAATAAGACTTACTTACCCCAGGACACTCATCTACATGTTGTAGAAAGCCAAACCAGTACTGAAACGAAAATCAGCAGAGGTAATGGTATATATATATATATATAAGAGTATATCGTCGATCTGAAAAGGGAGGTAAGAGATGAATCTCTACGACCGATAACAGAGAACCTATGAAATAGACCCCGTAGAAGGAGATCATTGAATTCAAATAGGCAATACTCTCCTCACATCCCTCTGACATTCACTGCACGCTGAGAGGAAAACCGGGCTCCAACCTGCTGCGGAGCGCATATCAACGTAGAATCTAGCACAAAATTACTTCACTACCTCCATAGGAGGCAAAGTTTGTAAAACTGATTTGTGGGTGTGGTGAGGGGTGTATTTATAGGCATTTTGAGGTTTGGGAAACTTTGCCCCTCCTGGTAGGAATGTATATCCCATACGTCACTAGCTCATGGACTCTTGCTAATTACATGAAAGAAAACTATACATAAACTAAAGCTCAATAAGGCTCCAGGACCTGATGATCTGCCAGGAGAACTATACAAAATTCTTACTGACGAAATTACCCCTATATTAAATAAAGTATTTAACTCTTTTTTCCTAGAAGAGAAACCACCCTCTAGTTATCTTACTGAACCTAGAATAATTCTAATCCCTAAACAAGGTAAAAATAAGGAACTAATGGACTCGTATAGGCCTATTTCCTTGCTAAATGTTGATTAGATTATAAAATTCTTACACATATATTAGCTAACAGACTCCAAACATGCATAGGCACATTGATCCACCCAGATCAAACGGGGTTTGTTAAGGGTAGGACACTTATAAAAAATGTCAGGAAATTAGAAATAGCAATTAAAGGGACACTCAAGTCAAAATTAAACTTCATGATTCAGATAGAGCAGCAATTTTAAACAACTTTCCAATTTACTTCCATTAACAAAATGTGCACAGTCTTTTTATATTTACACTTTTTGAGTCACCAACTCCTACTGAGCATGTGCAAGAATTCACAGCATATACGTATATGCATTTGTGATTGGCTGATGGCTGTCACATGATACAGGGGGAGTGGAAATAGATATAACTTTGCAATTTATTTAACAAAAATCTGCTTCTCATTTGAAGTTCAGACTAAGTGCTATTGCATTATCTTCTTATCATGCATTTGTTGATTATGCAGATCTACTGTATTGACTGGTCCTTTAACTATTGTGAAACAAGGAAGAAATCAGGGGTAGCCATAACAGAAGACGCAGCAGTCATCTCTATAGATACACAAAAAGCGTTTGACTTGCTATTATGGGACCATATGTTTACGACTATTGGTAATTTTGGCATACAAGGTAACTTTTATCAGATTATTGTTCTATTATATGCAAACCCACTAGCTGCTTTATGCATTAATTCATTAACATCAGACAAGTTTACCTTACATCAAGGGACAAGGCAAGGATGTCCATTGTCTCCTCTCCTTTTTGACTTTGGCCCTGGAGCCTCTTGCAATATTTTTTAGACAAAAATTGGAAGGGATCAATATTAAAGCACACAGAATCAAACAGGCTATATATTCAGATGATTTGCTCATTTTTACTCAAAATCTTCAGTTTAATCTGCCCCTAATTATTAAGGCTTTAGACTCTTGTCAAGCCTTTACAGGCTTTGCAATAAATAAAGAAAAACCTGAAATCTTGTGGCTTATCAAGCAGAAGAATTCACCATTAACACAATTTAAAGAGGCAAAAGAATATATTACATACTTAGGGTTAAAATTTTCAGCTGATTCAAAAGGATGGTATAGCTTAAATTTTCTACCAGCCATTCTATCTTTTAAAGAAGACTTAGAAAGGTGGAGGAAACTGCCCTTATCATTAGCAGGCCAAATACATTTAATAAAAATGGTATCTTTGCCAAGATTTATATATATATATTTCAGGCAATACCGCTATTAATAAGGAAAGACCGGTTAACGATTAATAAATTAATAACACAATTTATTTGGGGAAACAAAAAACCTAGGATAGCTCTCAGGTGGATGTTTGCAAAAAAAGAAGCAATAGGCATGGCAGTACCGGACATTGAGTCATACAACATAGCAGCTAATTTAAAATTTGTATGGGACTGGTTCTCTGAGAGGGATCACTTTTCTGTTTTGAAGATTGAAGAGGCACTGGTAGCCCCCTATGCATTGAAAGCTCTCGTACATATGCCCATGAAATTAATTCCAAGAGTAATTAAAAAAAAAAATTATAGATCAATCAATACGGGCGTGGCGTAAATTTTGTTTTAAAATAGGAGTTAATTATAGAGTTTCGGCATTCTTGACGATTAGAGGTAATCCTGAATTTGAAGAAGGCTATGATTCTGCTAGGTTCAAGGCATTGGCAAATTTAGGGATAATCAATCTTGTACAACTCATTAAAAAAGAAGAGAATTTAATCAAAACCTTTGATGAATGTAAAAATGAGTTTAATATGCCGAACTATCTTTTTTTTCATATTTACGACTCCGACACTATGCTGAACAATGTAGGAAATTGAAGCTCATAGAGTGGGATAATGATATACTAAGACAGATAAATAGCTTATTTCAGGCAGGGAAATTTTCTATTTCATATACATATAATGCTTTATTATAAGTGCAAGAACAAAGTAATTCTAGATATCTTGAATTGAAATGGAATCAACTTTGCACAAATCAGGTTGAATTAGATTTAATGAAAAGTTCAGAGATTAGAGTGGCGAAGGCTATGAGAGGGGAATATTTTAGGGAACAACAGGTGAAGATTCTCTTCCAAAGTTATCATACACCTCAGTGTAGTTTGCGCTGGGATAAGATGAACACTATGTAATAAATGTAAATTCTATGCAGCGGACATGATCCATCTTTTTTGGACGTGTCCATTTATTCAAAAATTTTGGGGGAAAATCTAATTTTGGGCCACAAAAACCTTCAAACAATACATTCACTTAAATGAATATGAAGTATTTTTCCTACTAACACAGGATGAAGTAGGCTCTAATTTTTTATTAATTAACACTGCGGTCCTGATAGGTAGAAAACTTATTTTAAGGAACTGGAAGTCTAATAAAGAACCAAAATTTTCGGAATTTAAGAATGGGATGGTATATCAACTTTTTCTAGAACTTGCCTCAACGAAGGCGGATTCAGAAAATGGTATTAAAGTTTTCAGACTCAGAAATCAGTTATTTTACCCTTCAAAAACTCACTTTTTATATTGGAAGCTAATTTAAGGGGTGAATGGCAATTTATTTGAAAGGATAGGACTGGAGGAGAGCAGAGGGGTTCTTTATTTGTCCCTTTTTTTCTTCTTCTTTTTCTTTGGTTGTGATAGTCTGTGTCTAGTTAAAATGCCATCAATGAATATATAATGTTTAATGTGGAAAAGTTTTTCCTTTTTTTTTTTCCCCACGAGATTTTCTGATAGATGAAGAATAATATATCATATTTCTGTTGGATTCAAGCTTTATATTGTATTAGAATATTTTTTGTTTTTCTTTTTCCTGCCCTGAGTGGTATAACTTTGTAAAGCTCATTAGTGATTTGTCTTTCTTTTGGCTAAAAAATAATAAAATAAAAAACCTGAAAAAACAAAAACAAGAGTAAACGCAGGTGCTTCAGCTTAAATCTAAAATTAACCTCCTCTGGATCTGCTGTACTAGCAACAGCAGTCTCAGAATCAGAGATCTTGCCCTCAGAAGCCACTGAGGAATGATCCTCTTCAGATAACTGAGAAAGGCTGACTAAACGCAATCTTAGCGGAGTCAGAATTCTTGGTATTCGATATATTTTTAAAATTTCCTCTCTCTCTTACCAGTATTGGGAAAGGCTGACAGAGCTGCAGAAGTTATTTGCGTAGCAAAATCTCCTGGCAAATAAACACCCCCAGGAACTTGAGAGGAACTGCAGGGCACTGCATGTGAAACTGCTAAAGGGGATGTTTGAGGGGAAAGCAGAGGCATGGCACAGTCAACATTATCCTGAGAGACAGAAGGCTTAGAGAGGGTATTATCTTTAGAAAACATTTTATTTCAACATGAGGAGCAAAACTGCACAGGAGGAATAAGTTTAGCCTCCAAGCAATATAAACATTTGTTAAATGACACTTACATTTTCATTAGGATCCATAACTTTAGGAAATTGGTCCCCACAAAGACAAATGAGACCCAATTATTTGAATATCTCAAATATAAAAACCTCCAAAATATTGCACATATCAATATGAATAAGACACCCTTTAAATTTACTGGCACCTCTATACCTCAGCATTGCTGAGGGCTTACCGCTCCTGTGACTAGTAGAGAATGTCCCACTAGATGAGGAATCAATCCACTCGATCTCCTTACAACAGACCCGGATCAGCAAATGGAGACCGCAACACACACTGCTCCTAACTCAGCTGTTACAGAGAAGCCAGAGAGCGGAAGACGTTCACGTGACCGCAACAGTTTGAAGAAACTGCACCATAGATAAAAAAAAGGCATGTATAATAAAGTCTAACGATCCCTGACTGAATATTCACTAGTTAGATGATAATAACTGAAGGGAGAGTGAACACACAGATCCTCCTCAAAAGTACCGATATAATGAACCCATGATATAAATAAAGGATACATTTATATGTTCCGTTATTTTAACCCTCTCATTGCCAGCCTTATATAAATAGAATCTGGTTAAGGTAGTGCAGTGCCCCAATGTATGCCCTTATAATGATAAATCTTACATAAACCCCTGGTTTTCTATAAAGGGGTAGCATTGGTATTAGAAGACGGCAAGGTGGTCTTTGCTTAACTTCTAAAAACCACCATTACTCTTACTAAAGAGAATTACATGGACACAGCATAACCCCAATCCTTGCTTGCAGGGAAAAGTACCCATTAAAGGATTAAATATCTTCAGACACCATCTTCGCATATCCTCCCGATGTATAAGGCAAAGAATGACTGGGGACTTATAGGAAGTGGGAGTGATACTTAAAGGAACAATGTACAAAAATTGTTCTTTCGTGATTCAGATTGAGCATGAAATTTTAAGCAACTTTGTAATTTACTCCTATTGTCAAATTTTCTTCATTCTCTTGGTATCTTTATTTGAAATGCAAGAATGTAAGTTTAGATGCCGGCCCATTTTTGGTGAACAACCGGGGTTGTCCTTGCTGATTGGTGGATACATTCATCCACCAATAAAAAAGTGCTGTCCAGAGTACTGAAACAAAAAAAAAGCTTAGATGCCTTTTTCAAATAATGATAGCAAGAGAACGAAGAAAAAACAATTTATGCTTACCTGATAAATTTATTTCTCTTGTGGTGTATCCAGTCCACGGATCATCCATTACTTGTGGGATATTCTCATTCCCAACAGGAAGTTGCAAGAGGCCACCCACAGCAGAGCTGTCTATATAGCTCCTCCCCTAACTACCATATCCAGTCATTCGACCGAAAACCAACAGAGAAAGGAGAAACCATAGGGTGCAGTGGTGACTGTAGTTTAAAATTAAAAATTACCTGCCTTAAAATGACAGGGCGGGCCGTGGACTGGATACACCACAGGAGAAATAAATTTATCAGGTAAGCATAAATTATGTTTTCTCTTGTAAGGTGTATCCAGTCCACGGATCATCCATTACTTGTGGGATACCAATACCAAAGCTAAAGTACACGGATGAAGGGAGGGACAAGGCAGGTACTTAAACGGAAGGTACCACTGCCTGTAAAACCTTTCTCCCAAAAATATCCTCCGAAGAAGCAAAAGTATCAAATTTGTAGAATTTTGAAAAAGTATGAAGCGAAGACCAAGTCGCCGCCTTGCAGATCTGTTCAACAGAAGCCTCATTTTTAAAGGCCCATGTGGAAGCCACAGCTCTAGTAGAATGAGCTGTAATCCTTTCTGGAGGCTGCTGGCCAGCAGTCTCATAAGCTAAGCGGATTATGCTTTTTAGCCAAAAAGAAAGAGAGGTTGCCGAAGCCTTTTGACCTCTCCTCTGTCCAGAGTAGACAACAAACAAAGCAGATGTTTGACCTTTAGTAGCTTGTAAGTAAAACTTTAAAGCACGAACCACGTCCAGATTGTGTAATAGACGTTCCTTCTTTGAAGAAGGATTAGGACACAAAGACGGAACAACAATCTCTTGATTGATATTCTTATTAGATACCACCTTAGGTAAAAACCCAGGTTTGGTATGCAGAACTACCTTATCTGCATGGAAGATCAGATAAGGAGAATCACATTGTAAGGCAGATAACTCGGAAACTCTACGAGCCGAGGAAATAGCTACCAAAAAAACAGAATTTATGCTTACCTGATAAATTACTTTCCCTTACGGTGTATCCAGTCCACGGATTCATCCTTACTTGTGAGATATTCTCATTCCCTACAGGAAGTGGCAAAGAGAGCACACAGCAAAGCTGTCCATATAGCTCCCCCTCAGGCTCCGCCCCCCCCCCAGTCATTCGACCGACGGTTAGGAGAAAAAGGAGAAACCATAGGGTGCAGTGGTGACTGTAGTTTAAACAAAAATTTTAACCTGGCTTAATTACCAGGGCGGGCCGTGGACTGGATACACCATAAGAGAAAGTAATTTATCAGGTAAGCATAAATTCTGTTTTCTCTTACAAGGTGTATCCAGTCCACAGATTCATCCTAACTTGTGGGATACCAATACCAAAGCTTTAGGACACGGATGAAGGGAGGGAACAAGACAGGTAACCTAAACGGAAGGCACCACTGCTTGCAAAACCTTTCTCCCAAAATAGCCTCCGAAGAAGCAAAAGTATCGAATTTGTAAAATTTGGCAAAAGTATGCAGTGAAGACCAAGTCGCTGCCTTACAAATCTGTTCAACAAAAGCCTCAGTCTTGAAAGCCCATGTGATAGCCACAGCTCTGGTGGAATGAGCTGTAATTCGTTCAGGAGGCTGCAGTCCAGCAGTCTCAAAAGCCAATCGGATTATGCTTTTCAGCCAGAAGGAAAGAGAGGTAGCAGTTGCTTTCTGACGAGACAACAAACAAGGATGATGTTTGTCTGAAATCTTTAGTTGCTTGTAAATAGAATTTGAAAGCGCGAACCACATCAAGATTGTGCAAAAGTCGTTCCTTCCTTGAGGATGGATTAGGACACAGAGAAGGAACAATGATTTCCTGGTTAATATTCTTATTAGAAACCACTTTAGGAAGAAAACCAGGTTTGGTACGCAAAACTACCTTATCTGCATGAAACACCAGATAGGGTGAATTACACTGCAAAGCAGATAATTCTGAAACTCTTCAAGCAGAAAATATAGCTACCAAAAACAAAACTTTCCAAGATAATAACTTAATATCTATGGAATGTAAAGGTTCAAACGGAACCCCTTGAAGAACTGAAAGAACTAAATTTAGACTCCATGGAGGAGCCACCGGTTTATAGACAGGCTTGATTCTGACTAAAGCCTGTGCAAACGCTTGAACGTCTGGTACATCTGCCAGACGCTTGTGTAACAAGATAGACAGAGCAGATATCTGTACCTTTAAGGTACTAGCTGATAACCCTTTCTCCAATCCTTCTGGAGAAAAGACAATATCCTTGGAATCCTAATCTTACTCCACGAGTAACCCTTGGATTCACACCAACAAAGATATTTCCGTCATATCTTATGGTAAATTTTCCTGGTGACAGGTTTTCTAGCTTGGATCAGAGTATCTATGACTGATTCAGAGAACCCACGCTTGGATAGAATTAAGCGTTCAATCTCCAAGCAGTCAGCTGCAGAGAAACTAGATTTGGATGCAAGAATGGACCCTGTATTAGAAGATCCTGCCTCATTGGCAGTGTCCATGGTGGGACAGATGACATGTCCACTAGGTTTGCATACCAAGTCCTGCGTGGCCACGCAGGCGCTATTAGAATTACCGAGGCCTTCTCCTGTTTGATTCTGGCTATCAGCCGAGGGAGAAGGGGAAACGGTGGAAAGACATAGGCCAGATTGAAGGACCAAGGCGCTACTAGAGCATCTATCAAAGCCGCCTTGGGGTCCCTGGACCCGTAAAGAGGAAGTTTGGTGTTCTGACGGACGCCATCAGATCCAACTCTGGAATGCCCCAAAGCTGAGTCAGCTGAGCAAATACCTCCGGGTGAAGTTCCCACTCCCCTGGGTGAAAAGTCTGACAACTTAGAAAATCCGCTTCCCAGTTGTCTACTCCTGGGATGTGAATCGCCGATAGGTGGCAAGAGTGATCCTCCGCCCACCTGATTATCTTGGTTACTTCCTTCATCGCTAAGGAACTCTTTGTTCCTCCCTGATGATTGATGTATGCTACAGTCGTGATGTTGTCCGACTGAAACCTGATGAACTTGGCCGCCGCTAGCTGAGGCCAAGCCTGGAGCGTATTGAATATCGCTCTCAGCTCCAAAATGTTTATCGGGAGAAGAGACTCTTCCCGAGACCATAGGCCCTGAGCTTTCAGGGAGCCCCAGACCGCGCCCCAGCCTAACAGACTGGCGTCGGTCGTTACAATGATCCACTCCGGTCTGCGGAAGCACATTCTCTGAGACAGGTGATCCTGAGACAACCACCAGAGAAGAGAATCTCTGGCTTCCTGGTCCAATTGGATTTGAGGAGACAAATCTGCATAATCCCGATTCCACTGTTTGAGCATGCACAATTGCAGTGGGCTGAGATGAATGCGAGCAAATGGGACTACATCCATTGCTGCTACCATTAATCCGATAACCTCCATGCACTGAGCTACAGATGGCCGAGGAATTGAATGAAGAGCTCGGCAAGTACTTAGAAGCTTTAACTTTCTATTAATGTTCCTAGGAAGGGAACCCTTGTGAGTGGGGACAGAGAACTTTTTTCGGTGTTCACCTTCCACCCGTGAGACCTTAGAAAAGCCAGAACAATATCCGTATGAGCCTTGGCTCTGGCAAAAGACAACGCCTGAATCAAGATGTCGTCCAGATAGGGTGCTACTGCAATGCCCCGCGGTCTTAGAACCGCTAGAAGGGACCCTAGCACCTTTGTGAAAATCCTTGGAGCGGTGGCCAACCCGAAGGGAAGGGCCACGAACTGGTAATGCTTGTCCAGAAAAGCGAACCTTAGGAACTGATGGTGATCTTTGTGGATAGGAATATTAAGGTACGCATCCTTTAGATCCACGGTAGTCATATATTCCTTTTTGGGAACCACAAACAGGTTTGAGTAAAAACCCAGTCCTTGTTCTGTAATTGGAACTGGACATATCACTCCCATCTTGATTAGATCTTCTACACAGCGTAAGAACGCCTCTTTCTTTGTCTGGTCTGAAGACAGACGAGAAATGTGGAACCTAGAAGATATCCCTGAGCAACTATCTCTAATGCCCAGGGATCGGGAACATCTCTTGCCCAAGCCTGAGCAAAGAGAGAGAGAGTCTGCCCCCTACCAGATCCGGTCCCGGATCGGGGGCTACCCCTTCATGCTGTCTTAGTAGCAAGCTGCAGGCTTCTTGGCCTGTTTACCCTTGTTCCAGCCCTGCAAAGGCTTCCAGGTTGCCTTGGGCTGTGAAGTGTTACCCTCCTGCTTTGCGGTTACCGAGGTTGACGCAGGACCGCTCCTGAAGTTACGAATGGAACGAAAATTAGCCTTATTTTTAGTCTTAAAAGGCATATCTTGCGGGAGGGCATGGCCCTTTCCCCCAGTGATATCCGAAATAATCTCTTTCAACTCTGGCCCGAAAAGGGTCTTTCCTTTGAAAGGGATATTCAGTAACTTAGTTTTAGACGACACATCGGCCGACCAAGATTTCAGCCAGAGCGCTCTGCGCGCCATGATGGCAAAACCAGAATTTTTCGCCGCTAACTTGGCTAATTGCAAAGCGGCATCTGTTATAAAAGAATTAGCCAGCTTTAGAGCTTTAATTCTATCCATAATTTCGTCATATGAGGTCTCTGTTTGGAGCGACTCCTCCAGCGCCTCAAACCAGAAAGCCGCTGCAGTAGTCACAGGAATAATGCAGGCAATAGGTTGGAGAAGGAAACCTTGTTGAACAAATATTTTCTTTAGTAAACCTTCCAATTTTTTATCCATAGGATCTTTGAAAGCACAACTGTCTTCAATTGGTATGGTTGTGCGCTTGGCAAGTGTTAAAATTGCCCCCTCTACCTTAGGGATCGTCTGCCATGCGTCCCGCCTGGGATCAGTTATAGGGAACATTTTCTTAAAGATAGGGGGGGGGGGGCAAAGGGTACACCTGGTCTCTCCCACTCCCTATCCACAATGTCCGCCACCCTCTTCGGGATCGGAAACGCATCAGTGTATACAGGGACTTCTAGGAATCTGTCCATTTTACACAATTTCTCTGGGACCACCATCGGGTCGCAATCATCCAGCGTAGCTAATACCTCCTTAAGCAGTACGCGGAGGTGTTCCAGCTTAAATTTAAACGCTAAGGAATCTGATTCTGCCCGCTGAGAAATCTTTCCTGTATCTGAAATTTCTCCCTCGGACAGCACATCCCTCACCGTCATTTCAGAGTGTTGTGAGGGTACCACAGATAAACCTTCCAAAGCTTCTGATTGCTCATACTCTGTTCTTAAAACCGAGCTATCACGCTTTTTAGGAAAAACTGGCAGTTTGGATAAAAATGCCGCAAGGGAATTATCCATAACTGCCGCTAATTGTTGTAATGTAATAGGGACCATTGCGCTAGAGGTACTAGGCATAGCTTGCGCGGGCGTGACTGGTGTCGACACATGGGGAGAGGAAGGTGGACTATCCTCATTACCTTCTGTTAAAGAATCATCTTGGGCTACATTTTTAAGTGAAACAACATTATCTTTAAAATGCATAGATACATTAGCACATTTTAAACACAAATGTAAAGGGGGTTCCACCATGGCTACTAAACACATAGAGCAACGTCTATCTGAAGGCTCAGACATGTTAAACAGACATCAGTAAAAGACTGAAAATAAAATTTGAGAAAAAACGGTACTGTGCCTTTAAATAATAAAAGCGAACACTTTTTTACTAAATGTTCAAAAATGATCCAATCTTTCTGAAAATTTCACCACACGATCTTAATGCTTGGTAATGGTTGCACAGCAAATATCAAGTCAATTAACCCCTTAATGCCCGAACCGGAGCAACCTAAAGCTGACAACCGGTTAGCAAACTACAGCACCATGCCACAGCAATCTGCTGTGGCCCTACCTTGCCCCTGGGGATCAGTTGATGGAATATAAGCCTCTATGAAGTCCTCAAGAAGTTTTAGGAACCTCCACGTGAAGCTGCATGAAGCTGTCTGCAAAATGAAGAGTGCAACTGAGGCGCGAAAATAAGGCCCCCCCTCTCCACTCCGGAGTTGTGGGGCCTTCAAAACCCTAAATAGGTTTCTAATTTACTGCCATGTGGAATAAAAAAAAACAAATAACACTCCAAAAGTGATAAAAACATGTATAGTGATTATATTTTACTAAAAATTAATCGATTGCCCTTTCACAGTGTCCACCAGTCATTTAGCCCTGTTAAATAAGCCTTCCTTCTATACTGAGTCTCAGAATATGGCTTACCTTCCCCACATGGGGATTCTTGTCAGTCTTCTAGCATTACTGAGTCTTGACTAGAAAAACACAATTTATGCTTACCTGATAAATTTATTTCTCTTGTGGTAAATCCAGTCCACGGATCATCCATTACTTGTGGGATATTCTCCTTCCCAACAGGAAGTTGCAAGAGGACACCCACAGCAGAGCTGCTATATAGCTCCTCCCCTAACTGCCATATCCAGTCATTCGACCGAATGCAGTGGTGACTGTAGTTTAAATTAAAATTTAGACCTGCCTTAAAAAGACAGGGCGGGCCGTGGACTGGATACACCACAAGAGAAATAAATTTATCAGGTAAGCATAAATTGTGTTTTCTCTTGTAAGGTGTATCCAGTCCACTGATCATCCATTACTTGTGGGATACCAATACCAAAGCTAAAGTACACGGATGAAGGGAGGGACAAGGCAGGAACTTAAACGGAAGGAACCACTGCCTGTAGAACCTTTCTCCCAAAAATAGCCTCCGAAGAAGCAAAAGTATCAAATTTGTAGAATTTTGAATAGGTATGAAGCGAAAGACCAAGTCGCCGCCTTGCAAATCTGTTCAACAGAAGCCTCATTTTTAAAGGCCCAGGTGGAAGCCACAGCTCTAGTGGAATGAGCTGTAATCCTTTCAGGAGGCTGCTGTCCAGCAGTCTCATAGGCTAAGCGTATTACGCTTCTTAGCCAAAAAGAAAGAGAGGTTGCCGAAGCCTTTTGACCTCTCCTCTGTCCAGAGTAAACAACAAACAAAGTAGATGTTTGACGAAATTCTTCAGTAGCTAGTAAGTAAAACTTTAAAGCACGGACCACGTCCAGATTATGTAAAAGACGTTCCTTCTTTGAAGAAGGATTAGGACACAATGATGGAACAACAATCTCTTGATTGATATTCTTATTAGATACCACCTTAGGTAAAAAACCCAGGTTTTGTACGCAGAACTACTTTATCTGTATGGAAAACAGATAAGGAGAATCACATTGTAAAGCAGATAACTCGGAAACTCTACGAGCCGAGGAAATAGCCATCAAAAACAGAACTTTCCAAGATAAAAGTTTGATATCTATGGAATGAAGAGGTTCAAACGGAATCCCTTGAAGAACATTAAGAACCAAGTTTAAGCTCCATGGAGGAGCAACAGGTTTAAACACAGGCTTGATTCTAACCAAAGCCTGACAAAATGCCCTGAACGTCTGGAACATCTGCCAGACGCTTATGTAAAAGAATAGACAGAGCAAGAAATCTGTCCCTTTAAAGAACTAACTGATAATCCTTTTTCCAACCCTCTTGGAGAAAAGACAATATCCTAGGAATCCTAACCTTACTCCATGAGTAATTCTTGGATTCACACCAATAAAGATATTTACGCCATATCTTATGGTAGATTTTCCTGGTGACAGGCTTTCGTGCCTGTATTAAGGTATCAATGACTGACTCGGAGAAGCCACACTTTGATAAAATCAAAGCGTTCAATCTCCAGGCAGTCAGTCTCAGAGAAATTAGATTTGGATGATTGAAAGGACCTTGTAATAGAAGGTCTTGTCTCAGTGGCAGAGTCCATGGTGAAAGGATGACATGTCCACTAGGTCTGCATACCGGGCCCTGCGTGGCCACGCAGGCGCTATCAAGATCACCGATGCTCTCTCCTGTTTGATTTGAATCAATTGAGCAAACACCTCCGGATGGAGTTCCCACTCCCCCGGATTAAAAGTCTGACGACTTAGAAAATCCGCCTCCCAGTTCTCTACACCTGGGATATGGATCGCTGATAGGTGGCAAGAGTGATTCTCTGCCCCGCAAATTATCTTGGAGACTTCTAACATCGCTAGGGAACTCCTGGTTCCCCCTTGATGGTTGATGTAAGCCACAGTCGTGATGTTGTCCGACTGAAATCTGATGAACCTCAGGGTTGCTAACTGAGGCCAAGCTAGAAGAGCATTGAATATTGCTCTCAATTCCAGAATATTTATTGGAAGGAGTTTCTCCTCCTGAGTCCACGATCCCTGAGCCTTCAGGGAGTTCCAGACTGCACCCCAACCTAGAAGGCTGGCATCTGTCGTTACAATTGTCCAATCTGGCCTGCGAAAGGTCATACCTTTGGACAGATGGACCCGAGATAGCCACCAGAGAAGAGAATCTCTGGTCTCTTGATCCAGATTTAGCAGAGGGGACAAATCTGTGTAATCCCGTTCCACTGACTGAGCATGCATAGTTGCAGCGGTCTGAGATGTAGGCGCGCAAATGGTTACTATGTCCATCGCCGCTACCATTAAGCCGATTACTTCCATGCATTGAGC